>NC_092334.1:664676000-665001500 GCF_046630445.1 Rutidosis leptorrhynchoides
TAGTTGATTTTAAAAGTCAAGTTAGAAGGATTAACTTTTGTTTGCGAACAAGTTTAGAATTAACTAAACTATGTTCTAGTGATTACAAGTTTAAACCTTCGAATAAGATAGCTTTATATGTATGAATCGAATGATGTTATGAACATCATTACTACCTTAAATTCCTTGGATAAACCTACTGGAAAAGAGAAAAATGGATCTAGCTTCAATGGATCCTTGGATGGCTCGAAGTTCTTGAAGCAGAATCATGACACGAAAACAAGTTCAAGTAAGATCATCACTTGAAATAAGATTGTTATAGTTATAGAAATTGAACCAAAGTTTGAATATGATTATTACCTTGTATTAGAATGATAACCTACTGTAAGAAACAAAGATTTCTTGAGGTTGGATGATCACCTTACAAGATTGGAAGTGAGCTAGCAAACTTGAAAGTATTCTTGATTTTATGAAACTAGAACTTTTGGAATTTATGAAGAACACTTAGAACTTGAAGATAGAACTTGAGAGAGATCAATTAGATGAAGAAAATTGAAGAATGAAAGTGTTTGTAGGTGTTTTTGGTCGTTGGTGTATGGATTAGATATAAAGGATATGTAATTTTGTTTTCATGTAAATAAGTCATGAATGATTACTCATATTTTTGTAATTTTATGAGATATTTCATGCTAGTTGCCAAATGATGGTTCCCACATGTGTTAGGTGACTCACATGGGCTGCTAAGAGCTGATCATTGGAGTGTATATACTAATAGTACATACATCTAAAAGCTGTGTATTGTACGAGTACGAATACGGGTGCATACGAGTAGAATTGTTGATGAAACTGAACGAGGATGTAATTGTAAGAATTTTTGTTAAGTAGAAGTATTTTGATAAGTGTATTGAAGTCTTTCAAAAGTGTATAAATACATATTAAAACACTACATGTATATACATTTTAACTGAGTCGTTAAGTCATCGTTAGTCGTTACATGTAAGTGTTGTTTTGAAACCTTTAGGTTAACGATCTTGTTAAATGTTGTTAACCCAATGTTTATAATATCAAATGAGATTTTAAATTATTATATTATCATGATATTATCATGTATGAATATCTCTTAATATGATATATATACATTAAATGTCTTTACAACGATAATCGTTACATATATGTCTCGTTTAAAAATCATTAAGTTAGTAGTCTTGTTTTTACATATGTAGTTCATTGTTAATATACTTAATGATATGTTTACTTATCATAGTATCATGTTAAATATATATATATATCCATTATATGTCATCATATAGTTTTTACAAGTTTTAACGTTCGTGAATCACCGGTCAACTTGGGTGGTCAATTGTCTATATGAAACATATTTCAATTAATCAAGTCTTAACAAGTTTGATTGCTTAACATGTTGGAAATATTTAACCATGTAAATATCAATCTCAATTAATATATATAAACATGGAAAAGTTCGGGTCACTACATGTATGCTAAATTTCGTTGTTAAATAGTTTATAATGAATCACTAATTAAATACATATATTACTGGTAAAAGGTATATGATATACATGTTTTTGGAAAGCTGGCGAAAAATCAATAACTTTTCATTTAGATATCGAATAGTTTCGATGAACAGATTAAAAGATATGATCAACTGAATTATGATTAACGATAATTGAAATTGCTTTTGAATATGCAATTAAGATTTAAACAACTTGTTTACGAGACTGATAAAGTGAACTTTTAAATATTACCAACCGAGTAAATGAATCCTTATATAAGGTACGTCTCGTTTTGTTAAACAACTGTCAAAATTGACTTTTTGGAAACAACTTTGGATAACTTTTGTATGTCGATCTCGAGCATTAGGATTGTGATACACAATGACCTGACCTAGCTTGATAGACATTTATTGACCAACATATGTTCTCTAGGTTGAGATCTACAGTTATTTGGTAATCCGAGTTTCGGTCACATTTTGGTGAACGACTTTATATGCTGCTAAGGTGAGTTTCATTTGCTCCCTTTTTAATTGCTTTTGCAATCTATATTTTGGGCTGAGAATACATGCACTTTATTTTGAACGTAATGGATACAAATACATACTAAATTCTACACCGAGTTTGAACCGAAAATCCCTTAACTTTGGTAACTAGTAACTGCCGGTTATAAGAACTGGTGGGCGTGAGTAGTTATATATGGATCCATAGGGCTTGACATCCCCGTCTGTTCCAGGTATAGAAACCCTAGCATGAACTATAAAACAGACGTATACTATTTGAGTTTAGTACACGATGGATTGCGTGTATTGTACATGTTGGTTGCATGTATGTTAAAACAGGGGTACTTATTATAAAGTTAAAGCTTAGTTACCAGGGTGCTCAATCTTGTAGAATATTTTGATAAACGTTTCTGGATGAAACAACTGAAATCTTGTGATCCAACTTTATGTACAGATTATGCAAAACATTAAAACTATGAACTCACCATCCTTTGTGTTGACACTTGTTAGCATGTTTATTCTCAGGTTCCCTAGAAGTCTTCCGCTGTTTGCTTATATGTTAGACAAGTTATGTGCATGGAGTCTTACATGACATACTTTTCAAGGAAACGTTACATTCACCAAATCATCACCATGTATCTTATTTTGACTGCATTGTCAACGGAAGTATCATTGTAAACTATTATATTACGGTGATTGTCTATATGTAGAAATCATCAGATGTCGAAAACCTTTGATTTAAATATTCATTTATGGTGTACCTTTTCAAAAGAATGCAATGTTTACAAAACGTATCACATAGAGGTCAAATACCTCGCAATGAAATTGATGAATGACGTGTTCGTCCATATGGATTTGGAGCGATCGTCACACATATCCCGTAAATTCATCCGTAATCTACAAAAATCTTTTGATCTATATATATATATATATATATAGATATCCTATGTAAATAGAATACCACTCGATAGACGGAGAAATCACTTTATATCGAAAAATCCTTTATCCAATCGTACGAAATGGAATTCGTCGTGAGTTCAAGTCACTCGGATTCCGAAATAGAATCTCACTTAAGCTCTGAAAGCAGTGTGACCGGAATGGATCAACCAATCAGTCATCACCTATTCTGGATAAATTGGGGATGGGTTCGTAGCCTCCTTAATCATTGGAGACAAGAAGAAGGCGATCCTTTCCATCCACCACATTGCCCTCTTGACGAAGAAACTGAAGCACTTACCGGCGAACCTGTCCGAAACACCATTTTCTCTCTCATTTCCGGAGTATCTCGTCACGATTATATACTACATCAAATTCTAGATTTTATTTATCCGCTTGTTCGAACCGACAATCACCCCGGTGTAATAGAAGAAGTCAGCGAACTTCGCGCTAGGGTAGTGGCTTTGGAGAATATGGTGCAAAGGTTACAAACACCAGCAGCAGCACCAGCAGCATAACCAACAGCATAACCAGTACCATCATCATCAATGCCAACAGTACCATTACCCCCTCCAACCACAACCGCGTCGTAAACCTCAACTTTACAATCTATCCCACGAGCACCCATGTCATACGCTCTGTAGATATCAAGAAATACCAATAACAACAAACGATGAAGTATTGATTCATAACTGCATTAAAGAAACCTTCTACAACGATTATGTAATCTCTAAAGTCTTAGAGATTATCTATTCTAACCCTAACCAAAAATCAGATGAGTGAACCAAAATGATAGAAGGAAGAGTAGAAACCCTGACAAGAATGATGCGCGATTCGCAAGCTAGACTTGTTTTACCAGTAGCATCAACAATACCGTTAACATCACCAGCACATTCAGTGCCATCAGCATCGTCAGAATCAGCAACACCTATAACATCAAAAGCTCCGCCAGTTCAAGGATCAGCGTAGACACCATTACGAATCAATAATACATATCTTGTATCAACGAGTTATGAAGTATTAACTCATTGCCACTGAAGAATTTATATGTATATCTTATATATATATAAATTTTTAATCATAATAAATCTTTTCGTACTAAGCTATTATGTGTGAATCTTAACTACTCGGTTAATTCATACTACTAATATGCTATAATGTACATCCTTCGACAATGACTTAACCATTGTTAACTACAATCTCTGTTTCAATTTAACGAATTCCATTTCATAATAATCAAGCGTATTATTCAAATATATGTTTGATTTTACACTTTCATCATCGATGTACTCGAAACTTTTCAGATAACATCATTCGTATCTTGCGAAGTTCACAAGAATTCCACGAACACCAACATCACGCTAAGTATAAATTCATAATATTATTGAAGAAATACTCCGTAAAAGTGATGTAATTTCTAAAGTTTTTAGAGATTATGCAATTCTAGTTGCAACCGTAAATCAAATGAGTTTAATATTAACTCAGTAAATCTATATTAGATCTGATGAAAATATATATGTAAGTATATTTTCATAAAGATTGTAATTAAAAATTCTTTCGTACAAATTGTTAATGGTGAAAATATTTTAACGGGTAGGTAATACCCGATGAATATTTAGTTTTCACATTAGTAAGTTACACTGTACATTCTTCGAATCTGATTCAACAGTCATTTACAATCCTACTTACATCCATCGATATACGTATCCATTCACCACAGAATAACCATTTTCATTCAATTTCATATTTGGATTTTGACCTATCAGAATCCGACAAGTGGCATTGATGTGTATTATCGTGTCTATAATTTATAATGGAAAATGCTGGTTAAAAGATTACTACACACTAACGGGCAGTGTACCCGATCGTGTAATAGTATAAAATTGGTAATTCCGAAATCGTTTCAAGGACAGTTTAAACGTGAGATTAAGATTGAAACTAATAAAATAAACTAAGTTAATCTATGAAAATCGAAAGTACGAGATAGTTTGTTTGTGGCTATTTAACGATTAGCCAAATCAAAGATAGATCAAAAGTAAAAGACAATATTTTTGGGTTTTTAAGTTTAAATAAATCAAATTGCAGACTCAACGGAAAATAAAAATAGTTTGAATTCAATAGATAAAAGAATGTTCGCCTAGATCTCCTATTCGCAGTGTTGGATGATTTGTTATTAAGCACTTGTTCTATTTATCAATGCATGCAATTACAGAGTCGGTTCACCCAGAGTTCTCTTTTAGCAAACACTTCAAACTAGGATTTATTGGCTTAGGCTTCCCTTTCACCAAAGACCTCTTTCGTTTGTGACTTAGTAATTAGCTAATTATAAGATTAAGATTCAATTGGTTACGCGTTCGCTCCACACAATTCACCCCTATTTTGTTCAATCAATGTTACCCGGTTTACCCCCTTGGTCCAGTAAGCACCCAATCGGTTAAGACAAATCAATTGGAAATTAGATCACTAAATTGAAACAGGGTTCCCTTTGTTCAAACAAGATTCACTAATCAACCTAGTAACAATAATCAACACCCACAAGAATGGTTCTTAATCAAAACTCATAATTATCATGCGTTAATCAATAAAACATTAAAGTATCATCCAAACACATGCAAATATTCAATCTAGACAAACATTAAAAACATAGCCAACAATCATGGCTAAAACCAAAATCATAAATAAATAAAGGAAAGAATTCATTATTTATGACAAAGAAATCAACCTAATTAAATAAGCAATCGCGAATGATGAACGGATTGAAGGTTGAATCTGGAATGATTAGAGTGATTGAATGATCCCGGAGTTCTCCAAAAATCACCAAAAATCACCCAAAAGCTGCCACAATTCGTCTGGATGGAAGAATGATAAATTTTGGGTATTTTTCGGGCCTTAAATACTTGTCAAATAATCTGGACCGACAGAACCGTCGCGCCGCGACCCCAATTGTCGCGCCGGGACAAAGCACACGAACTGGAACCTTTTAAAACCCATGTTCTGATCCAGAAACAAGTTAAACGTCGCGCCGCGGCCCCTTTTGGCGCGCCACGACAATACACGCAACCAGATTCCCTCTTGCTTTTTGTACTATTTCTTCACTTACATCATCTCAAAACCAACATACCTGATATATACTTAACGTTTTCATCCTCGATGCACCAATAGTAATAACAAATTAACAAAATGCCTCAAATACTTCAAAAACAGCAACTCTTCTACAAATAGCTCCTCGAACTCGAACATTCTCAATATTATCAAAATAAACACCAAATCGTATCCGAACGGACTAAATTACAATCGATATCGCTAAGGAAAATGTGTATAAAATATGCGATATCAAACCACCCCACACTAGAGTTTTGCTTGTCCTCAAGCAATTAAACTCGATAATAATCTTCAACCATATAATCACGTCTTCAAACATGTATGTAGAACCAAACGAACAAGAAACCAAACAAACAACTAGCGTGGACACGATTTGGAGTAAATAACAACCATGTTTCCCACTTGCATTCCCCCGAAATAACTTCCCAAACCGCAATCAATATGTAATGGATATAGTAACCAAAGATAATCTCGAATAACGTACCATACTGATGAAGTAGAGAATCTTGAATCATAAATAAGTCTTCAAAGAAAACGGGAATCAAGTGGAAACCAAGCACCAACAAGTATAGCAATCGAACAAATGTGCCAAAAGAACGCACGGGCTACCCCGCAATTGGTCAAGCCAAGCCTCCCACAGTACCTAACATCGTGAGATGTCGGTAAGAAAATAATGTGCTTAGAAGGATACACATTACGTCCAGATATTATCGATAATCATGAGGTGATCATCTAATCCGTTAAGTCAACCATAAAGATTGAGATTCATCAGGCTTAAAAGCTGATATCTTACCTTTCCGGAGGTTATCCACTGGGAATCTGATCAATCACTGACATTTTGTGTATCATGGTGCGCTTCCCATTTGGCTAGCCAATCTCCCTCATTGAGATAAGCTTTGACTACCAGTTTCCCTGTTTGACGTTGAAGCCTGGTAGATTTCCAGTCGATTTTAGCAATGACTTTTCAAGATTTTTCATCACCCTACAACTGGTCTGGACTACATCTTCTGAAACAAATCAGCAAGTGTGTCATTCGGAAGACTTGACTCCCTTAAGGATGGAAAAGATACATCCTGTGTGGTTAAATAAGGTGGTCGGGTGCAACATTGTCCTTATCAGGAGAAACAATGAGGATCGCCCTGTTTAAATTTTCGATCTAGCGAATGGTCCGGTTTCGACCTCACGCCACTATCACCGTTCATATGGTTGACACCCGTTTTGGTGCAGATGACCTACGTATGAATTTTATGTTCATGTAGGATTTCACATTCAAAATAATGAACATGTTTTGAAAGTTCAAGACTTTCTCCTCTAACAGTACCTCATCGTGAAATGATGGGTAATGAAATGACACGCTTAAGAGGTATACGTACCAAGTGAAATGGTCGGAAGACTTTACTTCCTTAATGAGTGGATCTGAGTCATTCGGGAATGCCAATCTATTTCAATTGACACTCGGTTTGCCTACTTCCCACATGACAAGCTTTTCTGCTTTTTTTAAGAAAGGTAAGAAGTAGATACTACCCCTCCAATAAATCCCAAAAACCTTTGGGTGCCATAGCTTTTGGCTATGGGTTGTGTTGTCTAAGCAAACACAAGCACGTAGCTATTGCTCCTAAAAAGGACAACACTGGTGAAACTCGAGGCTCCTCTTCCCACAGTATCACACCATTAGATGATGTAATAATAAAATGATATAGTTTCGGAAGTCTGCTATACCAAGTAACCAAAAGTTTGTGATCAGGCACGTGATTTGGTCACAATCAGGCTATGCAATCACCGCTCTCTCACGGTTTACACCCGTTTTGGTACAGGTGACCTACTATTGAGTTCCCAGAACTCGTAGGATTTCATGTCCAATGGTAATGAACATGTGGAACACTTTTGGCTTCTTTGAAATTACAAAATATACCATAAAACCAAGCCATATCATAAACAAGGGTTTTGGTCGAATTTTTAATTATTTTTCCATTTTTTTTCTTTTTCTGTAACTTTTCTCATTTTTTTTTATATTTCCCTAAATTTTTCAATTTTTTTTACGACTAAAACCCCGTGAAACGTCAAGTCTTTTAATATCAAAACTAGTATGATGATGACTTCATTAACAACCAACCCGGGAGATTTTACATCCCCACCCCACACTTGAGATCAAGTAATGTCCCCATTACTTGAGATCAAAAATAGATGAAAATCGAAAGGGTAAGAAAAATAAAAACTTATCGAGTTAACCACTAATCGTGGAATGACAGTGACAGATGGCGCTGAACTGACTGCCAGCATAAGAACATCGTCCATTCCTGATCCTCACACCAATATCATCACTCAAGTAGTTTTGCTGAACTTAATGCCAGACTTGAAAAATTGTTTCACCAACATACCTAAGAAAAGAAAAACACAAGAAAACTACATAAATGGGACAAGGTGGCACCACCCGGTACCGAAACGCCTTGTCCCCCAAATAAGTTTCAAGGTACATCAACAGAATATAAAATTATCCAAGTACAAACCAATGAAACAGAAATAGTTTAAAACAAATTACAACATAATCATGGGCTCGCAGGCCCTCCTCACTGAAAACCATCATACGGCCAGTTGCCGTGCGGATACTATTGTTGAAACCTCTGATGAGCATCCTCAAACCTTTCCTCCTCACTGTAAATTGGGGCCTACACTCAGGGCCGAACTGGACTGCGATAATATATGGGTGGCTGAGCAGTAGTACCATAATAATGATCCGGGTTGTAGTAGAAAAGACGAGCATTGTGCCTTTGCCAATCGCTTCCATATGCCATCCATTGCTGGTCATGCAAAGACTCAGCCGACCTCTCATCGACCCTCTGCTGACTTTCCCACATACGGTCATTATGCGACCGTTGTTCTCCCCGAAACTCATCAAAGCTGTCTGACACACCGATTTGCACGTTATCAACCCGCGAGACTAAGTTATCCCAAATTTCTTGGGAAATACCCCAAGGCTGACCCCCTGCTGGCACATTCGGAGCAACCGGCTCCGCCCCATCATCTCCTTGAATATTACCATCGGCCTCGGGCTCTTGTGGCTCAACATATGCGACCAAGCCAACTCGATTCGCATCCCACATCGCAAAATGCACATTAAGATAAAACCTTAAATTAAAAGGTTTCATCACTTGCAATGGGTCGGTCAATTTTGTACACCTGCTAAAATTGATGTTAAAAAACCTCGCAATTTTTGTAACAAAATGACCACCAAGAAGTGGCCTCGATGAGCGTGTCTCCCTCGACTGATTAGATAAATACGTAGCAATTAACATATACAAATCAACATGCGCATTAGCCCGAAATCGATGCATTATCCATAACTCGGTATAATTAACTTTATCATTCCCATTTCTTCTTCCACAAAAAGTACACGACAACAGTTTATGGAGTAACCGTAGATCTCTGCTTCGAATATCGAACCCTTTCGACTCATTAGACACAAATGGAGTCAAACCCAAAATTTCAAACCAAAAGTCTCGCTCGTTATAATCGTCCTGATTCCCGATGAACTCAATTTCCTTTTTCAAATAGCGTGTTAAAGACTTCTCATCCAATTCTTCATACAAATTTAGTGCTCGAGATAAATCAATTCGACTCATGGCTCGACTTTCTCCTCCTAAATGAAATGTCAAAAAGGTTTGATCCGTCCCATCCCTTCGAGAACGGAAACTTAAAGAGGAGAAAAACTCAACAATTAACTCACGGTAAAGATCGTCTCTCAAAGAAAAAGCACGTTCCCAAGTGCCAAGATCGACCCCTTGTCTCGACATCACCAACATATAAGCAATATCCTCCTTTACCTTACTAGATGCACTATTCAACTCATCCCAACTAAAATACCAGGTCGCTTGAATATTCCGAGCTAAAATATATCCAAAATATTCCGAGAATTGCTCCTCGACTTTTTGTAACCAAATCTCCGGATTAGTTCTTCGCTCTTCATCCCTTCGGGATTGAGCTGTGGAGGATGATGGAGCATCAAGTCTGCTTCTCTACACACATGAAATAAAAACCAAACCAAACACAAGACATTGAAAAGTTAGCGTTAGGAAAATCAACATGTTCCACATACTTGCACCAAGTACCATTAATACTCGTCTCAACTTCAATTAGGCATTTAGACAAAAGCAAGTATTCACAACATATGTTTATGTTCCATGGTATCAAATTCAAACCAATTCTCAAAACACTATATCATGTAAGTGCCCCATTAAACAACCTCCATTTAACTCAATTTCACAAACTCATCTAGTTAATTAACTAATTCCTAGAAGAATAAACCATTCCAACAACCAAATAAACATCTCACAAATCACAAAAAATCATCATGCTTTACCAAATTCCAAAATCACATATGACCCCCCCAAATCACCCCACACTATCTTAAAACATGTATCTATTAGCAAACATCTTCCTCATAAACAAAATCCCCAAACATTCAACATCAAATTCGGATTTATCGCTACCCTAATCTCAAGAATCAATATTATGTATAAACTACACAAGAATTCATGAAGAAAACACAATAATATCATATTCATCAACAATTCATCACATATTAAGGCATAAAAGTTTCAATTAAACAAACCCCTTAAAATTTCAAACATGAACCCTAGAATTAATACAATTAATCAAGAAACATGAGAGAAAAAGCAAGAGATTAGTCAAAATCGGACCTTAACCGGCATGATTGAACAATGAATTGAAGAAATTAGGTAGCAATTAGTGTTAATTGAAACTAGGGTTTGAGAGCTCTAACTTTGTTTGAGAGGAAAGTGTGAACAAAAGTGGGTGAAAACAGATCCAAAAACCCCTAAATAGAATGAAATTCCCGACGGGTTATGTAGTGGTCGGGTTGACCCATTCGAGTTAAAATAATGACTGTCGGGTAGGAATCTGCACAGCAGAAATGTCGCGCCGCGACATTAGTGGTCGCGCCGCGGTAGAACGCTATACCTGATTCTGATTCTTTAAAAATACGTGAACCTCAAAACCTTTGAAACCTCGCGCCGCGACCTCATTCCTCGCGACGCGGAGATAAACATGTTTACAAACCATTTTTTAATGGCTTTCTGTTACCAAAACCCTTGTAATGTCGCGCCGCGGCTATGTTTGTCGCGCCGCGGCAATGTACACATCCTGATACCACGACTTTGTTATGTATGCAGCAACCTCAATCACCTTTAATCACCATAACAACCAACAAAAATAACAAGTAAACTATCATAATCAATCATTTAGCATTTAGGACGCAGCAAACCCGTGATCACCTACATATTAATACAAACTATACAACAATGTGAATCATGTTTAACGAGTCGTTCACAAAACTCGTTCCAATCTCCATCGGATCATCAAAATATTTCTTTACACGATGTCCGTTAACCTTAAAAGTAGTACCGCTTGCATTTTTCAACTCAATCGTACCGTATGGGTATACCTTAACAACCTCAAATGGTCCCGTCCACCGGGACTTAAGTTTTCCCGGTAAAAGCTTTAATCTAGAGTTAAACAAAAGCACTCGATCGCCTTCATTAAACTCTTTTGGACCCTTTAACCTTCTTTCATGCCATAGCTTGGTTTTCTCTTTATAAATTAACGAATTTTCATACGCATCAAGGCGTAATTCATCAAGCTCATTCAATTGCCCCGCCCTTAGACGTCCGGCTTCCTTCAAATCGAAATTGCACTTTTTAAGTGCCCACATAGCCTTATGCTCAATCTCCAACGGAAGATGGCACGCTTTTCCATAAATCAACCGATAAGGAGTGGTACCAATTGGCGTTTTGAAGGCGGTTCTAAACGCCCACAAAGCTTCATCGAGCTTATTCACCCACTCCTTCGGATTCGACCCCACTGTTTTCTCAAGAATCTCTTTGAGAGCTCGATTGGTATTCTCAACTTGTCCGCTTGTTTGGGGATGGTATGAAGTAGAAACTTTATGGAGAACTCCATATCGCTTCAATACCTTCTCCATTTGGGCGTTACAAAAATGAGTACCCCTATCGCTAATTAAAGCTTTAGGAGTTCCAAATCTAGAGAATAAACGCTTAAGGAAAGAAATCACAACTTGTACATCATTTGTGGGTAAAGCTTGCGCTTCGGCCCATTTAGACACGTAGTTAATGGCAACGAGTATGTAACTATAATTATGAGATTTCGGAAATGGCCCCATAAAGTCAATTCCCCAAACGTTAAATACTTCACAAACTTGGATGCTTTGTTGAGGCATCTCATCCCGTTTGGTGACTTTACCGGCCCTTTGACAAGAAGCGTACGATTTGAAAATCTGGTGAGCATCCTTGAAAATTGTCGGCTAAAAGAAACCAGCATTATAGACTTTACGCCCCGTGATTTGGGGTCCAAAATGCCCATCGGTAGGCCCACTATGGCACTCAGTCAAAATACGCATACACTCCTCACCGGAAACACACCGGCGTATAACCCCATCGGAACAACAACGAAAAAGATAGGGAGCCTCCCAGAAATAGTACTTAAGGTCACTGAAGAATTTCTTCCTCTTTTGATGCGACCACCCTTTTTCCAAGAATCCTCCAACGAGATAATTAGCAATGTCCACGTACCATGGCTCGTCCACCTTGTCCATCGCCATGAGATATTCATCAGGAAAATCATCATGGATACTCGATTCGTGAAGGACTTCGAGATTTGGATTCTCGAGTCTAGACAAGTGGTCAGCCGCTAGATTTTCAACACCCTTCTTATCCCGGATCTCGATGTCGAATTCTTACAAAAGCAAGATCCATCTAAGCAGTCGAGGTTTCGCATCCAGTTTTGAAAATAGGTACTTCAGAGCAGAATGGTCCGTAAAAACTATAGTCTTAGATAAGGCTAAGTAGGACCGGAACTTATCAAAAGAAAAGACCACCGCAAGGAGCTCCTTTTTAGTGGTAGTATAATTCAATTGTGCTCCCTGCAAGGTCTTCCTTGCATAGTAGATGGGTCGGAAGTGTTTCTCGACCCTCTGACCCAAAACAGAGCCAACAGGAAAATCGAAAGCATCACACATAAGCTCGAATGGAAGGGACCAATTCGGAGCAATTATGATCATTGATCAGTTTCTCCTTAAGAAGATTGAATGCCTTTAGGCACTCTTCGGAGGAATTCCAAGGCGTGTCCTTTTCGAGGAGTTTGTTCATCGGGTTAGCAATTTTAGAAAAATCCTTAATAAACCGCCGGTAAAAACCGGCGTGCCCGAGAAAACTCTGAACACCCTTAACATCGGTGGGAGGTGGAAGGTTCTTAATAGCCATTACCTTCGTGGGATCCACCTCAATTCCATCCCTAGAAATCTTGTGCCCGAGAACTATGCCCCCTTAAACCATGAAATGGCACTTCTCCCAATTGAGCACAAGATTAGACTTCTCACACCGTTCCAACATCCGTTCCAAATTAAGAAGGCATGAATCAAAAGTGTCCCCGAAGACTGAAAAGTCATCCATGAACACCTCCATGCAATCCTCTATCATATCGTGGAATATGGCTATCATGCACCTTTGAAAAGTGGCCGGAGCATTGCAAAGGCCAAAGGGCATGCGTCGGTATGAAAATGTGCCATACGGGCACGTGAAAGTAGTTTTCTCCTGGTCCTCGGGCGAGATATGAATCTGGAAATAGCCCGAAAAACCATCAAGAAAACAGTAAAAGCTGTTCCCTGCTAACCTTTCTAGCATTTGATCCATGAAAGGTAACGGGAATTGGTCTTTGTGTGTGGCGTCGTTCAACTTTCGATAGTCAATACAAACACGCCACCCCGTGACAGTCCTAGTGGAAATTAACTCATTTTTATCGTTGGTGGTAACAGTCATACCACCTTTCTTAGGTACACAGTGTACCGGGCTAATCCAGGGACTGTCAGAGATTGGGTAAATTAGACCTGCATCGAGGAGCTTAATGATCTCTTTCTTCACGACTTCTTGCATGTGCGGGTTCAAACTCCTTTGTCGTTGCACCACAGGTTTGGAGTTATCCTCTATTAGGATTTTGTGGGTGCAATAGGAGGGACTAATACCCTTAATGTCGTGAATTTTCCATGCAATGGCCGGTTTATGGGCCTGCAGCATGGTTACAAGCTCAGTTTTCTGACCTGTAGTAAGAGAAGAAGAAATAATTACCGGAAGCTTAGATTCCTCCTACAAATAAGCGTATTCCAAATGATCTGGAAGTGGCTTCAATTCTAACTCGAGAGGTTCTTCAATTGAAGACTTGCTCTGGTAATCTGCATCGCGTTCGAGTTCTTTGAACTCCTCCTCAGTCAGCTCATAGCCGTTTTCCATCAAGGTGGTCAAAATATCCACCTCCTCAACCTGCAACTCTTCATCAATTTCTACCAATGAACACTCCCCTGAACCCTGTAACTCTGGGAATTCCTGCAACAACTCAGACTGGACATTCACAGTGTTACGAAAATAACATGTATCATCAGTGTAGGCAGGGTATTTTAAAGCATGGTCAATTGAAAAAGTTGCATGCAAATCATCTATCCTAAGGGTCAATTGTTGGCCATAGACATCAATGATACACCTAGCAGTATTCAAAAATGGCCGACCTAAAATCAGTGGAATCCTCTCATCCACTTCCATATCCAACACCACGAAATCGGCCGGAAAAACTAACGACCCGGTCTTAACTAGCATATTCTCGATAATTCCACGAGGGAATTTAATAGAGCGGTCAGCTAGCTGAATAGCCATACGCGTGGGTTTCAACTCCCCGGGGTCTAGCTTCAAATAAATAGAGTAGGGCATTAAATTTATGCTAGAATCTGCCAACGCCCTCATACAATCTAAATTACCCAGTAAGCAAGGAATGGTAAAACTCCCAGGATCCTCAAGCTTCTCGGGAAGCTTGTTTGCAACTACCGCTGAGCATGCAGCATTCAACCTGACTGAAGACACATTCTCCAGCTTCTTCATGTTAGTTAGCAAGTCCTTAAGAAACCTTGCATACTTGGGCATACCTGCAATCACATCAATAAAAGGCAAATTAATGTTAACTTTTTTAATCAAGTCCATGAACTTGGACTTTTCTGCCTCCAACTTCTCCAGTCTCTGCTTTTGCGAGAATGGGAGCGGTGGTTGATTCTCTTTAACTACCGGTTTAGCAGCAACAGTTTCCGGTACCCTCACAACTTTCTCAATCACCTGTTCCGGCTCCTTATCCCCCTCCGGTTCACTAACAACAACCGGCTCACTATCCTTAACCAACGGCACTCGTAAATCATACTCATCGGGCTTCCTTGGTGAATCATATGCTAAACCACTGCGTGTAGTGATACCATTAACGTGACCATTCTTCGGGTTATTATCTGTCTTACTCGGTAACTCCCCCGGTTTCCTCACATTATTCTGACTAGCAAGCTAACCAATTTGTTTCTCAAGATTCTGAATAGCTGCTTGTTGAATTTGAAACATTTGATCATTCTTCTCATTGTTCTGAGTAACAGTAGTAACAAGCTGAGTTTGAGAAATCACAAGCTTTTCAATCATAGCTTCAAGATTGGACTTTTTCTCTTCGGCTTGGGGTTTCTGAAAATACCCGGGAGCTTGCTGTTGATATCCTCCACTAGAACCTGGCTGGAACCTCGAACCTTGATTACCTTGAGGATTATAGGGATTGTTGAAATTCCTATTAAACTCAGCACTTCCGTGAAACTGATTGTTGTTCTGCTGACTAATATAAGCAATCTCTTCCTTCTGATTCATAGTCAAACCTGCATCACAATCTTTTGCCAGATGTAATCCCCCACAATACTCACAACCAACCTTCATACCATGAATATCCTTATTTATCTTCAACAAATTCCTACCAAAGGAATCTAACTTAGCACTTATAGAACCAAAATCGTCATATGCACCATGGGTTACGGTCCTCTTAACTGAAGCTGAATGGAATGACTCATGATCTTGATGCCATTCATGAGAGTAGGCAGCTTGCTTTTCAATTATCTCTAGAGCCTCTTCTTTAGTCTTATCCATTAACGTACCACCTGCTGCTTGATCAATAGTCTGACGAGTTGGGATGTCACAACCCTTGTAGAAAATCTGGACCTTCTGTAAATCATTCAACCCATGTTGCGGACACGAGCGTAGCATATTAGAATAACGGTCCCAAGCATCAAATAGTGTCTCGCTGCTCTTTTGTCTGATTTGAGAAATTTCTACTTGAAGTCTAGCAACTCGAGACGCAGGGAAAAACTTCGATAAAAACTTATCCATCAAAATCTCCCAAGAGGTAATCGTACCCTCTGGTTGCTTATCTAACCATCTCTTTGCTTCTCCCTTAAGAGTCCAAGGAAAAAGCCTTGTCTTGATCGACGTATCGGCAACCTCATGCAACTTAAACAAATTACAAACATCATTGAAAACACGAAGATGCTCGTTAGCATCCTCACTATCCTTGCCATGAAATTGGCAGTCAGAAGAAATCAAACTCAGGATCGACCCTGTAATTTGAAAAGGCTGAGTGATGTTCGGTTGAGTAATCGAATTGCCTTGGCCCCCTCATGTGGCCTTCAACTTTTCTGCCATAGTCTGAGGACGAGGTGGTTATTCTTGGTCAGCCATATCTTCAGTCTCGAAAAGATCTAATGAAATGTAAGATTCTTCTTCTTTCTGATTTCAGGTGGTGTATCGGGCACCACAGTCTCAGAACTACTTCCCAAATTAATTATATTAGCACTCGAAGAAAAAGATGAATCCACTGTAGACTGTTGCTCTTGACTTAAAGCTCTGAATAACTCTCTTTCGGGTTCTGCAAATGGTTGAAGAATCGGAGAATTAGAAGATCGCGTATATGGCATGCACTACCTGTTATCTGTGAAATCACAACTAACAACTGATTAAACGCACCGATTCAACTGAGAATAACGAAAAGAAATAATAAACTATAACTAAACTAAACTAAAAACAATTAGATAACAATCTTAATTTTCGACACAACTGTCCCCGGCAGCGGCGCCAAAAACTTGTTGTGTATTATCGTGTCTATAATTTACAATGGAAAATGCCGGTTAAAAGATTACTACACACTAACGGGCAGTGTACCCGATCATGTAATAGTATAAAATTGGTAATTCCGAAATCGTTCCAAGGACAGTTTAAACGTGAGAATTAAGATTGTAACTAATAAAATAAACTAAGTTAATCTATGAAAATCGAAAGTACAAGATAGTTTGTTTGTGGCTATTTAACGATTAGCCAAATAAAAGATAGATCAAAAGTAAAAGACAATATTTTTGGGTTTTTAAGTTTAAATAAATCAAATTGCAGACTCAACGGAAAATTAAAATAGTTTGAATTCAATAGATAAAAGAATATTCGCCTAGATCTCCTATTCGCAGTGTTGGATGATTTGTTATTAAGCACTTGTTCTATTTATCAATGCATGCAATTACAGAGTCAGTTCACCCAGAGTTCTCTTTTAGCAAACACTTCAAACTAGGATTTATTGGCTTAGGGTTTCCTTTCACCAAAGACCTCTTTCGTTTGTGACTTAGTAATTAGCTAATTATAAGATTAAGATTCAATTGGTTACGCGTTCGCTCCACACAATTCACCCATATTTTGTTCAATCAATGTTACCCGGTTTACCCCCTTGGTCCAGTAAGCACCCAATCGGTTAAGACAAATCAATTAGAAATTAAATCAATAAATTGAAACAGGGTTCCTTTTGTTCAAACAAGATTCACTAATCAACCTAGTAACAATAATCAACACCCACAAGAATGGTTCTTAATCAAAACTCATAATTATCATGCGTTAATCAATAAAACATTAAAGTATCATCCAAACACATGCAAATATTCAATCTAGACAAACATTAAAAACTTAGCCAACAATCATGGCTAAAACCAAAATCACAAATAAATAAAGGAAAGAATTCATTGTTTATGACAAAGAAATCAACCTAATTAAATAAGCAATCGCGGATGATGAACGGATTGAAGGTTGAATCTAGAATGATTAGAGTGATTGAATGATCCTGGAGTTCTCCAAAAATCACCAAAAATCACCCAAAAGCTGCTACAATTCGTCTGGATGGAAGAATGATAAGTTAGGGTATTTTTCGGGCCTTAAATACTTGCCAAATAATCTGGACCGACAGAACCGTCGCGCCACGAGCCCAATTGTCGCGCCGCGACAAAGCACACGAACTGGAACCTTTTAAAACCCATGTTCTGATCTGGAAACAAGTTAAACGTCGCACCGCGGCCCCTTTTGGCGCGCCGCCACAATACACGCAACCAGATTCCCTCTTGCTTTTTGTACTATTTCTTCACTTACATCATCTCAAAACCAACATACCTGATATATACTTAACGTTTTCATCCTCGATGCACCAATAGTAATAACAAATTAACAAAATGCCTCAAATACTTCAAAAATAGCATCTCTTCTACAAATAGCTCCTCGAACTCGAACATTCTCAAAATTATCAAAATAAACACCAAATCGTATCCGAATGGACTAAATTATGATCGATATCGCTAAGCAAAATGTGTATAAAATATGCGATATCAGGCATAATGAAGAAAACATTGGACAAAATAAAATTTGTTAGAAACAGACAAATTAACTCTGAGGAATTTGTTAAGAATTCACGCTAACAAAATCCTATCTAATTGTTCCTAGCTAACTGATTACATTTTATTTATCGCAATTTAATTATCGCAATTTACATTCTCGCAATTTTATTTTATCGTCATTTTTAATTTCTATTATTTACTTTACGCACTTTATTTATCGTCATTTAATTTCTGTTACTTATTTTACGCACTTTAAATATCGGGACACGTATACAAGGTTTTGACATATCATATCGACGCATCTATATATATTATTTGGAATAACCATAGACACTCTATATCTAGTAATGATCGAGTTCTCTATACAGGGTTGAGGTTGATTCTCAAATAATATATATAGTTTGAGTTGTGATCGAGTCTGAGACATGTACACGGGTCACGATACATATTAATTAATTCGAATATTATATATTAAACTATATATGAATTATTGGACTGTTAACTGTGGACTATCGACTGTGGACTAATAACATTGGACAATTAAAATGAATTAAAATATTGATTATAACATATGAAACTAAACAATTCTTCAAGTTTGCCACTTGATTTCATCTTAAACTTCATTTGTATCTTGACGATTATAATCTACGTTCAAACCTTTCATGATTCTCGAAAACACCTCAATCGAGAGGATAAACCAACCGTACTTCATCTACGGGAAGGAAAGATTGATGCATATAGTTATGCACCTGAAAACTCTCAGAAACTGAGTAAACGTTTAACGCGCAACTGTGCTAATTCCTTTAACGTTATTATTACCGAAAATAACTTTTCAAATCTCTTTCCAAATTAGCCAACTTTGTCACAGCTCCAGCAAATCAACTTCGACTTTTCGTTCGAAACAACCTTATTATAACCTTGATATATATGCGTGCTCTTTTATTGTTACCGAGAAACCTTTTATATTCCATCATATTACCAGCAGACATACCAGCAACCTCGTTGCTCCTTGGTTTAAATCTCTCCGACAAATCACTATATTTATCTATTGAAGTCTCATCATGTACTTATCCGCATCTTGTAACGAGAACTGACATACCAATTACCAGGAATCAACAATCAGTACTTTGAAAACTCACAGCATATCTACATCAACAGTTATATGTATAACATTCATCTCTTAGAATTATGATCTTTTATCTGAAATCCTGAAAAGCACTCAGTCTACAAATCAATACTCTGAATGTTGAAAAAGCTGAATGAAGCAGCAGAAACCGTAGACAACCGTAAACAACCTTAATCATCAGAAGTTGATGATAAAGAATAGTATGTTGGAAAAAGCTCAGAAAAGTTGGAACTGGAAAACAGATTGAGCTAACCATGAAGGAGACTCTGAACAAATCACAAGGACTAATTTGTATATAAAGAATCCTGATGATTCTGTATTTGATGAAATCTTTAGCGAACGCCTTGCTTCTAAATCTAAACCCTTACGGATAAATCTTCTCTATCATCCTTCGATATTAGAAATTCCAAGATATCATCGTATCTTTCATTATAAATATCCTCAATATTTCTGAAGATATCTTCATAAATATTCTCGTCCGATATTAATTATCTCTTCGTGCTATCAGTGTTACATCATATAGAAACTGTTAGTTTCTATATTCTGTAAACTTTCGAGCATAAAATATGAATGTTATTGAAGTAATGTTGGGAACTGATGCATGAGTTAGTATAATATAATGACACTTGATCAACGTGATTATATTACAGTAAGTCATGCTGAGTTTCTAAATGAAACGTGATGATTCACAGATCATAACGTCATCAAGTGCCATGTTACACGACTCTTACATTCTGTCTAATCTATAAACATATCAAGAACATGTTCTTCTTGATAGTCCTATCTTTCCCTTGAATTCTGGTAATTTGACAAGTCAGATTGTACTATTACCATTTCTTTTCTAGAACATTAACTGTGTTCATTCCGAAAATTATATCTGCAAATTCTGGACCATTACAAGCAGTGCTTAATCACAAGAAGAAACGAAGGGACAAAACTTCGAAATAGAAATTAGAGTATAAATCGCAGCAAATAAGAGGGAGTATTAACTGTGGATGACAATGATTGTAGGAAACAGAAATAGGGACATTGAAATATAATGGGAAAAATAAAGCCGATAACAACACATAAATTACAACCCATGTATACCAATGTTTATCGCCACATAAAGACACGGGAAAATTAAAAGCACTATAACCCCAAGGGACAAAGTAGAAGTAAGCAGATTCCTCTGGTGGAAGTTGGAAAAGGAGAATGATTGTTACGATAGTAAGGGTAAGGACAAGGATTAGAACTAGATTAAGCATTTTCAAAATCTTTTGGATGTATTAACTAAGAAAGAAAGTATAGGAATGGTGAGAATAATGGAACGGAAGAGCTTAATTTACAATGAAAATATCAGACAGAGTAATCGAGGCAGATCACCGTATTTAATTATAGAGATCTTAATTTCCTTACTCGCCGAAGAATCAAATCTTTTAGATTTCGAAGATTTTCTTTAAATCCCTTGAAATTCCGGAATTCAACCAAGACAACGTCAAAAGTTAAGACAAAACTTTATTTATTCATCTCACTCTTTTGTGATAGCTTCATTTGTGCTCTTCGAATAATCGAATTATTTTATCTGTATTATTCAATAATGATAAAACTCTATTTATCAGCTCATATTCGTCAGAAAAACATATTTATTGTTAGCCTTGACGACCTCACTCAAATTTTGGGATGAAATTTCTTTAACGGGTAGGTACTGTGATGACCCGGGAATTTCTGAACAAATTTAAACTTAATATTTATATGATTTCGATACGATAAGCAAAACCTGTAATGTTGAATCTCAAAAATTTTGAACTACTTTTATATATTTAATTAACCCTCGACTGTTCTCGACGATTCGCGAACCTTTAATGTATATATAAATGATTAAGTATGTAAATAGTAATATATAATAAATTAAATATGTTACTGAACTATTGTAAGGTAACTTAAAATAACTAAAACTTGTTTTTTGAATATATAGAGTATATTGACTATAAATGATTTCGATTATGATTCGTCAACGTTATTAAAGTATTAAAGACATAACGTTATAATTTGAGTTTAACAGTTTAATATATATAAGTAGTTATCTATTTAATATCTAAAACATAATTGTATATATATATATCGTAATATCTATATAAATTTATACATGAGTTCTATTCATAATTATTATTAAATTGTAATATATACATATCAAATATTCAATAAATGTTATCATATAATATAGGATATGGTAATATTATATAATTAATAAAATGTAATATATTAACTGTAATTATAAGTTAAACTTATGATTGTTATACTAATATTATTATTACCTCCATTATTATTATTATTATTATTATTATTATTATTATTATTATTATTATTATTATTATTATTATTATTATTATTATTATTATTATTATTATTATTATTATTATTATTATTATTATTATTATTATTAATATGAATATTAAAGTTAGTATGAGTTACATTATTAATTTCAATATAGTAAATAGATATAAAATCTGATACGAGTAGGTTGTTATATTATTTCTATTAATACTTTTATAATTGTTATTATTATTATCATTTAAAAATCATTATTTTTATCAAAGACATTACTAGTACTAATAATTATTAAACCTATAGTATTATTAAAGAGATCATTAGTATTATTATTAATTTTACCATATTATTATTATTTATATTAGTATCATCAATGTTATCATTTTTATTTCTATTGTTATTATTATTCAATATTAGAATTGGTATAATTAGTATTATTATGATTCATTACATATACAAATAAAGATATATATAAATACGATATACATATAATTAAATATAAGATTTATACATAAGTCAGTTTCCAATCGTTGTCTAATTGCTGTGTAAATTGTCTGCTGAAGATGCCAATTCGATCTAATTAACAAGAAGGCAAACAAATACAGTTTAAAGTCGATTATTTTTTTTATTTCTCCTCTGACAGAATATTAAGCTGTCGAATAAAATCCAACTATAAAACAAGCGTAACTGAATTATTATGGTGGTATTAATAATCCTTACCCTTTATGCAAACCTCAGCAAAAGTAATTCGATTGAAAACATAATCAATTAAACCAAATTTTTGAAGAAAAGCCATCGAATACTCTGTACATCCAACTTTTCAGTCAAAATTTGAATTCGAGTGTTATTTAAAAATCTATAAATGCAATTCTATTAGAAAGTTTTCATTCAAATTATCTGGAAAAATTCAACTTTCAATTTCTCAAAACGAATTTAAATTTTCGAAGTCAAACATAATTTCAAAAAGTCAACAGGTTCGTTCATCAAGAAATTCGAACTTGTTATGATGTTTTAGGATCAATTAAAGATTCAGGAAGTTTCTAGGGGAGATTTACAACCTTTTTCATGTTAAAAGTTTTATCTAAAACGGCCTAAAAACTTGAAATTGATTTTGGAGTTCATTGTGTTCTTCGTCGACACTGTATAGCTTCTTTTCTTTATATATATATTTTTTTTCTTTTTCTGTTTTAATTAATTGAATCAACCAATATTTATTTCTGTATCAGTTTTAACCCTAAAACCCATTATGAAACTCGTGGATATTGAGTTGGATTCTTGGTCGACTTGAATGGGGAGAAGAAGAATATGTAACAGACAAGTTTTTTTCTAAATAAAAATTGGTAGGGATTATTATCAGAAAAACGGAATTGCTTGAATGGTTAGGAGTGATGTCGGGGTTCGAGAGGTCTCGGGTTCGACCCTAACTTGGGGCATATTTTTTTTAAAGGAGTCCCTAAGGTAGTTTTCAATATTAATTCAATTATTATTATTATTATTATTATTATTATTATTATTATTATTATTATTATTATTATTATTATTATTATTATTATTATTATTATTATTATTATTATTATTATGGATTGTTATAATTTTGTTATTATTATTATTATTATTATTCTGATTATTATTATTGTTAATGTTATTATAATTACTATTATAATTATCATTAATTTTTGTTATGTTATTAATATGTTAACATAATAACCATGATTAATATTATTATCATTTTTGTTATATTTTTGTGATTAAGTAACAACATTAAGTATTAGTAGTGTTATTATTGTATTATTAATATTTGTATAAGTATTATTATGATTAGGATTATTATTATTATTGTTAATATGAAAATAATACAAACCATTATAATCATCATTAATATTAGTATTAGTAACATCTAGATTTTTTATTATTAACGAAAGTATCATTAATCGACTTATCAGTTAAACATTAATAATAGTAATACTGTATGATTACTGATATTTCTATTAAAACTATTAAAAATTACCATTGTTATTAAAAGTATTATTTTTACTAAAACTATCATTTTAAAACAAATAAATATTTTGTATATAAATATACTTGTTATATATTGTAATGTTATTAAAATTTCACATAGTTATATCTATCAGACCTATTAATAATATTTATATAGATATTTACATATAACAAACTATTGATTTTTTTAAATATAACACTAAACAATTATATATATAAATATGGATATATTAATATAACTATATGAATATTAACCATTTTATATATTTACACAAATTAAATATACGAAATAAAGATATAATAAATAAATTTGTTCAGTTATGATTATGTGTATTAATAAATATACAAATGATATAGGTTCGTGAATTCGAGGCCAACCCTGCATTGTTCAGTTTCGTCGTATGAATATTTTTACTACAAAATATTGTAGAGTGAGTTTCATTTTGCTCCATTTTTAAATGCTTTTGCAATATATATTTTTGGGACTGAGAATACATGCGCTATTTTTATAACTGTTTTACGAAATAGACACAAGTAATCGAAACTACATTATATGATTGAATGATCGAAGCCGAATATGCCCCTTTTTGCTTGGTAACCTAAGAATTAGTAAACCGATCTACTAATTGACGTGAATCCTAAAGATAGATCTATGGGCCCGACGAACCCCATCCAACGTACCGGATGCTTTAGTACTTCGATGTTGTTTTTATCATGTTCGAAGGATTTTCCGGAATGATAGGGGATATTCTTATATGCATCTAGTTAATGTCGGTTACCAGGTGTTCAATCCATATGAATGATATTTTTGTCTCTATGCATGGGACGTATATTTATGAGAAATGAAAATCTTGTGGTCTATTAAAATGATGGAAATGATTATTTATGTTAAACTAATGAACTCACCAACCTTTTAGTTGACACTTTAAAGCATGTTTATTATCAGGTATGAAAGAAATCTTCCGCTGTGCATTTGCTCATCTTAGAGATATTACTTGGAGTCATTCATGACATATTTCAAAAGATGTTGCATTCGAGTCGTTGAGTTCATCAAGATTATTATTAAGTCAATTATAGTTAGATATATTATGAAATGGTATGCATGCCGTCAACTTTCGATGTAATGAAAGATTGTCTTTTCAAAAACGAATGCAATGTTTGTAAAATGTATCATATAGAGGTCAAGTACCTCGCGATGTAATCAACTGTTGTGAATCGTTTATAATCGATATGGACTTCGTCCGGATGGATTAGGACGGGTCCTTTCACCCTAAATTTCTAAACCATAATATCTAAACCCTAATATCTGAAACCTCAACATACGCTTGAAAAACACAATAATTGTTATATATTAGTTCTTCGAGCGTTTTTCCGCCAAAATAAAAATATTTATCACAAAGTGTCTTTATTAAATGTTCATATTTTCATCCAATCTATAATGTTCGTGAACAAAGTTTTTCAAAAAACGAAAAAAAAAAATTTCTTTCCCCCGATTGGTTACTTTCCTCTCGATCCTACCACTATATATATGTATATATATATATATATATATATATATATATATATATATATATATATATATATATATATATATAGGTGGTGCAACCTGTTCAACTGAACAGGGCCCATGTTAGCAGTGAGCGCTTGATGATCCAACTTTACTGGGCCCATAAGAGAATTTGAGTTGATCGAACTATTCATTAATAGGCCTCCGGCCCAATTTATAACCCTTATACAGCCAATATAGAGGAGTCTGCAACATAATCATTAGTCTAATAATTCTAGTTTATTTAAATACATGAGAGAATTAAACGAATGTCATGCTCTTATTCTTTTTCTCTATTTCTATTTTTAATTATTTTCTACAAATGCTAGAACTTAAAACAAATAACATGATTATTCATTGTAAAAAGATTATAATGTTATTAATTTTTAAAAATTTAACTTCCCCCTCAAATGTTTAACAGTTTATATTATTTGTGAGGGGTTTAAGGGCCTTTTTCTTCACCTCGCTTTGGGTCCTTAAATTCTCGGGACCGGCCCTGTTAATATATATATATATATATATATATATATATATATATATATATATATATATATATATATATATATATATATATATATATATATATATATGTGTGTGTGTGTGTGTGTGTGTGTGTGTGTGTGTGTGTGTGTGTGCGCGTGTGTGTGTGTTTGTGTGTGGGGGGGGCAGGATCAATGGGAAGTAACCAAGCGGGGGAAGCAAAATTTTATTTTTTTCATTTTTTTTAATTTTTTTTCAGGCATCAAGATCACACGAAAATATGAACATTTAAAAAAGATACTTCGTGATGAATGTTATTATTTAGGCGAGAAAATGATCGACAAAAATAACATTCAAGATAATATTGATCATGAAGAATGTTAACGTTTTTTTCTTCTTCATGTTTTGTGAAGTAAAATTTAGCCCGATTTAGAGTTTAGGGTTTAGGGTTTAGGGTTTGGTGTTTTAGGTTTAGTCCCCAAACTCAAAACCCCAAACCCTAAACTTTAAATCGTTCGTGTTAAAAACTCAATCTAAATCCTAAATCTAAACCCTAAATCTAAACCCTAAACCCTAAATTTCTAAACCCTAATATCTAAACCATAATATCTAAAACCTTAACATAAGCTCGAATAACACGATAATTGTTATATATTACTTCTTTGAGCATTTTTCCGCCAAAATAAAAACATTTATCACAAAGTGTCTTTATTAAATGTTCATATTTTCATCCAATCTATAATGTTCGTGAACAAAGTTTTTTTTTAAAAAAAAAAAAAATTGTTTCCCCCCGATTGGTTACTTCCCCCTTGATCCTACTATATATATATATATATATATATATATATATATATATATATATATATATATATATATATATATATATATATATATATATATATATATATATATATATATATATATATATATATATATATATATATATATATTGTTAACGGTATTAAAGAGTCTTGGAGAGAAAGAAAAATAAAAAAAGAAAAACTTCGAGAGCAAGATTACATTTCCTCTAGCACAAAATTGCACCTTTAGTCCTTCATTTTTGTATCAAACGACACACGTAACCTTTTTTTACGCCTTTGACCCTCATTTATCAACTTTCGACACGGAAAACCAAGTCACTAACTTCTGTTAGTTTTTGCCAGTTAAGTGACCTCATGTGCAACGCACATGAGGGTATATTCATCATATTATCAACCTTCATCATCTTCATCTACATCTTCTATCTCTATCAGAAATCATAAACCTTATGTATTAAGACCTAGAAATTATCAACACTTATACTTAACTGTGTAATATATAAAAAAAAATGCATATGTGCATATATCTGCTACCTTCTCTACTAGTCATAATACTCATAACTTTACTGCTCATACAATTTTCATTTCTTGTTCACTTAAAAAATATTAACTATTCGATCCAGTTCCACCTTGTAATTGTAGGTAAAATATATACGAAACTGAAACAGTGATACATATTATCAGAAACGTAATAATTAAATTGCTAATAAATAATCAATAAACGATAGTTAAAACGATCTAACCGATATTAGGTTTAACCGGGCTTGTGTTTGACACAGTTCCCTTAAACAGATTCTTCGCATGTTCCCAGGATACACCGGTCCGAAGCAACATACTGCTGGACTTGAATACTTATAACAAACCTCACATTTTCATTCTGAATTTACTAAATTGCCCTTAGGGTTTCATTGTCATATTCTGTATATTAGCACTAGGGTTGTTATCCGGATATAGTAAATGGAGTAATTAATACTAAAACCCTAATATTATTTAAAACCCTAAACCTAACCCTATACATTAAATACTAAACCCTAATACCATTTAATATTAAATAATAAACCCAAACCCTAATAACTATTATTATTATTATTAATGTTATAATTATGATCAAAATAAAATGTATAAATAATATATTTACAGCAAAAATATATATAATAAATTTTTCAATTATATAAACTATGATATGTTAGGGGACAAATGAAGATAATTAAATCTATGAGACCAAAATAATAAATAAAGTGATATATGTAGTTAGTAAAAAAAATATATGTATATATGTACAGAATGCCAAAAATAATAATAATAAATATAAGTATTAAATAATTCGGCTAGCTTAATAAAAAAAATAGAGATAATACTTGATCATTAATCTAACAAAATCCTAGTCTAATTCTAATTACTTGTCTCCTAATCTAAATCCATCCTTGATCACCAAGTAATTCATGAATCCTAAATAAATCACAACTCATGATTTGTTTCCCTATAAAAAGGCTCGTGAATTCCCAAGTTTGCACCATAAATTCAATAACCAAAAATCTGCCTTTTGATGCACATAGTCGACTAATCTGCAGCCCTTCTACCTCTACTGTTTGTCGACTAAATAACCCATTCCAAGCCACCTGCAATCGTAAATCATCATCACCATCACAGCCTCTTTTAGTCACAATCAACAGCCCTTTAAACCTTCACCTGCATCGACTAAACAGCCCTCCAAAACAGCCTGCTGCAGTCGACTAAAACCTCCACCATCACAGCCCTTTTCGCCACTTTCCTTTCTCCTGTTCAGCTTCTATTTTTTCCAAATAAATAGCCCAAAAACCTGCTGTGATCCTGCTTGTTTGCGAGCCAACACAGCCCATAAACAATCCTAAGTTGCTGCGTTTTCTGTTAGTTGATCCTGCTGCTGCTGTCGTGTTCAAACAGACCAAGAAAGTCCATCTTTTGGGTCGTTGCTGCTGCTGGTTTCTGTTTTTGTTTCAGTTTCACATCACATTCATCATTAATTCTTGATCTTAACCTTCATAAGGTAGCCCTAAAACCCTAGCTTAATCATGCATTTAAATCTATTACTTTAAGTTATTTATAAGTGTTATTCATAAGTATTATGTTATAAGTATTATATTAAGTATGATCATGTTGTTAGATGTTAAAGATTAATGAATAAATTATGCTAAAAGATTATGTTTAATAAGTATGAATTATGCATGAATAATGGTAATGAATATGATTAATAAATTAAGGTTGTTGAAGTATGATTATGAATAAAATAAGAAAGTTTATGATTAGGTTCGTAAGGTAACATGTTGAATTGTAAGTATTATGAATAAGTGATGGAAGTATATTATGATTAAGGGTTACAAGTTTATTAATAAGATTGTAATTAAAAGCTTATGATTTTATGTTAATGTTATTGGGTTTTGATTATGATAAAAAGCTATGATTTTATGATTAGTAATGTATAATGATTATGATATACATGCATGCATGCATGCACGCATACGTATATATGTACATATATATAGGTAGGTATATGCTTGTGTATATGTTTATATGTATACATACGTGTATATGTATGTGTATATATGTATGTATATGTACGTGTGTATGTATGTATGAGTGTGTATTGTGTAAGTTATATAAGGTTAGTAAATGTAAAAAAGAAAAGTAATAAGTGTATATATGTACCACCTCTACACTAATGTATATGTAACACTTACATATAATGTATACATATATCATATAGCTATAAACACATACTTGTATGTTAATAATAAAGATTATATGTATGTATCATGTAGGTAACTATATTTATGTAACACATACAAAGATTATATTATGTATGTATATAAAACATGATAAGGTCTTAAAAGGATGGTTAATTAATAATGGGATTATTAAAGTAATTAATGAATAATACTATTATTATAATTTAAACACTTATCTATATAGTAACACCATAAATTACAAAGTATATTATCACCTATATATACATATATATATATATATATATATATATATATATATATATATATATATATATATATATATATATATATATATATATATATATATATATATATATATATATATATATATATATATATATATATATATATATAAAATAAGTATATTAATAACTTGTTATGTGTATATACCTTTAACATGAAGGTTATAATTAAAGATAACGTACAAAGACTACAAACATCACCGCTACTTGTGGCCTAGAGTGGTCCTTGTTGCCTTATGGGAACCGCTTGTGGATTTCGAATGCCATGACTTAGATTCTGGTCAAGAATCCTGGGCGCCCGGTAACAACAGATCATTCGAGTGACTTGCATGATAGCAACGAAGTTTGGCCGAGATTGTACAACATCTTTGTTAAGAATTATAACCCGAACTTCTTAAACTAGAAGCTTACTATAAGTGGAAGCTTTCCATAAATAGTAGGTTTCCAAATATAGAAACTTTTGAGAAATAGGAACTTTTCTCGAAAACCATCACTGTTAATATAGTTTGCTATATTAATAAACAAACTTTATATCTGTTAGACATTAACTAATTAAATGTTATATCTCTAGGTTGAGATCTCCGATTACATACACCGTTTATACTTCTTGCGTGGAATTACTTACTTGCTACTAAGGTGAACTTCATAGCTCCATTTTTACTATTTATTAACTGTTTTACAACTTTTGGGGTGAGACACATGCTTGCTTTTAAATGATTTACAATTTAGACACGAGTACCTAAACTATTTGATATGCAACTTCATGAGACTTTTGTTAACTTGTATTGATTATATCTTTACATGCAAATCCCCGCCATAATATCGTTAATTGCTGAAATTGAAATTTTGCAAGCTTAATTATTGTGAGTAGGCCTATTGAGAGTGACATTTCTACCCATTGGCGTGATCGTCAAGGGGGTACATAATAATGATTGCCGACACCCGTACAGTGTCAGGGGTTAATGTTTGGTTCGATATTATAACTCATGGCATATTGAATATTTTAATGTTTTGAATTAAATCTTGTGGTCTAAAACTCTATTGATTATTAAACCTATGATGTTTACTCTACTATTGTGTTGACACTTTAAGCATGTTTATCTCAAGTGAAGATTAGATTGTATGCTAACCTATGATGCTTAGTTAGCCGTTGCATTGGAGTCCACATATTAGACTTATCATTTGTTATATACATATGAATTTCATTATGTAAAACATTATTATGTTTCCGCTACAAATTCAAATTTTGTTATAAAATGTCTTATTTAGAGTCGTTCTCGTTTATACATACTTGTGTTGTGATATTGTGAAGTCATATTTCCCCGGCCCTATTTGGGGGTGTGACAATACTTATCTGAAAGGTAACCAGAATGAGGAGACCTTGTTGTGGCTGAGAGGAAACTCGGAACATATAAGAATGCTTATACGATTTTTGGTGTGTCGTTCTACAAATCCTAAAAACCTTTATTTATAGCGAAAACCAAGACCTTAGGTTTGCTCCCACTACCGATGTGGGACAAGTGCCAAACCTTCTAGATTTTGCACCAAGCTAACAACTTTAAGATTCGATATCTTATTCACCTTTAATCTGTTTTGGACACACTTTGGCTCATTGTAAAGCCCTCATCAAAGGCTACAAAACTGACTAACTAGTCATTAATATATAACACTCTATCATATATTAAATTGTGTCCAAAGTTGGTGAAAACACACTTCTTCAACAAATTTTTCCTACAATCCCCTACATGAATGGAGATCGATCTCAGAAACAACAATATTCCGATTAAGTTTCAGTGGTTGAATTTGCATACGATAAGTAGGTGTTACCCTTTGAACTTTCGCTTATGAAACTCACTTAGTTTACTGGCTTTGAATAGATGACGATGTATTTGAACTCATCTGCCATTGTGTAGGCGAAAATACGCTTCACACAAGACTCTCCCTGACAAAGTCAAGTCCTCATAGTTATGTTCGTTATGGTCATGAACATTAGCTTAGTTCTACGAGAGCTTATCAAGTATTGTGCACCAAAAATACCCTTCGAAGCGACCCTACTTCTCTCTCACATATTTGATTCACCACCGAATGGCTTCTGATTAACCACACATGGTTATTTCAGTTGAATCGTTAAAAGCCATGGGCTTATCCTCTTACTTGTCACATATGGACTAGAAAGTCTACTGTTAATTACTAAACTCCCTTAAAGGTGTAGGGGTTCATAGTTTAGTAATTAACTCACCTACAGTGACTTCGCTAGTTCATACAAGTAGGTTGTCCTATTGAACTCAGATCTTGGGATCTCTAATCAACTGAGTTAGATTTTACTTCATATAAACTTAGCCTTTCAAGGGCTTCAGTCTCATTCCCACGCACGAATTACACACTAACTCTCTGCTTAAGCCTTTTGTCAGCGGATCCGCAACACTATCATTTGACTTCACATAGTCAATAGTGATAATTTTTGTAGAGATTAGTTGTCGTACTTTATTATGTCTACATCTTATATGTTTATTCTTACCATCACACATTGTAATATAAGCTATACCATTTACCAATTGGCTATTACAATGTATATATATGGCCGACACCGACTCAGGCCATCTTGGTATATCCACAACGAATTGACGTAGCCATTCGCCCTCTTCACCAGCTTTATCTAAAGCGATAAATTCTGATTCCATCGTGGATCTTGCAATAACTGTTTTTAAACGATTTCCACGATATAGCAGCACATCCAAGTGTGAATACATACCCACTTGTGGCTATGGAATCATTCTTATCAAATACAGTTTGCTTCACAATGTCCCTCGATCAATGCAGGATATCTATCACTGAATTAACCTAATCATACAACCTTAATGAGTTGTACTTGGATTACTGATATCGGCTAAAAAGTCGCGTTTTTACCTCTGATATTGAGCCTTAAAACCATAAAGTTCCAAACTTTGTCGGAAAAATAATCGCCTTTTTGGTTAATTTTGTAGATTAGGTAATTACAAAGACGATGGAAAAAGAATAAAAAGAATCAGAGCTAAAACGAAGATTCTAGAGCGAAAACGGTGAAAGATAAAAAACAAGCTACGATCAAGGAAATCAAGTTACGATCCAGTGAAAACAGCAGACCAGGGCAGGCGCCATCCGGCTTTCCATACGTCCTGCCAGTGTGAAAAACGGCCTGCCATACGGCTTGGGCAAACAACCATGCAATCCGGCTTGCCAAATCAAACGGCCTGCCATACGGCTTGCCAGCCGTATGTAGGAAATTTTCAAGTCTATTTAAAGGGCTTTTGTCATCCATTTTACACACACCTCTTTCCACTCTCTCACTACAATACACTTTCTCACACTAGAGCTTTCAAGGCCTTCTCACCTCCGAGCGGGAAATTAAGTACCCAGAGGTGAATACCGAAGATTGTACTAGGAGCGGTCTAGAGGATATCAGGACTTATAACGGTCCAGATCTCGTCTGTAAACGGTGAACACTTTCCTTAATTTAACAAAGTTATCTTTTTACTTTAAGTTGCTTTCACCTTACATGCTTATATATCCGCTGCAAATGTTTATACGTTGAATATCTTATCTGAAACTTATGCTATTGTTATGCTGAAACCTTGATGGTTTAAAAGTCTAATTTACAGATCACCCTTTCCACTTATTCGCTTGGCTATAACTTAGTATTAGGACCGGATCAACCCTAGTATACGAGGTAAGTAGTTATGTGTGCTTAACATCACAGTAGAGATATAGTACCTACGTACAGATAATCATTTATCCGTCAAAGAAGAGCTACCCATTTAGGTTGTGATTAGAGTGGGTAAAATAGAGTTCAGTGAACATTGGCTTACTCAAAAGCATGATTCGGGTCAGAAGCAACGTTCTTGAGATGTTGTAAGATGATACAGGTTTGAGTAAGTGATCGCAAAGGAGAGACCTCTAATCCAATTAGCAGTACCTTAGAATATCTATGATTTCACATCTGTTAATGTTAAGGCATAGCTTAGTAATAAGTGGTGGAATGTTACTGCAGTTGAACTAACTAGGATTAAGAAAAGCTGAGACTTTCCTTTAGGGATATACCACTTTATTCATGTACCTAGGATTCTATCCATAACGTCGTTTAAACCCTCTAAGGTTAACGTTGGGAGTAGGGATATCCGTCTTAGCCAGAATCTTCAAAGCCTAAACTCTTAGTGACAAATTAATTAGGTTCACAACCCAATTGATTGAGTTTTAGTGTTCATTCTAGCAAGTTGAACTCTTGTAATAATTCCCCATCAGTATTCTATTCTTTATACATATCCCTTTTATCTTTATAGTTTGTATTACCTTTAGTTAATCTTGACCTATCACTACTTGTCACTAGGGTTAACTGTTTGAGCACTTTTATCCCACATTACTGAGCAAACATACAAAAATACGAACCTGAGTTATACTTACCACTTACTCGTTAAAAGAAGGACAAGTAGGTGAATTATAGCTAGGATACCCAGCTAAATATAAATAATATGTAATACCCCGTCAGAATCCACTAACGGCGTATTAACTCCGGTCCCACAGTTTAGCGGTCATGCCCTCTATATGAGACGTTTCCGAAAAGTATTCGCATTAATTACCAAAACAAAGTCATATATTAAAGAAATGTAATTGAAAATTATTTAACATAAACGACCGACATAAGTAATTCAAAAAATGAAGGTAAGCAAATAGTTTAAATGCGAATATTTGTTCTTGAAATAGAAATGATAAAATATGCTGGACATCGTCCAGTTCTAGCAGCAGACAAGCATGACATCTTCTGTATATCGGAAGCACTACCTCTATGGACCTGAGATAAAAACATACAAAACGTCAACGAAAACATTGAGTGAAATCTACAAGTTTTGTAAAGCATTTCGTAAGTTAGGCCACAAGATTTCTGAAAAACATCGTAAAAATTATACATAAGCATGAGCACTTGATTATAAAACTTTAACCATGCGGATAGCTAAAGTGCTACACGTCTTCCTTTTACCATTTCTAAGCATACACCGATCAAGTGTACAAGTAACAACAGAATAAGCACCTGTTATATTTAGGCGAGGTTTGTCAAACCTAACGGTACCGTCCCTATAAGTCGAGCTTACGTAAAGTAATTAATATAATCAAGCTAAGGGATTTTTGATCTGAACTCATATGTATATTGTTTAAGTACTTGTGCCTAATATGTAAAACAGTTGTAAAAATCATGTTATCTCATCCCTGTAAAAATGTAGTAGGGACTGTAGACTCACCTTAGCAAAAGCACTGAAAATCTCTTAGTAAGAACCGTACGAAAGTCGAACAATCTCGACTGCACAACGCAACCTAGTCAAATAGGTCATCTTAAGTATACATATTGGTCATACTATGTCAACCCATAGCGTACACAAAGTCCTAGTGCTCAGACTGACTCAACAAACAAGTAAAAGTCAACTAATCCAAGCAAGTCAACAAAAGTCAACCAAAGTCAAACCAAAAGTCAACTCGGTCAAAGTGGTCAACTAAACTCAAACATCTCAGTAGGTCATGAAAACATGGTCAACATGTCAAACCTAGGTCAAGCAACACTTTACAGCTCATATATAAGCAAATTGCACATTCGCAGTTTAACACATGTCTTTAAAATACGTACTTCGTAGAAATATACAACTATAACTCATAGCACATAATTCATAAAATCATGGAAAACTCCAGATCACAACTAGACTCAAAATAGATTCCAAAAAGTTTGGCCAAAGTCTCATACGATATCTACAAGTTGGGTTTCAGAAAAGGTCTAGTTACGGTTTACCAAATCAGTTTCAGCACGCGCGTCAGTTTTGAAACATTTCGAAAAAAACATAGAAAATAGATCTTAATGAATGGCTAATTGGAGATTACTCTAGATATCTCAAAGTTTTAGTGAGAAAATAATAAAACACATCTCTTTAGCCAATTTGTACAGTTTAACCAATCTTTTCAGACCCTTCAGTTTTAGTTAACAAATTGACATGTCATTTGGTCAAGCATATATCTCATGGCAAATCACGTTTTCGTAAGTTAGCATACAAATGAAAAACATCAATGAACATATAAATTAACATATTCCAGAAGGTAAAATCCTCAATTAATTTCTAGTTCACTCTAGAAATTTTCTTTCACATTCGAAAACAGTTTCAGCTCTTTTTAAAACATGAATCTCCATTTTGACACACCGAGAGCATCACAAAAGCTTTTGACGCGAATCTTAAGTCTAACATGCATGATTTTCATAAGGATTACAGTAGTACACTTTTCATTAGCCAATTCACAAAGCATACAAGTCAGAAAATTCGAATATCATGTAAACCCTAACGAAAACTTCGATTACACATAACTTGAGCATACGATAACGAAATCAAGCAAAATCAAAGTCCAAATTCAATAGTTTTTCGATACCTTTCCATCTAGATAACATACAAGATCAGATCACAATTCAATTTTATCATATCATTAAAATACAAATTCGTTTTTCATGCAAACAACATTAATCGAGCAATTAAATGATAACACAAGACATCATTAATTGAGCACTAGACTCGATTACACTATGTAATTGACAAAAAAACTGATATATAGAAATTAGGGTTTGTAATTATACCTTTCTAGCACAATCAATACACAATGCTAGATGTAGAACGATGTAATGAGCAACTTTAATGCACAAGACTTTATCTAATTTTGAAGTTTGAGTGGTGATGGGGATGTTGGAAGTTGACGGCCAAGATAGGAGAGGGAAGAAGAAAAAGTCGACTAGCTTGTGTGTGTGAGGGTTTACAGAACAAATTTTCTATTTATAGTCTAGTCTTTAGGGCCTAATTTAATCACTTAATCAATTATAAGCCCAAAATTAAGTCCATAAGGGGTGTCCATGGGGGGTTCGACCGTGGTTCTCCTTGGGGGGGGGGGTGTCCATGGGCTCATTTTGTCTACTAACTCGTACGCGCGTGGTCCGTTTCGAATGCCATTAAACGTACCGGGTCTCCGGAACGTTATCTAGTCGTTGAAACGAAATCACTGGATTTAATTCATTAAATAAATAATAAATTAAATAACTTTTTCTTAAAGGTAATAATTATTAAAAATAATTATTTTATCGTTTAACAGAGTTCCGTAAACTGAAAAGCTTTCTAGGCGATTAACTTAATCGTAACGTTTTCTAGTTATTTCGCTATCTGAAATAAGTTCATAAATTAATATAACATATTAATTCAAGTAATCTACTAGGATCAAGTATGCATTTAATTCTGTTAAATAACAAAGTCTAAGTAAACACCGTTAAATATTTAATGGACAAGTAACGATAGTAAACGGAAAAAGTCTGGTTGTTACATTACCCACCTGTTATGAAAAATTTCGTCCCGAAATTTTAGTGTACGTCTGTTGTAGTCGTGTTCTCGGGAAACAGTTGCGGATACTTCAGTTTCATTTGATCTTCATGCTCCCATGTGAATTCTGGTCCTCTAAGGGCATTCCATCTAACTTAACGATCAGGATTCTGCTTTGCTTTAGTTGTTTGGCCTCACGGTCCATGATCTCAACAGGTTCTTCAACAAAATTAAGCTTATGATCAACCTGTATCTCGTTTAAAGGAATTACCAAACTTTCGTCAGATAAATATTTCTTCAAGTTAGAAACATGAAAAGTGTCGTGAATATCGCTGAGTACTTGTGGTAGTTTCAGTCTGTACGCTACCGGTCCAATTCTCTCGGTAATCTCAAACGGTCCAATATATCTCGGACTTAACTTGCCTCTTTTACCAAAATGCACTACACCCTTCTAGGGTGATACTTGGGCATAACTTTGTCTCCAACCTGAAATTCCAAATCTTTCCTTCTAATATCGGCATAACACTTTTGACGATCTCGCGCCGTTTTCAGTCTCTCTTGTATCTACGCGATCTTCTCAGTCGTTTCGTGTATAATCTCAGGACCAGTCAATTGACTATCTCCTAACTCAGTCCAGCATACAGGTGATCTGCACTTTCTGCCATACAGTGCTTCGAAAGGCGCTGCCTTTATACTTGCGTGATAACTATTGTTATAAGAGAACTCTACTAACGGTAGATGTCTATCACATCCAAATCCAAAGTCAATAACACACGTTCTCAACATGTATTCTAAAGTTTGGATGGTTCTCTCGCTTTGACAATCGGTCTGTGGGTGATATGCTGTACTCATGTCTAAACGGGTTCGCATGGCATCTTGCAAAGCTTGCCAGAATCTAGATGTAAATCTGCTGTCTATGTCGGAAATAATGTATATCGGCACTCCATGTAGGGAAACTACTTCCTTTATATAGATCTGTGCCAACTTCTCCATCTTATCCGTTTCCTTAATTGGTAGAAAATGAGCAGACTTTGTGAGATGATCAATGATAACCCAAATTGTATCATAACCTCCCAAAGTCTTGGGTAACTTAGTGATAAAATCGATAGTAATATTTTCCCACTTCCATTGGGGAATCTCTGGCTGTGTCAGCAATCATGACGGTTTCTGATACTCAGCCTTAACTTTTGCGCAAGTCAAGCACTTACCAACATAGGTAGTGATATTAGCTTTCATGTTAGGCTACCAGTATAGTGCCTTAAGATCTTGGTACATCTTGTCGGATTCAGGGTGAATAGAATACCTTGTCTTGTGTGCCTCATCTAGCACTTGTCCCCTTAACCCTCCAAACTTCGGTACCCAAATTCTGTCGATGAAATATCGGGTTCCATCTTCTCGAACATCGAATTTCTTATCCATTCCTTTGAGTGACTCAATTGCATCTCTTCTTTCAATGCCTCTAGCTATACATCGCGTATCTGAGAAGTAAGGTTCCTTCGAACAGTCATATTCAATGCTCTAACTCGGATGGGCTTAACCTTTTCCTTCCTACTCAAGGCATCAGTAACTACTTTAGCCTTACCAGGATGATAGAAAATCTTGCAGTCGTAGTCATTCAATAGCTGAATCCAACGTCTCTGCCTCATATTAAGCTGTTTCTGATCGAAAATATGTTGTAAGCTCTTGTGATCCGTGAAAACAGTGAACTTAGTACCATACAAGTAATGTCTCCACATCTTCAGTGCAAAGACCACATCACCAAGTTCCAAATCATGCGTAGTGTAATTCTGTTCATGTATCTTAAATTGTCGTGATCCATATGCAATCACTTTCTTACGTTGCATTAACACGCAACCAAATTTCTGTCGTGAAGCATCACAATAAATCACGAAGTCCTCAGTTCCTTCGGGTAAAGACAAAATCGGTGTAATAGTTAACTTCTCTTTTAACAACTAAAATGTGGACTCATGCAGCTCTGTCCATTCATACTTCTTACCCTTGTGAGGCAATGCTGTTAACGGTCAGACAATTGTAGAAAATCCCTCAATGAATCTTCTATAATAACCGGCGAGACCTAAGAATTGTCGTATCTGCGTTGGCGACTTAGGAGTCTCCCATTTCTTAACCGTTTCTATCTTCACAGTATCAACTTGAATACCATTGACACCTACGATATGACCCAAAAATTGCAGTTCTCGCAGCTAAAATTCACACTTCGAAAATTTCGCGTACAACTGATCCTTCCTGAGCATCTCTATTAACAAACGGAGATGTTGCTCATGTTCGTCTTCATTCTTTGAATATACCAGAATATCGTCAATAAACACAATAACAAACTTGTCCAGATATGGCTTACACACACGGTTCATGAGATCCATGAAAACAGACGGTGCGTTCGTTAATCTAAACGGCATTACTGTGAACTCATGATCTCCATAGCATGTTCTAAATGCTGTCTTCAATATATCTGTCTCTTTTACTCTCATCTGATGGTAACCTAACCTCAGATCGATTTTAGAGTAACATGCTGATCCTTGCAATTGATCAAACAAGTCATCAATCCTTGGCAACGAATATCTATTCTTGATAGTCAACTTATTCAGTTCCCTGTAGTCAATACAGAGCCTCATAGATCCATCCTTCTTCTTCACAAAAAGTACTGGAGCTCCCTAGGGTGAAGTACTCGGTTGAATGAATACCTTGTATAAAAGCTCTTGTAGTTGACTAGACAGCTCTTGCAATTCTGGTACTTCAAGTCTATACTGTGCGCGCACCACTGGTGCTGCTCCAGGTACTAAATCAATCTGGAATTCTACATCTCTATGCGGGGGTAATCCGGGTAACTCATCTGGAAAAACATCGAGAAATTCTCTAACAATCGGCACATCTTCGAGTTTCTTGTCTTCAGATTCAGTGTTTCTCACGAGAACCAGCATAGCAAGATAACCCTTTCTTATGTGTTTATGAGCCTTCAAACAGTTAATGAAGTGTAACGGTGTATTGCTTCGCTCTCCATACACCATCAAAGGTTCATCTTCGGTAACATGTATACGAATCGCTTTCTGATGACAAACAATGTCGGCTCTATTCTCAGCTAACCAGTCTATTCCAACAACGAGGTAGAAACTTCCTAGCTTAATCGGTTTCACATCTATTCTAAATGTCGCTCCAGCCAAAACCAAAGTACAATCACGATAGACCTTATCAACTCTCATTAGATTACCATTCCCTAGTTCTATAGAGTACAAGTTTTCTAATGACAATACGGGATTCTTAAGATTATGGCAAAAATCTCTAGACACAAAGCTTCTATCAGCTCCAGAATCAAAAAGTACATAAGCATGATGATTATCGAGTAAAAACATACCTGTGACCAGCTTAGGATCATCACCAGCCTCATTGGAGTTGATATTGAAAGCTCTTCCTCTAGCAGGTTCAGCACTCTTACTTGCAGTCGGACAATCCTTCCTAAAGTAACCAGCTTTTCGGCACCCATAGCACATATTCGAACCAGCTTTACATTCTGCAGTCAAGTGTCCATTCTTCTTGCACTTATCACACCTCTTTAGGCAATCTCCCAGATGATGCCTATTGCATTTAGCACACAATGGCCATCTTCCCTTATAGCCAGAGCTGGTATTTGGAGTAGCAGTATTGCTCTTGGTAGTATCTTGTTTCTTAAAGGGCTGCTGGTTGTAGTTCTTCCCAGAGTTATTGTTGTTACTATTCCACTTTCTCTTGTTGTCATAAGTCTTAGTATCAGTTATCGAAGGAGTGTTTCCTCGTTGCTCAACTTGATCTTTCAACTCATTAGCCATTTTAATGGCCTCTTGAATCGTCCTTGGCTTCGATGTAGTCACACCACTCTGGATGTTATCAGTTAATCCTTTTACATACAAAGTGATCTTTCGGCGTTCGGGAGTAACCATATTCGGGCACATAAGAGCAAGTTCGAAGAATCTCCTATTATAGCTAGCTAAGTCAGTAGCAACTAGCTTCAAGTTCTGGAGTTCACGCTCCATCTTAACAATCTCAGTATAAGGACAATACTCCTCGATCATCCTTTGTTTCAAATCCTCCCATGAAGTCTCAAGAGCCTGATCCATACCTACAGATTTTGCATACGTATTCCACCATGTTAAAGCGCCATCGGACAGTTTACAGGATGCAAACTTTGTCCTATCTACATCTCTACAACCACTGATACGGAAAACAGACTCAAGCTTCTCAAACCAACAAGTCAGACCAACTGGACCTTCAGTACCAGTGAATGTATCCGGCTCGCAGCTCGTGAAAGCCTTATACGTGCACCCTCCTTGGTTAGTGTTGGTGTTGATAGTATTAGTTTGCTGATCTTCGGTAGTGTTGGTCTACTTCCTTTGATTGCTATTAGTTCCATTCCGGAGTTCAGCTACAGCCTAAGTTAATCCTTCATTGATCCATCGTCGGACATTAGCTTGGGTAACACTCTTGGGCGGCATTATCTTTCTGGTCAAGATAACACACTCGGTTAGTGTCGATGAAATCAGTATGTAAAAATATACTAGCAACGGGGAATGATGCATAGTAGATAATATTAAATCATAAAGATTCTAGTAGTGCTAATAGTAAGTAGTAGTGGTGCATAGTGCTCAGTAGTAACGGTAGTATTAACAGTGTACAGTAGTGGTGTTAACACTAAGTAGCAATAGCAGTAGTAATAATAAATAATTCACTATAGTAACCAAACATTTTAAGTAGCAACATTCATAATCAAAATCCATGCATAACCCAAGAAAGTAACATTTCTATCATGCCATAAGTAGAAACCATAAAGCAAACCACATCTAAAAATACATGTACGAGTATCAAGTAATAAGCAATAATAATAAAATAGGTTCTAATAACGTGGAAAAAGTCCAACAAGTGATCTCTATGTTCGTTTCTGCAGCTCCTTCAACAAATACTCGACCATCTTCTCCAAGTTCTCGACTCTTAACGTGAGGTCATTGGTGTTGTTGTCATTAGCAACAGTAGTGGATGTACTAGGTTTAGAAGTGGAAGTAGAAACATCATAGGGATGAAAATGATGACACATCTCAAGTGATTGGTTGTCATAGGGAAAACTCTTACAGAATGGGTTATTGCCTCGAGCAGGTCCTTTAGGTATCCTACGGTGGCCTCTCGGTCCGTAGGGGTTAACATAGTCAGGATCAACAAAAGGTGACTGGGAACGATTATGTGAATCGGGTAAGTTGGGTTCAGATTCAGATTCGGGTTTCGGGTCCTCCTCGAGATCTTCCTCTTCTTCCGCTTCGGACTGCCCTTCAGGTTCAGACTCAATTTCGTCCATAAACTCAAGTATGGTGTTCCCTTGCGCTTGCACGGTTTCCTCGAATTTCGTGTCAGAGTTGGTAAGAATGATAGGATTTTAGGAAGTCATCTAGCACTCAAGAAAACACAAGGTTAGTTCACTTAGTAATCATATTGCTCATTTATAGGAGTCAAGTAAGGTAACAAATTGTATAACTAGGGTTCATGTAACTTAACAAGTCTAGGTTTACAGTCCAGACTCATAGATGTCCTAATGTTCGACACTCTAATGCAGCCTAGTCCTAGGTAATCGATCTGCTCTGATACCAAATGTAATACCCCTTCAGAATCCACTAACGGCATATTAACTCCGGTCCCACAGTTTTTACGAAAAGTATTCGCATTAATTACCAAAATAAAATCATTTATTAAAGAAATGTAATTGAAAAGTATTTGACATAAACGACCGACTTAAGTAATTCAAAACATGATGGTAAGCAAATAGTTTAAATGGGAATATTTGTTCTTGAAATAGAAATGATAAAATATGCTAGACATCATCCAGTTCTAGCAGCAGACAAGCATGACAACTTCTGTATAGCGGAAGCACTACCTCTATGGACCTGAGATAAAAACATGCAAAACGTCAACGAAAATGTTGAGTGAAATCTACAGGTTTAGTAAAGTATTTCGTAAGTTAGACCACAAGATTTCTGAAAAACATCGTAAAAATTATACATAAGCATGAGCACTTGATTATAAAACTTTAACCCTGTGGATAGCTAAAGCGCTACGCGTCTTCCTTTTACCCTTTCTAAGCATACCCCGATCAAGTGTATAAGTAACAACAGAATAAGCACCTGTTATGTTTAGGCGAGGTTTGTCAAACCTAACGGTACCGTCCCTATAAGTCGAGCTTACGTAAAGTAATTAATATAATCAAGCTAAGGGATTTTTGATCTGAACTCATATGTATATTGTTTAAGTACTTGTGCCTAATATATAAAACATTTGTAAAAAGCATGTTATCTCATCCCTGTAAAAATGTAGTAGGGACTGTAGACTCACCTTAGCAAAAGCACTGAAAATCTCTTAGTAAGAACCGTACGGAAGTCGAACAATCTCGACTGAACAACGCAACCTAGTCAAATAGGTCATCTTAAGTATACATATAGGTCATATTATGTCAACCCATAGTGTACACAAAGTCCTAGTGCTCAGACTGACTCAACAAATAAATAAAAGTCAACTAATCCAAGCAAGTCAACAAAAGTCAACCAAAGGCAAACCAAAAGTCAACTCGGTCAAAGTGGTCAACTAAAGTCAAACATCTCAGTAGGTCATGCAAACATGGTCAACATGTCAAACCTAGGCAAGTAACACTTTACAGCTCATATATAAGCAAATTGTACATTCGCAGTTTAACACATGTCTTTAAAATACGTACTTCGTAGAAAGATACAATTATAACTCATAGCACATAATTCATAAAATCATGGAAAAATCTAGATCACAACTAGACTCAAAATTGATTCCAAAAAGTCTGGCCAAAGTCTCATACAATATCTAAAAAATTAGGTTTCAGAAAAGGTCTAGTTACGGTTTACTAAATCCGTTTCAGCACGCGCGTTAGTTTTGAAACATTTCTAAAAAAATATAGAAAATAGATCGTGATGAATGGCCAAATGGAGATTACTCCAGACATCTCAAAATTTTAGTGATAAAATAATCAAGCACATCTCTTTAGCCAATTCGTAGAGTTTAACCAATCTTTACAGACCCTTCAGTTTTAGTCAACAAATAGACATGCCATTTGGTCAAGCTTATATCTCATGGCAAATCACGTTTTCGTAAGTTAGCATACAAATTAAAAACATCAAGGAACATATAAACTAACTTATTCCAGAAGGTCAAATCCTCAATCAATTTCTAGTATACTCTAGAAATTTTCTTTAATAGTTCCAGCTCTCTTTAAAACCTAAATCTTCGTTTTGACACACCGAGAGCATCACAAATGATTTTGACGCGAATCTTAAGTCTAACATGCCTGATTTTTCACAAGGATTACAGTAGTACACTTTTCATTAGCCAATTCACAAAGCATACAAGTCATAAAATTTGACTATCATGTAAACCCTAACGAAATCTTCGATTACACATAACTTGAGAATACGATAACGAAATCAAGCAAAATCAAAGTCCAAATTCAATAGTTTTTCGATACCTTTCCATCTAGATAACATACAATATCAGATCACAAGTCAATTTTATCAGATCATTAAAATACAAATTCGTTTTTCATGCAAACAACATCAATCGATCAATTAAACGATAAACGATAACACAAGACATAATTAATTGAGCACTAGACTCGATTACACAATGTAATTGACAAAAAAACCAATTTATAGAAATTAGGGTTTGCAATTATACCTTTCTAGCACAATTAATGCACAATACTAGATGTAGAACGATGTAACGAGCAACATTGATGCACCAGACTTTGTCTAATTTTGAAGTTTGAGTGGTGATGGGGATGGTGGAAGTCGACGGCCAAGAGAGGAGAGGGAAGAAGAAAAAGTCGACTAGCTTGTGTGTGTGTGAGGGTTTACGGAACAAATTTTCTATTTATAGTCTAGTCTTTAGGGCCTAATTTAATCACCTAATCAATTATAAGCCCAAAATTAAGTCCATAAGGGGTGTCCGTGGGGGATTCGGCTGTGGGTTTCCATGGGGGGGGGGGGGTCCGGGGGCTCGTTTTGTCTACTAACTCGTACGCGCGTGGTCCGTTTCTAATGTCGTTAACCGTATCGGGTCTCTGGAACGTTATCTAGTCGTTGAAACGAAATCACCGGATTTAATTCATTAAATAAATAATAAATTAAATAAGTTTTTCTTAAAGTTAATAATTATTAAAAATAATTATTTTATCATTTAACAGAGTTTCGTAAACTGAAAAGCTTTCTAGGCGATTAACTTAATCGTAACTTTTTCTAGTTATTTCGCTATCAGAAATAAGTTCATAAATTAATATAACATATTAATTCAAGTAATCCACTAGGATCAAGTATGCATTTAATTCTGTTAAATAACAAAGTCTAAGTAAACTCCGTTAAATATTTAACGGACAAGTAACGATAGTAAACGGAAAAAGTTGGGTTGTTACATAATAAAACCATTACTCCCTTTTGGTAACTGATTCTGACGTTTTGCGACCTAACGATATCGCACAAATAAAACCGTCCGTTTTGGCCATATCAATTACTATTGTATCTACTTAGCTTGCTTACAACATATGATAAGTCGGATATAGTATAACTCATTAAATACATGATAACGCGTTATCATGTATCATGTTCTTGATATCTAAATACAAGACTCCTCCACAATTTCAAGCTATTGTGTTCATTTTATGTAACTAACAAGGGTTACTGCTTATCTTTTCAAAGCTTCTCCCGCATGTCTTGCAACTTGATATCATAATCATACATATCTAATATGATCCTAGTCAATAAAACTTTCAAATGCCCACACATAAGATTTACATCTTTTGTGATCCATATTTTAGCACATTTGAGGTATTCTTAGCCATAATATAGGTTTAACCTAGAGACGTCGAATTTAGAAAAAATTAACAAAGTTCTTGAACTCAAATTATATTTCCACATCGAAATTCTGATTAGGTAATTCAAATCTCAAGATAATACAATATAATAAAGATTGACATCTTTATATTTATAACTATCTTCATTATCATGATCCCACATAAAATGGAATAATTCACATCATCAATGATGTTTACAAATCTACTTTCACAATATATCAAATGCTTTTAAAACTGAATGAAAGCGATTTTGTCTTTAAATAAATTCAACACATGGGATCTCTACAGATGATCATCATTAACAAATCCACGTCTAGTACTCCATAGACTTATGTTCAAAGCATTGGTATAAAAGATGTTTCATTCATATTCTCCCTAGCTTTTCTCACAAGAAATGTCATACCATATCCCTTGTATCATGACAAAATCACTTTATATACTTAAGCATCTGATATTGCTCCATTTAGATATATTTATTATGCAATATCGACATCATTTTATTCGGTTTTGATGATCGTTGGGGCTTAAAAGTTGTTTTCCTGTGCCAAAGTGTCCACTCAAGGCAAAATGCCTAAGTTGGTGTAAAATTGACCAAGAAATGTTCAAAAAGTGCAAAGTTATGACAAGTGCAGGAAACAGCATCAAAAACGCCGCTCCTGACTAAGGAGCGTCGCTCCTCACAGCCCAGAGCGCCGCAATTGACATAGAAGCGACGCAATTACCAACGTTTTATTTCAATTTCTTCACAGTGAGCAGAAGCGTCGCTCTTCAGAGGTAGAAGCGTCATTCCTACAGGCCAAAAGCGCCGCACCAAAGGCAAGAGCGCCGCACCAGATTGATGCCAAGAGCGTCGCACCAGATTGATGCCAAGAGCGCCGCACCTATGCTAAAAGCGGCGCTCCTGACGCTGATTCAGCCCACTTTCCTCACCACTATAAATAGAATAAGATAGGTCATTTGGCAAGGGAGCTGTAGTTTTTACTCCGAATTTCACACACAAAATCCTAATTTCATCATCCATTAGAGTTCTAAGATGATTTGGAGGAAGCAAGCTCAAGTTTCATCTTCATTAGTACTAGATCTTTCTTTTGTTATCAATTTGGGTTGCAATCTCAACTTTACTCTTTCATATTTTGAATCAAATAGTTGTAATCTTTACTTTATCTTCATCTAAGTTTAATCTTTACTTGTAATCTTTGTTTATCATCATTTATCCTTGAATCTTAGTGATAATGCTAAAAACGAACATATATTTCATAGCATTATTCCCCAAGAAAGACAAGCTTTTAGTTGCAATTGTTCTATTTACAAGTGATATTCGTTTAAATATTAAAAGGTGAAGACAAAAGACAGATTCGACGAATTGAAGACGCAAACGACCAAAAAGCTCAAAAGTACAAAATACAATCAAAGAGGTTCCAATTATAGATAAGAAACGTCTCGAAATTACAAGAGTACAAGATTCAAAACACAAAGTACAAGATATTAAATTGTACGCAAGGACGTTCGAAAATCCGGAACCGGGACCAGAGTCAACTCTCAACGCTCGACGCAACGGACTAAAAATTACAAGTCAACTATGCACATGAATATAATATAATATATAAATAATTCTTAAAAATTATATATATATTATATTATTATTTAAAATCGTCGGCAAACAAAGAGCCAAGGCTGAATGAGCTGTAAAAACGAACTCCGCGACTTGCGGAGTTCGAAGGCTAAAAGAACCGCGACTCGCGGAGCCCCAAAAAATGAAAATGCCTATAAAAACCAACGCAGTTCGACGAATTTTAATATCAATATATATCCATCCATCTATCTATACGTAATATTTATATTTATAATTTATATTTTAATTTTAATTTTAATTTTAATCCTAATAATAAGGGTATGTTAGCGAATGTTGTAAGGGTGTAAGTCAAAATTCTGTCCGTGTAACGCTACGCTATTTTTAATCATTGTAAGTTATGTTCAACCTTTTTAATTTAATGTCTCGTAGCTAAGTTATTATTATGCTTATTTAAAATGAAGTAATCATGATGTTGGGCTAATTACTAAAATTGGGTAATTGGGCTTTGTACCATAATTGGGGTTTGGACAAAAGAACGACACTTGTAGAAATTAGACTATGGGCTATTAATGGGCTTTATATTTGTTTAACTAAATGATAGTTTGTTAATTTTAATATAAAGATTTACAATTGAACGTCCCTATAAATAACCATATACACTCAATCGGACACGATGGGCGGGGTATTTATATGTACGAATAATCGTTCATTTAACCGGACACGGGAATGGATTAATAGCCACTAGAATTACTAAAACAGGGGTGAAATTATGTACAAGGACACTTGGCATAATTGTTAACAAAGTATTAAAACCTTGGGTTACACTCAGTCGACATCCTGGTGTAATTATTAAACAAAGTATTAAAATCTTGTTACAGTTTAAGTCCCCAAATTAGTTGGAATATTTAACTTCGGGTATAAGGATAATTTGACGAGGACACTCGCACTTTATATTTATGACTAATGGACTGTTATGGACAAAAACCAGACGGACTTATTAAATAATCCAGGACAAAGGACAATTAACCCATGGGCATAAAACTAAAATCAACACGTCAAACATCATGATTACGGAAGTTTAAATAAGCATAATTAATTTATTTCATATTTAATTTCCTTTATTTTATATTTAATTGCACTTCTAATTATCGCATTTTATTTATTGTTATTATATTTAATTGCACTTTTAATTATCGTACTTTTTAATTATCGCAAGTTTATTTTATCGCACTTTTATTATTCGCAATTTCATTATCGTTATTTACTTTACGCTTTAAATTAAGTCTTTTATTTATTTAATATTTTACATTTGGTTTTAACTGCGACTAAAGTTTTAAAATCGATAACCCGGTCATTAAACGGTAAAAACCCCCCTTTATAATAATAATAATATATATATATATATATTTGTATTTTTATAAAATTAAACTAATATAGCGTTAAGCTTTGATTAAAAGATTTTCCCTGTGGAACGAACCGGACTTACTAAAAACTACACTACTGTACGATTAGGTACACTGCCTATAAGTGTTGTAGCAAGGTTTAAGTATATCCATTCTCTAAATAAATAAATATTTTGTGTAAAATTGTATCGTATTTAATAGTATTTCCTTCTAAAATGTAATAGCTATTTTATATACACCACGCTACGACATCACTTAGCTTGTAATAGCTCAAGATGATGTTTATTGATGCTTTTATGATTATTGCTAGTTTAATCTTTGCTATGAGTAGCTAAATCTCTTGTGTTTGATTATCTATGAATCTTTAATGCATGAGATGTGCCCTCAATCTATTAAATGACAGTTGTTTTGAATGAAAATACATGAGCTAGTGTTATTGAGTTGTAACGACCCAACCCTCGTTATAACAAAAACACGACCCAAAAAAAAATTTATGGGCCTGTACAACTGGACGGTATCCAGATTTCTGGACGGCGTCCAGATTTCTAGACGGCGTCCAGTACTGAAGACCTGGACGGCGTCCAGCCTTTTTGGACGGCGTCCAATTGGGCAAAAAAGTTCTGATCAGTTTTACAATAAGCTTGAACGAAAAACCCGCTTCCCGACAATTTCCAACGGAACCACTTATCACAACATATCAAAATAAGTAAAGCTAATAGATTTCCAACATCGAAACGAGTTTACAAAATGGGGCCCACAACGGCCGTTTTACGAGTTTCGTACAAATCATGAGTTTCGACCACATTAGTTTAATTTCCAAACGACACTATGAGCATGGTGTTTGGGGGTTAAACTACCCAAGTCTCGGTCAACTCCAAAAGCTATCAAATCCCAAAAGCGTCCCCTAAACAACAAGCGGGATCTCTAATCCAATCGAATGCCCTTACTCTTATCAACGCCGGAGCCTATAAAAAGATAAACAACGAGAGTGTAAGCAAAACGATTAGTGAATGCAATAATTATACACATACATATATAATATACCTACTTGCAACCACTTACAAACATACCGCATACATGCTAGCAACACAATTGGCTTACAATTTCAAGTATAAAGCTAGTAACCTCCAATACCCCAAGCTAGCAACAACAAAGGCATATATATATGCTACACTACAACACATTAACCATGGTTAACCAATTGAACAAGGGAACGGTGTTTAAAGACCGTCGGAGTTCATAATAACCATTAGTGCACTTAACACGTCGTACACTAACCCCACGGGTGGCATCTTAACACGTCGATACTTCACCCTAGGTGGCGTCTTAACACGTCGACACTTCACCCCGAGTGGTGTCTTAACACTTCGACACTTCGCTCTTCATTTTACTTGAGGTGGCATCTTAACACGTCGATACTTCACCTCGAGTGGCGCCTTAACACATCGGCACTTCACCCTTCATCTTACTTGGGGTGGCATCTTAACACATCGATACTTCACCCCGGATGGCGTCTTAACACATCGACACTTCATCCGTTAATTTCTTGGAGTGGCATCTTAGCACATCGATACTTCACTCCGGGTGGTGTCTTAACACTTCGACACTTCACCCCGGGTGGCATCTTAACACATCGACACTTCACCCGTCATATTACTTTGAGTGGTGTCTTAGCACATCGACACTTCACTCGTCACGTGAACGTGGTATCTTAACACTTCGACACTTCACATCTCACGCTACACAAATAAATACATTATATATCTACGCATATAATTATTCTACTCACCTCAAGGTCTTTTGTGAGGGATAACCGAGCTTGCAAACTTCAATGTAACGTACATATTACATTATACACATAATCAATCACAAGATCAAGTTGGTCAACCAACTCACTCACCATTCTAGTGTCATTTTGGCCCATGGTGCAATTTCGACCCATTTGCACACTTAACCCTAATATTGGGTCAACTTCGCTAAAAACCCTAACCCTAGCCATTTATGGTCTTAACACACATATAATCACAATGTTAACTCATTTTCACACTAACAAGACAACTTAGGTCATCAAAGACCCGTCTTACCCATTCGAGGTTTCCACACCCATTCAGGTCACCACATGCCCAAAAGCACCCATTTACATAACATCTTGGTGTGATAGTGGTTAACTACCCAATTCAAGACTCATAAACACATTTAACATTTCAAAACCCTAGGTTAGTCATCCTTTGAGCCTTCAAGACCCAAACTCACCCAAAAATCCCCAAATCACTAACAAATGGGTTTTATGTTCATCACTAGCCCAAACCCTAACCCTTAAACACATTAAACTAAGGAAATCAAGTTTAGGACTTACCACCACAATCAAAACGTAGCTAGTGAGGAGATAAACAACTTTAATGCTCGAGCTCTAACCCGAAACAAGCTTCTTCTTCTATTTGAGCTTTCTCACACTTGAAACACACTCTCTCTCTCTAGAATTGAAGTGGATGAAGTTTGGTGGTTGTAAATGGAGTAGATGAAGCTCCAAAAACTAATCTAGGGCTTTAAATTCGGCCCCCAAGTGAAATTACCAAAATACCCACTTTAAATATCTAAAAACACAAAAGCAGGCTCGCCAGCCAATCTGATACTGGATTCTATTGGCCTACAATTTTCAAAGACGCACACCTTCTTTGCAAATCCTGTGATGCTTGTTAAAGGGCTGGAAAGATAAGTCAACGTGATGAAATGCCACAAAATGTCATTCAAGTATGTGAAGTATTTGACATTTGGGGTATTGACTTTATGGGTCCATTTCCAAAATCTCATAATAATCTCTACATTCTCGTTGCCATTGATTATGTATCTAAATGGGCGGAAGCACAAGCTCTCCCAACTAACGATGCACGAGTTGTAGTCACCTTTTTAAAACATCTTTTTGCAAGGTTCGGAACACCGAAAGCTTTAATAAGTGATCGGGGTACTCATTTTTGTAATAATCAACTTGAGAAAGTTCTAAAAAGATATGGAGTAACTCATAAAATCTCCACTGTAAGTGGACAAGTTGAAACTACCAACTGAGCATTAAAACGTATTCTAGAGAAAACTGTAGGATCAAATCCGAAGGAATGGTCCATTAAATTGGAGGATGCACTCTGGGCTTTTAGAACAGCCTACAAAACTCCAATTGAAACCACACCTTTTAGACTCGTTTACGGAAAAGCATGTCATCTTCCAGTAGAAATTGAACACAAAGCATTTTGGGCTTTGAAGACATGTAATCTTGATTTATATGAAGCCGGACGTCTACGATTAAGTCAATTAAATGAATTAGAAGAATTAAGACAAGAAGCATACGAAAATTCGTTGATCTATAAGGAAAGAACGAAGAAATGGCATGATAAAAGAATCAGAAGTTCAAAAGAATTTAAAGAGGGAGACAGAGTTCTTCTTTTCAATTCACGATTCAAGCTATTTCCTGAAAAATTGAAATCAAGATTGTCTGGACCATTCATAGTCAAAAGAGTTTTCCCATACGGAACAGTAGAGTTAATAAATTCAAATGGGATTGAATTTAAAGTTAATGGTCACAGAGTTAAACGTTACGTACATGATCCGATGGAAGTTGACAACGAAGTTAATCACAATTTCAACACCACAGCTAACTAAGTGTGGGGAGGTTCGAATCTTTTTAGGGTAATATGTATTTCTGTTAGAGTTAGATATTCTGTTTTCATGTAGTTTCTGAGAATGGAACCCGAATGGTCTTTCCCTAGCAGACCCTAAAGAACTAGTCTTCTCCCCCCATTCTGAATTTTTATTTTTTTAGGTTTTACTAGATGAAGACTTCCTGTGAATTAAACCATGGTCTAATGCTACACGCTTTAATCACTAAACGTAATAATGACACCCTTCCAAGTGAAATAGTATCATTAATCAGAGGCAAATTGGACGGAGTAAGAAAAGAATCCGGGAACGAAAATAATAAGTTACAATTTGGTAAAGGAAAATCAAAATCCGCAGCGAAAAGGAGAGCTCGACACCTTGAAAGATGTCACAAATGCGGAAAATGGTCACACGAAGGAAAATGTTCGATGAATCAGACATATTCCAATACCGAATTTGGTACTTTATGCAGAGATGGACCGTTCATATGTTTAGAAGAAAAAACATTGAATGCTCGAGGTTACGCCTATGTAGCTATGGAAAATCAATTAGTCCGACTATCTTATGAGTGGGCTAAAGCACATCACTAAGAATACTATCTCACAGGTAAGTATGTACATTTTTTATTTTTATTTTTATTTTTAACCTTTTGATAATAAACGCTAATTTGTTCGCTATAAAGTATTAAATTGGTATTCGATAAAATTAGGTATGCGTAACCGAAATTATTGATATCATACAAAAATTTATTACATCACTGTGAAATTTACCGTTTATTCTTAAGGTATAAATATCTTTAATCAATCAACCCAAAATATTTCAGAAATTCGTCAGGAGTAAAACTAGGTAATATAGCCGAAATTACTTTACCGAAAAGAGAGGCGTATATTTTTGATAATATTTGATTGATTAAAGTGGGATAAAAGACCAAAAAGATTTTTAATTTTATTTTTACTTTGTTTTAAAATTAATATTAAAATAATATTGTAAACTTTTTAAATCAATATATTTAAAATTGTAAATATTTGAAAAATTAATATTTTTAATATAAGTTTGTATGTATAAAAATAAAAATATAATATAAGTTTGGTGTGAATTTTTAATAATAATATGAATTTTTAATTTTATGCATTTTAAATTTAAGTTTGGTGTGAATTTAAAAACAAAAATTTACTTTATTTCGTTAAGTTAAAAGTTTATTTTTAAAATTCGTCGTGAGTTGAAGACTAGGTCGTTGAACCGAAATTGCTCTACCCAAGGGAGGGACGAGAACTTTTATTATCATTATTTTTAATCTTATTGAACTAAAGTATGCCAAAAACATTAAAAAAAAAACCAAAAATCTTTACTTTTAAAACCACGCTTTGAATTGACGAATTTTAAAATTTTGTCGAGGGACGGACTAGGACAACGATCCGAAACGCCCTCATCATAAAAGAAACAAATTTTTAAAATTTTATTAATTATATATTTTATAAGTTATAAGGTTTTATTTAAAAAAAAAAAAAGTCAAAGTCACTGTACCCGGATCCCCATGCGATCGCATGGGGTTTACACTCCAACCTCATGTGATAGCATGAGGCTGGAAATCAGGCCTGATACAAGAACAGCTCGTTGTTCTGTCTTCACAATAAACACACACACATATACGAATCGACTCCCAAATCACCTCTAAAATTCGCAATTTTTCACCGTAATTCGTCAAATTTCTCGCTCTAATCATGAAATTGTTCAGAAGCTTTTCAAAGAAGGTAAAAATTACACCCCTAAACTCATAAATTTTCTAGTTTTTGTGATAATTACCAATATTTTACCTAATGAAATTTTTTTAATTTCTAGTGTAATTAATGTTAAATTGTTAGTATATTTTATGCATGTATAACCTAGATTGATGCTATTTAACATGATTTGAAGCCAAAAACTTCAAAATTTTTAGAAATCTAGGGTTTGTGTTCTTGAGCAATTTGGGGCTTTTTGATATAAACAGGTTATGGCCGATTTTTGTCATGAATTATTGCTAAATTGAGTAGTGTAACATGTTTAGGTAGTTAAATGATCCAAACATTGATCCTAAACATGATTTTTGGAGATTAAAGTGGACTTTTTAAGTGCAAAATTCATGAACTTGATTAATTTGATATAATTGCCATTTGAGACTTGTTTAATTGCTACTAATAACTATTTTGACATGTTATTTGAGTTAAATGCGTATGAACTTTGTCTACATTTTCATATGTGCTTATTTGAAAAAGTGTAGAATTGTAAAAATTGTGAAAATGCGTATAAGTTTAAGTTTGATTTAACATGTTATTGTGCTTAATTTAAGTTGTTATTTTGTTAACACTAATGCATATTTGGATGCACAAAATTTGTGTTTAATGTGTTTTGCAGAGAGCCGATACTGGAGGTTCATCATCGTCATCATCTAGACGACCAGCTCCAGAACCTGAACCAAAGATGCAATATGAACCCGAACCAGAACAACAACAGGAACAACAACATCAGCCTGATCAACATGTACCTTATTATGATCCGCTACAGTTTGTTAATGAATTCATAGTATTTCTGATGCATCAACCAGTAGAATACCCAACGATTCCTGAACACACGTTGCATCCTAATCTGAGATTCGATAGATGATGGAGAGATTACCCGGCATATCAAAGTAATAAATTCAAATTAGTAACAAAAGAGGTAGAGGTGCCTAGGGTAATTGATTGGGGTCCTTTGGAAAGGGTCCAACTTACTGACCGTGTTAGGGAGCATTTGATACAAAGGTATGGCAGTTCTTCTTTTACTGATTGGGAATGCTTATTCACCATTCGTAGACCTGTATATAAGGAATGGTGTGTTGAGCTGATGAGTACTATAGCATTAAATGTAGATGTAGATAGATTAGATGATAGAAGTTTTCTTAGGTTTATACTTGGCGGTAGAATGTACAGGATGTCCATGCTGGACATGGCTAGGGCATTACAGATATATACGCCCGCTGAATTACTACTACCCGATTGTATGAGTTTGATTTATCGTGGTGAAAGGGTAGAAAGGAATTTTGACGCGAACGCCGTCAGGAGGCGTATGTCTGATTATAATGTTTTTGGGCGGGGAGGAACACATACCTACTTACATATTAATAAAGCCGAGCTTCGCATAATTCATATATTTTTGGCTAACTCGATTACACAGAAAGGTCACAACAAGGAAAAATTGACCTTACATGATTTATTTTACCTAAAGTGTATTCGAGACCCAAGAGGCTTTGTTAATATCCCCTACTGTGTTGATTTTTATTTATCTAAGATGGTTGAAGGAATACAGGAAGGGGGGATAATTGGAGGAGGTATTTTTGTTACTCTCATTGGAGAGTATTTAGGTGTAGATAAGGACCAAGGGGGTCCACTTTTGGAATGTAGGGAATAGGTTGATCTTTTAGGATTGAGGGTTTATGCGGGTGCTAAGGTATTGAAGAGTAGATGCAACCAGGCAATACCCTATGTAGGTAGTCATCCGCAGGTAGAAAGAGGATCAGACGAGGAGATGGAGGAAGCGGATGACATTAGGGATGTCATTCGGGAGGCTATGACTGATCTCTACCAGCGTGTAGATGAGGTAGACATGACAAACGCGGAGAGATTTCGTCGGATGGAGCAGTGGCAAGCCCGGAATGATTACGAGCATTCCAGGCAACGACAGCATGATAGATGGGATTATCATCAGCGTCAGATTATGAGCCGGCTGTCACCTCAGGATCACTACGTTCCGACCTGACCAGCTTACTATCCTCCACACCAGCCCGAGATGAGGCCGCCTTATACTCTCTACGACCCTAACCAGGCATACCAGTACACCTATCACCCACCATGGAACCCGGACGATGACATGAACTGGAACCCCTATCCATGATTGATATAGTTCCTGTTGGTAATTTTTATGATTGTTATTTTTTTTTTTATTTCTATTTATTTATGTTTAAACTTATGATATCGTGATACTTTTATTGTAATATTTAATATTTTTAATTGTTGTACTAATGTTTAATATTTGATTTGAAAGTGAGATTTTAATTCCCATTTCAAATTACCATGCATGTTTATATTTGTATGTATGTATATTGTCAATTGTACAAAACAGGGTAAAACAGCACATTTTCAAAGACTGACATTAAGTTCAGCAAAAGCTAGTACTTTTGACGACAAAACGAAAAACAAATGTGATGTAACAACAAGACGGAATGAACAAATGATGTGCACCATTTATCATTCAACAAACAAACGCCAATATGTTTGGAAACTTTGGTAAAATTTAATCATTTTTCTACACTAATCACCCTCAATAATTTAAATTGTTACTGATTTCTTGCAAATGAGGGCATTGCAAGATCTTAAGTGTGGGAAGGGGTTAAATTATTTCGGAATTTTAAAATTTTTTTGACTTATACACTTGGTTACCATTAGAAATACTAGTAACGCAGTAGTTGTATTAGAATCTAGTGCTCTCTGATAATAAAGAACAACCCTAGTCTTATATACTGACTACCCAATTCTAGTAAAATTTTTCAAAATTTTCAATTAAATGAATACAAAATCATGTTTATACATATTTATGAACGATAAAACTAGGTGTTAACACCGAAATTATTGTTACCTCGGAGAGGACATAAATTGAGAAACAAACCAAAATGTTAGAATTCATTTAAAATGGAATAGAGGACAATAAAAAGGAAAATAAAAGCCAAGTGTGGGAAAAATTTACCAAGTTATTTGTAAAAAAATATGTGCTTTTTCTTTGGACTAAACTAAAAAGTTTTACCCGATTTACTGTAAGAAAGATGGATCTACACGATGAATCAATTCCATCATTAAAAGGAAGTAAAGTCTTCCGAAAAAGACACGCGCTTCTTGATTTAGTTCAGGAAGTTGTCGTCCAGGCCAGCTGTAGGTTGACGAAAAATCTAGAAAAGTCATCTCTAAAATCAGCAGGAAATCCACGGACCTCAGCATCAAACAGGGTCGCCAAGTGGTCAGACTTATCCTAACTATGAGAGGATATGTCTTGTAAAATGGGGAGAACGCCGTGCAAATTAGCTGGATAAGACTAATGAATCAGATCCCCAGAAAGGATAATCTCCTTAAAGATCAAAAATCAGCTTTTAAGACTGATATTACTCAATCCTAGAGATTGACTTTTAAAGATTGAGAATTACAAACTCATGGAATTCGATGATATCTAAACTCGAGCTTGAACGAGAAAATATTTTGATCAAAATTACAAACCGATTTGTTTTCTGAAAACCCATTTTCAATGCGTTCATTACCATTGAACGTAAAATCCTAGGAATTCACCTGGAATTCATTAAGGTCACCTGAACCAAAATTGGGTGTCAACCGTAAGAACGGTGGTTGCATAGCATGCTCAAAGACAGGACCTTGTGCCAGACCAAAGAAAAAATTATAAGGGTGAGCTTTACTATTGCTCCTACCAAGGATAGTAATTGCATCCGACACGTTATAGACCATAATTAAAAGCATGTCAGGGGACATTGCCTTAACAGTTGCTTGTTCAACGCTTTCCTTTACACCCGGACGGTAGTTTACCGAAAGGTAATATACGGAGCAAGTATACTGGACGTGTTGCTTTCCCAATACAAGGATAGCAAGTGGGTGATACAAAACCACAAGTTTTGAGCTAAAATTTTCAAATATGAAACCCACCAAATCCACAAAAACAATTTGCAAACACCGGTGAAGGGTTATTCCGGAAAACTTATCTAGGGTAAAAGCTAGATTTAATCTTCAAAAGATCAAATGTTTTCATAAAGATCCAATTTCCTTAAAGGATCTAAATTTTCATAGTCATGTGGGACTATAAGCCACAACGTTACTACCATTGTTTATATCGCCGTATAGAAATCACTGATGTACAAAGTGTGAAGAATAAAGAAGTGATTCTAGTATTTTTATTTCAAGACTATATTGCTTGAGGACAAGCAACGCTCAAGTGTGGGAATATTTGATAATGCTAAAAACGAACATATATTTCATAGCATTATCCCTCAAGAAAGACAAGCTTTTAGTTGCAATTGTTCAATTTACAAGTGATATTCATTTAAATAATAAAAGGTGAAGACAAAAGACAGATTCGACGAATTGAAGATGCAAACGACCAAAAAGCTCAAAAGTACAAAACACAATCAAAGAGATTCCAATTATTGATTAGAAGCGTCTCAAAATTACAAGAGTACAAGAAGCGAAACGCAAAATACAAGATATTAAATTGTACGCAAGGACGTTCGAAAATCCGGAACCGAGACCAAAGTCAACTCTCAACGCTCGACGCAACGGACTAAAAATTACAAGTTAACTATGCACATAAATAAAATATAATATTTAAATAATTCTTATAATTATTTATATATTATATTATTATTTATAAACGTCGGCAAGAAAGAAAACAAAGATATGTGACTTCTCCCAGCTGGCCATGCGATCGTATGGCCTGGAGGCACAAAAGCCATGCGATCGCATGGCTCTGAAATCCATCCCAGGTCCTATAAATTCAACGCGTTTTGGCCAAAATATAACACATCTTTTTCTTTCTCTCTATCATACGATATATATATATATATATATATATATATATATATATATATATATATATATATATTTTAATTTTAATTTTAATTTTAATTTTAAATTCTAATAATAAGGGTATGTTAGCGAATGTTGTAAGGGTGTAAGTCGAAATTCTGTCCGTATAACGCTACGCTATTTTTAATCATTGTAAGTTATGTTCAACCTTTTTAATTTAATGTCTCGTAGCAAAGTTATTATTATGCTTATTTAATACCGAAGTAATCATGATGTTGGGCTAAAAATATTAAAATTGGGTAATTGGGCTTTGTACCATAATTGGGGTTTGGACAAAAGAACGACACTTGTAGAAATTAGACTATGGGCTATTAATGGGTTTTATATTAACTAAACGATACCTCGTTAAATTAATATATAGACTTATAATTTGACGTATTTATATATAACCACATACGCTTGACTGGTTACGGTGAGCGGGATATCTATAAATACCAATAATTGTTCATTTTACCGGATACGGAACTGGATTAATAGTTAATAGACTTGTTGAAACAGGGGTGGATTACATTCAAGGGTAATTGGTGTAATTGTTAACAAAGTAGTAAAACCTTGGTTTACACGCAGTCGATAACCTGGTGTATTCATTAAACAAAGTATTAAAACCTTGTTACAATTCGAATCCCCAATTAGTTGGAATATTTGACTTCGGGAATAAGAATAATTTGACGAAGACTTTTGCACTTTATATTTATGCCTGATGGACTATTATGGACAAATCCGTATGGACATATCGAATAATTCAGGACAAAGGACAATTAACCCATGGGAATAAACTGAAAACAACACGTCAAACATCATGATTACGAAAGTTTAAATAAGCATAATTCCTTTATTTTCATATTTAATTGCACTTCTAATTATCGTACTTTTATTTATTATCATTGTATTTAATTGCACTTTTAATTATCGTACTCTTTAATTATCGCAATTTTATTTTATCGCACTTTTATTTATCGCAATTTCATTATCGTTATTTATTTTACGCTTTAAATTAAGTTATATTTATGTTTAATATTTTACATTAGGTTTTAACTGCGACTAAAGTTTTAAAAATCGAAAAACCGGTCATTAAACGGTAAAAACCCCCTTTTATAATAATAATATCACTTATATATATATTTGTATTTTTATAAATTTAAAACTAATATAGCGTTAAGCTTGTTTAAGTGTATCCCTGTGGAACGAACCGGACTTACTAAAAACTACACTACTGTACGATTAGGTACACTGCCTATAAGTGTTGTAGCAAGGTTTAGGTATATCCATTCTATAAATAAATAAATATCTTGTGTAAAATTGTATCGTATTTAATAGTATTTCGTTGTAAAAACAATACTATTTCCTAGTACACCTCGCACACATCAACACCCGAGCCCATTTAGAGAGGCATTACAATACACAGTCATGTCTTCCACACCTTCCAGCAACACTAACACTGGAGCTTGACACAATTTCTCTTTTAGCAATTGAAAAGTAATTTCTTGCTCGTTCTCCCAAATAAACCTCGCGTTCTTCCTCGTCAATTTCGTCAACGAAGAAGCGATCTTAAAAAGTCTTGGATAAACCGACGATAATAACCGGCCAATCCGAGAAAACCTCGGATTTTCGTAGGCGTAGACGATCGTCTCCAACTCTTCACTGTCTCTATCTTCCCCGGATCTACTTGAATACCATTTTCGTTCACAATATAGCCAAGGAATTGAACTTCCCTTAGCCAAAATTCACATTTGGAGAATTTAGCATACAACTTCTCCTTCCACAACGTCTTTAACACACACCGCAAATGAAGTTCATGTTCTTTCATACTCTTTGAATAGACAAGTATGTCGTCAATGAACACAATTACCGACTTGTCCAACATAGGTTGGCACACTCGGTTTATAAGATCCATGAATGCAGCCGGTGCATTCGTAAGACCAAAAGGCATAACTACAAACTCATAATGCCCATAACGCGTTCGAAAAGCTGTTTTCTCAATATCTTCCTCACGGACCCGCATTTGGTGATAGCCGGACCGTAGGTCGATTTTAGAGAAATACGTTGCACCTTGGAGTTGGTCAAACAAATCGTCAATCCTAGGCAATGGATAACGATTCTTGATCATCACTTTGTTCAACTCCCGGTAATCGATGCACATCCGCATACTACCATCCTTCTTTTTCACGAATAAAACCGGAGCGCCCCATGACGAAGCACTCGGTTGGATAAAACCCTTTTCAAGTAGCTCTTGGGTTTGATTTAACAACTCTTGCATTTCCGTTGGTGCTAAACGATAAGGAGTTTTAGCAATGGGAGTAGCTCCCGGAACCAACTCAATGCGAAATTCAACTTGTCTTTCCGCCGGAACACCCGGTAACTCGTCCAGAAAAACGTCTTCGAATTCACTAACCACCGGAATTTCACAAATGGGTGGTGGCTCATCACGAGTATCAACAACATGGGCAAGAAAAGCCATGCCACCACTAACAAGTAAATGATGTGCCCGTGGAAAAGTGCATATCGGCACAAGTCTTCTACGCTTATCACCGTGAATAATTAACTCTCCCCTACTTGGGGTCTTCACTCGAATATATTTTTCATGGCATGCAATATCGGCTCTATTATGATTGAGCCAATCCATACCAACCACGATATCAAAATCACCCAAAGTCATCGGGATAAGATCAATCTTAAAGTTTTCAGCACCAAAAACGACATCACAATTTTTACACACATCAACCACTAGCACCGTCTTGCCGTCCACTATTTTGACTTCTACCGGACAACTTAACTTAGCTAACGGTCTATTAAGTTTAGGCACAAATTTTGGAGACACAAACGACAAATTTGCACCGCTATCAAATAGAATCCTTGCCGGATTAGAATTAACCATGAAAGTACCTGAGACAACTTCGTTGGATTGTTTGGCTTTATCATTGGTCATCAAATAATTGCAACCCCTAGCTGTACCCGCCACCTTCTCCAACCTCTTAACATTATCATTGCGCAAATCGGGACATTCCGGCCTCTTGTACCCTTCTTTACCACAATTAAAACAAGTGATTTTGTTTGCGGAGGATAGACTCGGACATTCACAAGCCATGTGACCCTTTTGTCCACAATTGTAGCACGAATAAGAAAAATCCCCGGAAGCACCCTTCTTCCCACTACTAACATTACCGGAACCCTTCTTGTTCTTTTTGTTTGAAAAGTTCGAATGGCTCGAACCTTCATTCTTTCTCTTGCCAAAAGTAAAGCCACTCTTCCTTAACACGAGCGCCTCGAAGCCTTTGGCCATATCAAACAACTCATCAAAAGTCTTTACCACCGTTACACTAATCTTCTCTTGATAGTTGTCATTTAAAATTCGATAGAAGTCTTCCTTCAACATTTTATCATTGCCGACGTACTCCGGGCAAAATTGGGTCTTGGACAAAAACACGGATTTGAGAGTGTTCAAATCCATCGACCCTTGCCTCAAGGAACGTAACTCGTCCTTAAGCCTAGTAAGATCGGCCAAAGTTCGGTATTCTTTGAAAAATTCGGACTTGAATTCATCCCAAGTGAATTCCATGCATTGCTCTTCACCATAAACTTGGAGCTTTGCGTCCCACCACAACTTAGCATCGCCCCTCAACATACCACACCCGTATCTTGTCTTCTTCTCGGGAGGACATTCACAAGTACGGAAGGCCCCCTCCATGTCAGAGATCCAACGGGCACTCTTTAGAGGGTCTCGTTCACCTTCAAAGGTGGGAGGTTGATAATCCTTGAAGTTCTTATAGAGAAAGTCCCGTCTTCTCACATTATCTTCGTGAAGAACGGCCTTAACTTGCTCCTTTACTACATTGACTAGTTGTTCGTCAATCGTGTCTAGAAACATTTTCTTAACATCCTCGAGGAACTCCGCCTTTTGACGTTTAAAGATGGCCTCAACTTTGGCCGTGAACTCAACGTCCTCACTCGTACTTCCGTCATTGGTGTCGTGTCCATTTCTCATCTTCATTCTATAAAACGGAAAAGATTAAACCACGAAACGAAAGGACTTAACACATATGTATATACATATATACCACACTACCCCATCTTGCTTAACATTCGTCGTACATCGCTTGTTTGACACGATTTGAACCCGTAACAATGGTAGCTAATCATTGTTACGCGAGCACGTCGCACGAACTTGCTAGTACAATGCCTATCTCGCTTGATGATTGCTTACACAACACAAAATAATTAGTGCAAGGTTAGTTCACATAAACCTAATCACTAATCAACACTCGGTCCGACCCGTCTCCTACAAGTCCCGCATAAAAATGCATACACAATTAAATCTAAGTCGAGGCACCTATCTCAAGTCGCCTAAATCTCTTAGACCATGCTCTGATACCACTTGTAAGGACCCAACCCTCGTTATAACAAAAACACGACCCAAAAAAAAAAATTCTGGGCCTGTACAACTGGACGGCGTCCAGTAATGAAGACCTGGACGACGTCCATGAAATGTCCCGTTCTTATTGATTAAAAACGTTCCATATTAATTGATTTCGTTGCGAGGTTTTGACCTCTATATGAGACGTTTTTCAAAGACTGCATTCATTTTAAAACAAACCATAACCTTTATTTCATCAATAAAGGTTTAAAAAGCTTTACGTAGATTATCAAATAATGATAATCTAAAATATCCTGTTTACACACGACCATTACATAATGGTTTACAATACAAATATGTTACAACAAAATAAGTTTCTTGAATACAGTTTTTACACAATATCATACAAGCATGGACTCCAAATCTCGTCCTTATTTAAGTATGCGACAGCGGAAGCTCTTAATAATCACCTGAGAATAAACATGCTTAAAACGTCAACAAAAATGTTGGTGAGTTATAGGTTTAACCTATATATATCAAATCATAATAATAGACCACAAGATTTCATATTTCAATACACATCCCATACATAGAGATAAAAATCATTCATATGGTGAACACCTGGTAACCGACATTAACAAGACGCATATATAAGAATATCCCCATCATTCTAGGACACCCTTCGGATATGATATAAATTTCGAAGTACTAAAGCATCCGGTACTTTGGATGGGGTTTGTTAGGCCCAATAGATCTATCTTTAGGATTCACGTCAATTAGGGTGTCTGTTCCCTAATTCTTAGATTACCAGACTTAATAAAAAGGGGCATATTCGATTTCGATAATTCAACCATAGAATGTAGTTTCACGTACTTGTGTCTATTTTGTAAATCATTTATAAAACCTGAATGTATTCTCATCTCAAAAATGTTAGATTTTAAAAGTGGGACTATAACTCACTTTCACATATTTTTACTTCGTCGGGAAGTAAGACTTGGCCACTGGTTGATTCATGAACCTATAACAATATATACATATATATCAAAGTATGTTCAAAATATATTTACAATACTTTTAATATATTTTGATGTTTTAAGTTTATTAAGTCAGCTATCCTCGTTAGTAACCTACAACTAGTTGTCCACAGTTAGATGTACAGAAATAAATCGATAAATATTATCTTGAATCAATCCACGACCCAGTATATATGTATCTCAGTATTGATCACAACTCAAACTATATATATTTTGGAATCAACCTCAACCCTGTATAGCTAACTCCAACATTCACACATAGAGTGTCTATGGTTGTTCCGAAATATATATAGATGTGTTGACATGATAGGTCGAAACATTGTATACGCGTCTATGGTATCTCAAGATTACATAATATACAATACAAGTTGATTAAATTATGGTTGGAATAGATTTGTTACCAATTTTCACATAGCTAAAATGAGAAAAATTATCCAATCTTGTTTTACCCATAACTTCTTCATTTTAAATCCGTTTTGAGTGAATCAAATTGCTATGATTTCATATTGAACTCTATTTTATGAATCTAAACAGAAAAAGTATAGGTTTATAGTCGGAAAAATAAGTTACAAGTCATTTTTGTAAAGGTAGTCATTTCAGTCGAAAGAACGACGTCTAGATGACCATTTTAGAAAACATACTTCCACTTTGAGTTTAACCATAATTTTTGGATATAGTTTCATGTTCATAATAAAAATCATTTTCTCAGAATAACAACTTTTAAATCAAAGTTTATCATAGTTTTTAATTAACTAACCCAAAACAGCCCGCGGTGTTACTACGACGGCGTAAATCTGGTTTTACGGTGTTTTTCGTGTTTCCAGGTTTTAAATCATTAAGTTAGCATATCATATAGATATAGAACATGTGTTTAGTTGATTTTAAAAATCAAGTTAGAAGGATTAACTTTTATTTGCGAACAAGTTTAGAATTAACTAAACTATGTTCTAGTGATTACAAGTTTAAACCTTCGAATAAGATAGCTTTATATGTATGAATCGAATGATGTTATGAACATCATTACTACCTCAAGTTCCTTGGATAAACCTACTGGAAATGAGAAAAATAGATCTAGCTTCAAAGGATCCTTGGATGGCTTGAAAGTTCTTGAAGCAGAATCATGACACGAAAACAAGTTCAAGTAAGATCATCACTTGAAATAAGATTGTTATAGTTATAGAAATTGAACCAAATTTTGAATATGATTATTACCTTGTATTAGAATGATAACCTACTGTAAGAAACAAAGATTTCTTGAGGTTGGATGATCACCTTACAAGATTGGAAGTGAGCTAGCAAACTTGAAAGTATTCTTGATTTTATGTAACTAGAACTTGTAGAATATATGAAGAACACTTAGAACTTGAAGATAGAACTTGAGAGAGATCAATTAGATGAAAAAAATTGAAGAATGAAAGTGTTTGTAGGTGTTTTTGGTCGTTGGTGTATGGATTAGATTAAAGGATATGTAATTTTGTTTTCATGTAAATAAGTCATGAATGATTACTCATATTTTTGTAATTTTATGAGATATTTCATGCTAGTTGCCAAATGATGGTTCCCACATGTGTTAGGTGACTCACATGGGCTGCTAAGAGCTGATAATTGGAGTGTATATACCAATAGTACATACATCTAAAAGCTGTGTATTGTACGAGTACGAATACGGGTGCATACGAGTAGAATTGTTGATGAAACTGAACGAGGATGTAATTGTAAGCATTTTTGTTAAGTAGAAGTATTTTGATAAGTGTATTGAAGTCTTTCAAAAGTGTATAAATACATATTAAAACACTACATGTATATACATTTTAACTGAGTCGTTAAGTCATCGTTAGTCGTTATATGTAAGTGTTGTTTTGAAACCTTTAGGTTAACGATCTTGTTAAATGTTGTTAACCCAATGTTTATAATATCAAATGAGATTTTAAATTATTATATTATCATGATATTATCATGTATGAATATCTCTTAATATGATATATATACATTAAATGTCTTTACAACGATAATCGTTACATACATGTCTCGTTTAAAAATCATTAAGTTAGTAGTCTTGTTTTTACATATGTAGTTCATTGTTAATATACTTAATGATATGTTTACTTATCATAGTATCATGTTAACTATATATATATCCATATATATGTCATCATATAGTTTTTACAAGTTTTAACGTTCGTGAATCACCGGTCAACTTGGGTGGTCAATTGTCTATATGAAACATATTTCAATTAATCAAGTCTTAACAAGTTTGATTACTTAACATGTTGGAAACATTTAATCATGTAAATATCAATCTCAATTAATATATATAAACATGAAAAAGTTCGGGTCACTACAGTACCTACCCGTTAAATAAATTTCATCCCGAAATTTTAAGCTGTTGAAGGTGTTGACGAATCTTCTGGAAATAGATGCGGGTATTTCTTCTGCATCTGATCTTTACGCTCCCAGGTGAACTCGGGTCCTCTACGAGCATTCCATCGAACCTTAACAATTGGGATCTTGTTTTGCTTAAGTCTTTTAACCTCACGATCCATTATTTCGACGGGTTCTTCGATGAATTGAAGTTTTTCGTTGATTTGGATTTCATCTAACGGAATAGTGAGATCTTCTTTAGCAAAACATTTCTTCAAATTCGAGACGTGAAAAGTGTTATGTACAGTCGCGAGTTGTTGAGGTAACTCAAGTCGGTAAGCTACTGGTCCGACACGATCAATAATCTTGAATGGTCCAATATACCTTGGATTTAATTTCCCTCGTTTACCAAATCGAACAACGCCTTTCCAAGGTGCAACTTTAAGCATGACCATCTCTCCAATTTCAAATTCTATATCTTTTCTTTTAATGTCAGCGTAGCTCTTTTGTCGACTTTGGACGGTTTTCAACCGTTGTTGAATTTGGATGATCTTCTCGGTAGTTTCTTGTATAATCTCCGGACCCGTAATCTGTCTATCCCCCACTTCACTCCAACAAATCGGAGACCTGCACTTTCTACCATAAAGTGCTTCAAACGACGCCATCTCAATGCTTGAATGGTAGCTGTTGTTGTAGGAAAATTCTACTAACGGTAGATGTCGATCCCAACTGTTTCCGAAATCAATAACACATGCTCGTAGCATGTCTTCAAGCGTTTGTATTGTCCTTTCGCTCTGCCCATCAGTTTGGGGATGATAGGCAGTACTCATGTCTAGACGAGTTCCTAATGCTTGCTGTAATGTCTGCCAGAATCTTGAAATAAATCTGCCATCCCTATCAGAGATAAAAGAGATTGGTATTCCATGTCTGGAGACGACTTCCTTCAAATACAGTCGTGCTAACTTCTCCATCTTGTCATCTTCTCTTATTGGCAGGAAGTGTGCTGATTTGGTGAGACGATCAACTATTACCCAAATAGTATCAAAACCACTTGCAGTCCTTGGCAATTTAGTGATGAAATCCATGGTAATGTTTTCCCATTTCCATTCCGGGATTTCGGGTTGTTGAAGTAGACCTGATGGTTTCTAATGCTCAGCTTTGACCTTAGAACACGTCAAACATTCTCCTACGTATTTAGCAACATCGGCTTTCATACCCGGCCACCAAAAATGTTTCTTGAGATCCTTGTACATCTTTCCCGTTCCAGGATGTATTGAGTATCTGGTTTTATGAGCTTCTCTAAGTACCATTTCTCTCATATCTCCAAATTTTGGTACCCAAATTCTTTCAGCCCTATACCGGGTTCCGTCTTCCCGAATATTAAGATGCTTCTCCGATCCTTTGGGTATTTCATCCTTTAAATTTCCCTCTTTTAAAACTCCTTGTTGCGCCTCTTTTATTTAAGTAGTAAGGTTATTATGAATCATTATATTCATAGATTTTACTCGAATGGGTTCTCTGTCCTTCCTGCTCAAGGCATCGGCTACCACATTTGCCTTCCCCGGGTGGTAACGAATCTCAAAGTCGTAATCATTCAATAATTCAATCCACCTACGCTGCCTCATATTCAGTTGTTTCTGATTAAATATGTGTTGAAGACTTTTGTGGTCGGTATATATAATAATTTTGACCCCATATAAGTAGTGCCTCCAAGTCTTTAATGTAAAAACAACCGCGCCTAATTCCAAATCATGCGTCGTTTAATTTTGTTCGTGAATCTTCAATTGTCTAGACTCATAAGCAATTACCTTCGTTCGTTGCATTAATACACAACCGAGACCTTACTTTGATGCGTCACAATAAATCACAAAATCATCATTCCCTTCAGGCAATGACAATATAGGTGCCGTAGTTAGCTTTTTCTTCAATAACTGAAACGCTTTCTCTTGTTCATCATTCCATTCAAATTTCTTCCCTTTATGCGTTAATGCAGTCAAGGGTTTTGCTATTCTGGAAAAGTCTTGGATGAACCTTCTGTAGTAACCAGCTAGTCCTAAAAACTGGCGTATGTGTTTCGGAGTTTTCGGGGTTTCCCACTTTTCAACAGTTTCTATCTTTGCCGGATCCACCTTAATTCCTTCTTTGTTCACTATGTAACCGAGGAATTGAACTTCTTCCAACCAAAATGCACACTTTGAAAACTTAGCGTACAATTCTTCCTTCCTCAATACTTCTAACACCTTTCTCAAATGTTCACCGTGTTCTTGGTCATTCTTTGAGTAAATAAGTATGTCATCAATGAAAACAATGACAAACTTGTCAAGGTATGGTCCACACACTCGGTTCATAAGGTCCATGAACACAGCTGGTGTATTAGTTAAACCAAATGGCATGACCATAAACTCGTAATGACCGTAACGTGTTCTGAAAGCAGTCTTTGGAATATCATATTCTTTCACCCGCATTTGATGATACCCGGAACGTAAGTCAATCTTTGAATAAACAGACGAGCCTTGTAGTTGATCAAATAAGTCGTCGATTCTCGGTAGTGGGTAGCGGTTCTTGATGGTAAGTTTGTTCAACTCTCGGTAGTCGATACACAACCTGAATGTACCATCTTTCTTCTTGACAAACAAAACAGGAGCTCCCCACGGTGATGTGCTTGGTCGAATGAAACCACACTCTAAAAGTTCTTGTAATTGGCTTTACAGTTCTTTCATCTCACTGGGTGCGAGTCTGTAAGGAGCACGAGCTATTGGTGCAGCTCCTGGTACAAGATCTATTTGAAATTCAACGGATCGATGTGGGGGTAATCCCGGTAATTCTTTCAGAAATACATCGGGAAATTCTTTAGCGACGGGAACATCATTGATGCTCTTTTCTTCAGTTAGTACTTTCTTGACGTGTGCTAGAACAGCATAGCAACCTTTTCTTATTAGTTTTTGTGCCTTCAAATTACTAATAAGATGTAGCTTCGTGTTGCCCTTTTCTCCGTACACCATTAAGGGTTTTCCTTTTTCTCGTATAATGTGAATTGCATTTTTGTAACAAACGATCTCTGCTTTCACTTCTTTCAAACAGTCCATACCGATTATCACATCAAAACTCCCTAACTCTACTGGTATCAAATCAATCTTAAATGTTTCGCTAACCAGTTTAATTTCTCGATTCCGACATATATTATCTGCTGAAATTAATTTACCATTTGCTAATTCGAGTAAAAATTTACTATCCAAAGGCGTCAATGGACAACTTAATTTAGCACAAAAATCTCTACTCATATAGCTTCTATCCGCACCCGAATCAAATAAAATGTAAGCAGATTTATTGTCAATAAAAAATGTACCTGTAACAAGCTTCGGGTCTTCCTGTGCCTCTGCCGCATTAATATTGAAAACTCTTCTGCGGCCTTGTCCATTCGTGTTCTCCTGGTTCGGGCAATTTCTAATAATGTGGCCCGGTTTTCCACATTTATAACAAACTACATTGGCATAACTTGCTCCGACACTACTTGCTCCGCCATTACTCGTTCCGACACCATTTGTTCCTTTCGTTCTATTAACCCCTGGTCCGTAGACCTCACACTTCGCCGCGCTATGACCATTTCTTTTACACTTGTTGCAAAATTTGGTGCAGAACCCCGAGTGATACTTTTCACACCTTTGGCATAGCTGCTTCTGATTGTTGTTGTTGTTGCGGTTATTATTGTTGTTGGGATGATTGTTGTAGTTGCTGTTGTTGTTGTTGTTGTTGTTGTTGGGCCGTTTGTTGTAGTTGCGATTGATGTTGTGATTGTGGGATAATTGTTGCGATTATTGTTGTAATTGCTGTTGTTGTTGTATTGGTGATTCTTATCACCGTTTTCCTCCCACTTTCTTTTGATTTGCTTCACATTGGCCTCTTCAGCCATCTGTTCTTTAATTCTTTCCTCAATCTGGTTCACTAGTTTGTGAGCCATTCTACATGCCTGTTGTATGGAGGCGGGCTCGTGTGAACTTATATCTTCTTGGATTCTTTCCGGTAATCCTTTCACAAACGCGTCGATCTTCTCTTCCTCATCTTCGAACGCTCCCGGACACAATAGGCACAATTCTGTGAATCGTCTTTCGTACGTGGTAATATCAAATCCTTGGGTTCGTAACCCTCTAAGTTCTGTATTGAGCTTATTAACCTCGGTTCTGGGATGGTACTTCTCGTTCATCAAGTGCTTGAATGCTGACCACGGTAGTGCGTACGCATCGTCTTGTCTCACTTGCTCTAGATAGGTATTCCACCATGTTAACGCAGAACCTGTGAAGGTATGCGTAGCGTACTTCACTTTGTCCTCTTCAGTACACTTACTTATGGCAAACACCGATTCGACCTTCTCGGTCCACCGTTTCAATCCGATCGGTCCTTCGGTTCCATCAAATTCCAAAGGTTTGCAGGCAGTGAATTCTTTGTAGGTGCATCCTACACGATTTCCTGTACTGCTAGATCCAAGGTTATTGTTGGTATGTAGCGCAGCCTGTACTGCGGATATGTTTGAAGCTAGAAAAGTACGGAATTCCTCTTCATTCATATTCACGGTGTGTCGAGTAGTCGGTGCCATTTCCTTCAAAATAGTCAAATGGAACAAGTTAATCATACAGAATATTAAGAGTAGTTAATAGTATTTCGTAGCATAATATGAACTCATTTATAAAAGCTTTTTCTTCATATTAGCGTTTTATAAGTTTAAATTCGGGTAGTACCTACCCGTTAAGTTCATACTTAGTAGCTAATATACAATTCAACTACTACAATTCTATATGAAAAACTGATTATAATAATATTTTGCGTTCAAACTTTTACACAATATTTTACAAACTTACAATACCGCTTATTTTACATATAGCATGAAATATAGCACACAATAAATTTGATACAAGATGTTTGTGAAGATAATTCTAGCTAGTACACAAGTCGTTCAGCAAAGGCAATAAAGACACGTAATTCATACGTCCAGAAACAAGTCATGCATTCTGGTTTTACTAGGATTACTTCCCATCCTTGGTCTTGTAGAACATAACCGTTATGGCCGTTTATAAGATAGCGTGTTGTAACGTCGTCAAAGGGACGAGGGTTACGTAATGTCCAACAGTCCCGTAACAATCTAAAAACCTCATTTCTTACCCCAATTACCGACTCCGTCACTTGTGGGAACGTTTTGTTTAATAGTTGTAGCCCGATGTTCTTGTTCTCACTTTGGTGAGAAGCGAACATTAATAATCCGTAAGCATAACATGCTTCTTTATGTTGCATGTTAGCCGCTTTTTCTAAATCACGAAGTCCAATATTCGGATATATTGAGTCAAAATAATTTCTTAACCCATTGCGTAAAATAGCATTTGGGTTCCCCGCAATATATGCGTCAAAGTAAACACATCGTAACTTATGGATTTCCCAATGTGATATCCCACATCTTTCGAACAAAAGCCTTTTATAAACCATGGCATTCTTGGAATGTTCTTCGAATGTCTTACAAACTGATCTCGCCTTAAATTGTTGTGCCGAAGAATTCTGACCGACTCTAGACAATATTTCATCAATCATGTCTCTGGGTAGGTCTCTTAAAATATTGGGTTGTCTATCCATTTTGTGTTTTTATACTGTAAAATAGACAAGAGTTAGATTCAAAAAAAAAAAATACTTATTAATACAAGCAATTTTTACATATATCATAAAGCATAAGCACACTATATTACATATATTACACCACACGAATACAACTATCTTATTCCGACTCGCTTGTTTCTTCTTCTTCGGTTTTGGTTCGTTTTGCCAAGTTTCTAGGGATATATGATGTTCCCCTAATATGAGCCGTCGTTTTCCACATTGGTTTAGAAAAACCTGGTGGTTTAGAGGTTCCCGGGTCGTTGTTACAACTTAAGGACTTCGGGGGTTGACGATACATATAAAGTTCATCGGGGTTGGAATTAGATTTCTCTATTTTTATGCCCTTTCCCTTATTATTTTCTTTTGCCTTTTTAAATTCAGTTGTGGTAATTTCTATAACATCATCGGAATTCTCGTCGGAATCTGATTCATCGGAGAATTGGTAATCCTCCCAATATTTTGCTTCCTTGGCGGAAACACCATTGACCATAATTAACCTTGGTCGGTTGGTTGAGGATTTTATTTTACTTAACCGTTTTATTATTTTCCCCACCGGTTCTATTTCTTCATCCGGTTCCGATTCTTCTTCCGGTTCCGACTCTTCTTCCGGTTCCTCTTCGGGAACTTGTGAATCAGTCCACGAATCATTCCAATTTACATTTGACTCTTCATTATTATTAGGTGAGTCAATGGGACTTGTTCTAGAGGTAGACATCTATCACATAATATCAAACGCGTTAAGAGATTAATATATCACATAATATTCACATGTTAAAAATATATAGTTTCCAACAAAATTTGTTAAGCAATCATTTTTCAAGTAAACACGGTCGAAGTCCAGACTCACTAATGCATCCTAACAAACTCGATAAGACACACTAATGCAAAATTCTGGTTCTCTAAGACCAACGCTCGGATACCAACTAAAATGTCCCGTTCTTATTGATTAAAAACGTTCCATATTAATTGATTTCGTTGCGAGGTTTTGACCTCTATATGAGACGTTTTTCAAAGACTGCATTCATTTTAAAACAAACCATAACCTTTATTTCATCAATAAAGGTTTAAAAAGATTTACGTAGATTATCAAATACTGATAATCTAAAATATCCTGTTTACACACGACCATTACATAATGGTTTACAATACAAATATGTTACAACAAAATAAGTTTATTGAATGCAGTTTTTACACAATATCATACAAGCATGGACTCCAAATCTCGTCCTTAATTAAGTATGCGACTGTGGAAGCTCTTAATAATCACCTGAGAATAAACATTCTTAAAACGTCAACAAAAATGTTGGTGAGTTATAGGTTTAACCTATATATATCAAATCATAATAATAGACCACAAGATTTCATATTTCAATACACATCCCATACATAGAGATAAAAATCATTCATATGGTGAACACCTGGTAACCGACATTAACAAGATGCATATATAAGAATATCCCCATCATTCCTGGACACCCTTCGGATATGATATAAATTTTGAAGTACTAAAGCATCCGGTACTTTGGATGGGGTTTGTTAGGCCCAATAGATCTATCTTTAGGATTCGCGTTAATTAGGGTGTCTGTTCCCTAATTCTTAGATTACCAGACTTAAAAAAAAGGGGCATATTCGATTTCGATAATTCAACCATAGAATGTAGTTTCACGTACTTGTGTCTATTTTGTAAATCATTTATAAAACCTGCATGTATTCTCATCCCAAAAATATTAGATTTTAAAAGTGGGACTATAAGTCACTTTCACAGATTTTTACTTCGTCGGGAAGTAAGACTTGGCCACTGGTTGATTCACGAACCTATAACAATATATACATATATATCAAAGTATGTTCAAAATATATTTACAACACTTTTAATATATTTTGATGTTTTAAGTTTATTAAGTCAGCTGTCCTCGTTAGTAACCTACAACTAGTTGTCCACAGTTAGATGTACAGAAATAAATCGATAAATATTATCTTGAATCAATCCACGACCCAGTGTATACGTATCTCAGTATTGATCACAACTCAAACTATATATATTTTAGAATCAACCTCAACCCTGTATAGCTAACTCCAACATTCACATATAGAGTGTCTATGGTTGTTCCGAAATATATATAGATGTGTTGACATGATAGGTCGAAACATTGTATACGCGTCTATGGTATCTCAAGATTACATAATATACAATACAAGTTGATTAAGTTATGGTTGGAATAGATTTGTTACCAATTTTCACGTAGCTAAAATGAGAAAAATTATCCAATCTTGTTTTACCCATAACTTCTTCATTTTAAATCCGTTTTGAGTGAATCAAATTGCTATGATTTCATATTGAATTCTATTTTATGAATCTAAACAGAAAAAGTATAGGTTTATAGTCAGAAAAATAAGTTACAAGTCATTTTTGTAAAGGTAGTCATTTCAGTCGAAAGAACGACGTCTAGATGACCATTTTAGAAAACATACTTCCACTTTGAGTTTAACCATAATTTTTGGATATAGTTTCATGTTCATAATAAAAATCATTTTCTAAGAATAACAACTTTTAAATCAAAGTTTATCATAGTTTTTAATTAACTAACCCAAAACAGCCCGCGGTGTTACTACGACGGCGTAAATCTGGTTTTACGGTGTTTTTCGTGTTTCCAGGTTTTAAATCATTAAGTTAGCATATCATATAGATATAGAACATGTGTTTAGTTGATTTTAAAAGTCAAGTTAGAAGGATTAACTTTTATTTGCGAACAAGTTTAGAATTAACTAAACTATGTTCTAGTGATTACAAGTTTAAACCTTCGAATAAGATAGCTTTATATGTATGAATCGAATGATGTTATGAACATCATTACTACCTCAAGTTCCTTGGATAAACCTACTGGAAATGAGAAAAATATATCTATCTTCAAAGGATCCTTGGATGGCTTGAAAGTTCTTGAAGCAGAATCATGACACGAAAACAAGTTCAAGTAAGATCATCACTTGAAATAAGATTGTTATAGTTATAGAAATTGAACCAAAGTTTGAATATGATTATTACCTTGTATTAGAATGATAACCTACTGTAAGAAAAAAAGATTTCTTGAGGTTGGATGATCACCTTACAAGATTGGAAGTGAGCTAGCAAACTTGAAAGTATTCTTGATTTTATGTAACTAGAACTTGTAGAATATATGAAGAACACTTAGAACTTGAAGATAGAACTTGAGAGAGATCAGTTAGATGAAGAAAATTGAAGAATGAAAGTGTTTTTAGGTGTTTTTGGTCGTTGGTGTATGGATTAGATATAAAGGATATGTAATTTTGTTTTCATGTAAATAAGTCATGAATGATTACTCATATTTTTGTAATTTTATGAGATATTTCATGCTAGTTTCCAAATGATGGTTCCCACATGTGTTAGGTGACTCACATGGGCTGCTAAGAGCTGATCATTGGAGTGTATATACCAATAGTACATACATCTAAAAGCTGTGTATTGTACGAGTACGAATACGGGTGCATACGAGTAGAATTGTTGATGAAACTGAACGAGGATGTAATTGTAAGCATTTTTGTTAAGTAGAAGTATTTTGATAAGTGTATTGAAGTCTTTAAAAAGTGTATAAATACATATTAAAACACTACATGTATATACATTTTAACTGAGTCGTTAAGTCATCGTTAGTCGTTACATGTAAGCGTTGTTTTGAAACCTTTAGGTTAACGATCTTGTTAAATGTTGTTAACCCAATGTTTATAATATCAAATGAGATTTTAAATTATTATATTATCATGATATTATCATGTATGAATATCTCTTAATATGATATATATACATTAAATGTCTTTACAACGATAATCGTTACATATATGTCTCGTTTAAAAATCATTAAGTTAGTAGTCTTGTTTTTACATATGTAGTTCATTGTTAATATACTTAATGATATGTTTACTTATCATAGTATCATGTTAACTATATATATATATATATATCCATATATATGTCATCATATAGTTTTTACAAGTTTTAACGTTCGTGAATCACCGGTCAACTTGGGTGGTCAATTGTCTATATGAAACATATTTCAATTAATCAAGTCTTAACAAGTTTGATTGCTTAACATGTTGGAAACATTTAATCATGTAAATATCAATCTCAATTAATATATATAAACATGGAAAAGTTCGGGTCACTACAGTCCAGCCTTTTTGGACGGCATCCAATTGGGCTAAAAAGTTCTGATCAGTTTTACAATACGCTTGAATGAAAAACCCGCTGCTCGACAATTTCCAACGGAACCACTTATCACAACATAACAAAATAAGTAAAGCTAATAGATTTCCAACATCAAAACGAGTTTACAAAATAGGGCCCACAACGGCCGTTTTACGAGTTTCGTACAAATCATGAGTTTCGACCACATTAGTTTAATTTCCAAACAACACTATGAGCATGGTGTTTGGGGGTTAAACTACCCAAGTCTCTGTCAACTCCAAAAGCTATCAAATCCCAAAAGCGTCCCCTAAATAACAAGCGGGATCTCTAATCCAATCGAATGCCCTTACCCTTATCAACGCCGGAGCCTATAAAAAGATAAACAACGAGAGGGTAAGCAAAATGCTTAGTGAATGCAATAATTATACACATACATATATAATATACCTACTTGCAACCACTTACAAACATACCGCATACATGCTAGCAACACAATTGGCTTACAATTTCAAGTATAAAGCTAGTAACCTCCAATACCGCAAGCTAGCAACAACAAAGGCATATATATATGTGCTACACTACAACACATTAACCATGGTTAACCAATTGAACAAGGAAATGGTGTTTAAAGACCGTCGGAGTTCATAACAACCATTAGTACACTTAACACGTCGTACACTAACCCCACGGGTGGCATCTTAACACGTCGATACTTCACCCTAGGTGGCGTCTTAACACGTCGACACTTCACCCCGAGTGGTGTCTTAACACTTCGACACTTCACTCTTCATTTTACTTGAGGTGGCATCTTAACACGTCGATACTTCACCTCGAGTGGTGCCTTAACACATCGGCACTTCACCCTTCATCTTACTTAGGGTGGCATCTTAACATGTCGATACTTCACCCCGGATGGCATCTTTACACATCGACACTTCATCCGTTAATTTCTTGGAGTGGCATCTTAGCACATCGATACTTCACTCCGGGTGGTATCTTAACACTTCGACACTTCACCCCGGGTGGCATCTTAACACATCGACACTTCACCCGTCATATTACTTTGAGTGGTGTCTTAGCACATAGCCACTTCACTCGTCACGTGAACGTGGTGTCTTAACACTTTGACACTTCACATCTCACGCTACACAAATAAATACATAATATATCTACGCATATAATTATTCCACTCACCTCAAGGTCTTTTGTGAAGGATTACCGAGCTTGCAAACTTCAATGTAACGTACCTATTACATTATGTACATAATCAATCACAAGATCAAGTTGGTCAACCAACTCACTCACCATTCTAGTGTCATTTTGGCCCATGGTGCAATTTCGACCCATTTGCACACTTAACCCTAATATTGGGTCAACTTCGCCAAAAACCCTAACCGTAGCCATTTATGGTCTTAATACACATATAATCACAATGTTAACTCATTTTCACACTAACAAGACAACTTAGGTCATCAAAGACCCGTCTTACCCATTCGAGGTTTCCACACCCATTCGGGTCACCACATGCCCAAAAGCACCCATTTACATAACATCTTGGTGTGCTAGTGGTTAACTACCCAATTCAAGACTCATAAACACATTTAACATTTCAAAACCCTAGGTTAGTCATCCTTTGAGCCTTCAAGACCCAAACTCACCCAAAAATCCCCAAATCACTAACAAATGGGTTTTATGTTCATCACTAGCCCAAAACCTAACCCTTAAACACATTAAACTAAGGAAATCAAGTTTAGGACTTACCACCACAATCAAAACGTAGCTAGTGAGGAGATGAACAACTTTAATGCTCGAGCTCTAACCCGAAACAAGATTCTTCCTCTTCTATTTGAGCTTTCTCACACTTGAAACACACTCTCTCTCTAGAATTGAAGTGGATGAAGTTTGGTGGTTGTAAATGGAGTAGATGAAGCTCCAAAAACTGATCTAGGGCTTTAAATTCGGCCCCCAAGTGAAATTACCAAAATACCCACTTTAAATATCTAAAAACACAAAAGCAGGCTCGCCAGGCAATCTGGACGGCGTCCAGAATTTTGGACGATGTCCAGCCCTTCAATCTGGGACGGCGTCCCAACCTGTTGGACGGCGTCCAACATAACAGGGAAAAACTGGTTCTTACATGAGTTAGCCATGAGGTCCATTGCTATGTTTGATATTGGTTTTGCTTTGATTACATGAATTGAGTAGCTCTTTAAGTGATTTTAGTAGTGAATCAATTTGTGCTTCAACACCTTTGGTGATCTAGACAAATAGAATAGAAATTTCAAGTGATTATGTTTCTAGACTAAGTTGGTTTTCAATTGACCTTTGTTCATCATAGTGGTGTTTGACTATCTTAGGTGACTTTGATGGTTGAAGGGTTTTAAGTGATTTTAACCCGGGCATAATCTCAATAATCAACTCATACATTGCTTGATCTTGTGTTACTAAGCTTATATGAATTTGCAAGTTAAAATTGGATTAAGAATATCTACTAGTTCAAACAACTTAAGTGATAACAATTTGAGGAAAACAAGGGCCATCTAAGCATAAAGAGGATTAGATAAGTGAACACTCTCTATCATATTTATTAATTCTCATTTCTTAATTACTTGTTACTTGTTACTTGTTAAGTTTTAGTTTGTTTATTTCAAAGTTAGTTGATTAGTCAAAATCTCTAGCAAACCCCCCAATCAAACAAAACCCCTAAGATAACTATTAGTTTCAAATACATATTCTACACCGCTCTCTCGGGACGAACTTGATAAGAATACTTGCATTAAGTACTATAGCAACCGGGGTTTAAGTGCTCGAAAATTGTGCGTGCTTTTTGTGATATTTGAATCTTGTATAAATTTAGGGAGTTATGTATGGTATATCCACGTCACATCACACTTTCTTGGCACCGCTGCCAGGGAGCGGTTAGCTAAGTTAGGTTGTGTATTTGGTTTAAGCTTTTAGTTATTCGATCCTTTTGTAAGGATTAGTCCTTACAAAAGTTACTTTTATTGTCTTTTATTTATTATTTTGTATTGGATAATCACTTGTGTTTGTATTGTCTTTGAAGGTTAGGTCTATTGGTGTATGAGAAGAAGATCCCACAAGGATCAAGATTTCACACAACCATTTTTCGATCCGAAAAAACATATACACGGGGTTTATAAGCGTAGAGAAGAACGGGATTTAAGGAAGAATTTTGAGATTTTGCCATTTTGTTTGGTAGAAATGCACAGAGAAGGAGAGGGTAATCCACATGAATCCGCCGATTGTTAATGAAGTAGTTGAAAATGATCCAAATGACACTCCAATGTGGAATGTTTGAATGGTGGTATAAACAGTTGTACCTCCGGCTATCACAAAACCACCAATTGAAGTGGATAATTGGAAGATCGAGGGTAACTTTTTCACAATGTTCAAGGATAGACTTTTTCGCGGGCTAATAGATGAAAACCCTTTTGATCACATTCAATATTTTAACGATATTTGTGATATCTACAAGAACAAGGATGTCACCGAAGATGCTTTTAAGCTAAGGGCATTTCCCATCACGCTTGATGGAGAAGCTAAGGGTTGGTTAAGGAACTTGCCATCGGATTCGATTAGGTCTTTTCAATATTTGAATGAAGCATTTATCAATCACTTTTTCCCGCCTTTAAAGGTGGAGCATTTAAGAGTGGAAATAAAGGGGAGATGAGTCTTTGTATGATGCGTGGGTGCATTTCAAGAAGCTATTAAGAGCTTTCCCATCGCATGGTCTAACCAAGAAGGAGTACATCAATACGTTCTACCGGGGTACAAATTTTCAAATTAAGCAATATCTTGATTCATCTTCGGGTGTAGTGTTTATGTACAACTCACCCAATGCGGCCGAAAAGTTACTAGAGGATATCGCGGTTAATACATATGAATGGGCACCTTCACCAAGAGATTTGGCGAGAAAGAATGTGGCTCAAGTGGAGAGTGAAGATGGGCAAGTTACCTTGGCAAGCTTGAATAACCAATTTCAATTATATGGGAAAGAATTGAAAAGGATACAACAAACGCTAGTGGCGATGCAAGTCGGTTTTCAAAGGTGTGAAGGACCACTGCTCACCAAAAATTGTCCCCAAGTTAATCAAAGTACTCACATTGACTTGGATGACATTCCTATGAATTCGGAAGCTCATGTGAACTTTGTGAGCAACCAAAAATTTCAAAGAGGAGGAACTTCTACCTAAGTCAACAACTCTTTCCAATCGAACAATAGCTACTACAACCTTAACCAAAAGCAAGTGTCATTTAACACTCAATCCAACACACCTCCCGGATTCTCCAACCAAAATCGAAACCAAGGCTATAATTCTAACTATAACCAAAACCGCCAAAACAACTTCCAATCCCACAACCAACAAAATTATAACAACCAATCTTACAACAACCATTCCAACCCAAATTACCAAGGAAACCAAAGTTATCAAAACCAAGGTTATAGTCAACCTCAAAATAACCAAGGTTACAATCAACAACCCCAACAAACTCAACAAAATAACCAACCTTCCCAACCTTCTAAAAGCTTAGAGGAGCTTATGCAAACTTACATCAAGAAGGTGGAATCAACCGAAGCGTTATTGTTAAAGGAAAATGAGTTCTTGAAGCAACAAATTCGACATAACCAAGCCTCATTCCAAAATCTTGAGAGCACCGTTGGGAGACTTTCAAGTCAAGTTGCCGAAAGACCTCAAGTTACTTTGCCATCCAATACTCAAGTTAACCCAAGCACTTACAACAATAACCATCAACAAAACCAAAACCAAAACAACACAAGAACTATCCCTATTGAAAACGTCAACCAAATTGAGTTTGTCAATGCCATTTCAACAAGAAGCGGTTTGAATTATGAAGAACCACAAATCCAAACACCCCCAACCCAAACACCAAATCCTACTACACGTACTTCGCAAACCGTTAAGAATGAATCAAGTACTAATGGGGATTCGCAAGAAGCAAGGGTTGAAAAGGATGCACCACGAAGGGTTAAGGGTAAAAAGAATGAAGAAGCACCTTTGAGGAAGTACATGGAGCCGATTCCATAACCGCAAGTTTTGAGGAAGGAAAAAGTTGAAACGCAACAAAGGGACTTCATGGAAATGATGAAACAAGTTCATGTCAACATGCCGCTCATCCAAGTGCTTAAGGGCATGCCTAATTATGGGAAGTTCATTAAAAATCTTTTATCTTCAAAAGGCAAATATGAGGAGGTTTCGACCACGTTTCTCATAGAGGAATGTTCGGCCATCTTGAAAAAGCAAAAGATGCCTCCAAAATTGGGTGATCCGGGTCGTTTTGTAATCCCATGCAATACGGGTGGGTCGGAAGTCTATGATGCACTTGTCGACTTGGGGGCTAGTGTAAATCTTATGCCCTATTCAATTTATAAAAAGTTAAATCTTGGGGAACTAAAACCGACCCGGATGGTTTTAAAAATGGGAAACCAAACGTTTGATACACCAATCGGCATAGCCGAAGACCTTATGGTCAAAATTGGTAAATTGACCTTCCCGGCCGATTTCGTGATCCTCGAAATGCTCGAGGATGAACATGTACCAATAATTTTGGGACGACCTTTTCTAAACACCGCCTATACAATTATTTTAGTGCAATAAAATAAACTAAGTATCGAGGTGAAGGATGAAAGACTTGATTTTTATGTGCGTGAAGTTGATAAGAAACAAAATTTGTCAAATATTGAGTCTTTTAGTCAAATCGAGGTCATGAATTCGTGTGAAGAAAATGACTTTAAAGCTTTATTGGCGGTTGACAATCTGGATGTTGACCAATTTGATAAAAATGAGGATTTTGATGTTGATAAAGAGTTTGAATTGTTTATGAAATCTTGCGATGAAAACGGTCTTGAAAATGCTTGTGAAAGTATTATTGATAGGAAACTTTGTGAAAATGCTTTAAGTAACCCCAAAATGGTCAAGGAAATGAAATTAGACCCAAATGTAAGGGGGGATGTTATTGGTAAAAAGGTTATTTTGTACCCAATTGTGGAAAATGTTGTTGGGAAGGTGGTTAAACCCACCCAAATTCTAAAAAAGGATGAAAAATGTGGTTTTGACAAAGTTAAAAAGAAGTCATTGCAAAAACCGGTTTTAAAAGAAAAAGTCAAGGTCGATAATCACTATGTGAAACACCAAAGGTTCAAACCGGGTGACAAGGTCTTGTTATTTAACCTTGATTTCAAAAAGTCACCCGGTCGGTCTAAGTCAAGATGGCATGGGCCATTTGTTGTTAAAAACATACTTGAAAACGGATTCATTGAGTTAATTGGAAAGGGCAACCCCTTTAAAGTTCATGGGAATCGTTTGAAACTCTTCAACGATGCAGTCGGGCCAATCGGGCTTGATGACATCGCTTTTAAACCACCATGACCACCTTTGCGCTAAATGGGTCAAGTGATAGACCCGTGATCAAAACAATCACGTTTGTGTATAATTGTGCATTTAGGATTGCATTTCATTTAGACTTGTATGATATTATGTTTTTATAGTTTTCATTTGCATATAGTTGCATTTCATGCATTTGGGTAAATCCGGAAAACGTCAAAAATAGCTTGTGATTGTGTTAAAAGGATTTTTGATAGTGCAAAACTGTTTCAGGTACAAAAGCGGCGCTTTTGTCCTAGGAGCGGCGCTTTTAGCCTTCTGAGAGCGACGCTTCTACTTCAACAACGACGCTTTAACCTATGATTTTGGACAAAAAATGGACAGTGGTCAAGAGCGGCGCTTTTGTTTTGAAAAGCGGCGCTTTTGTGCTTCAAGAACGACGCTTTTGTTTCAAAAGCGGTGCTCCTGGACCTGGGTACTTAAATTTTCTGCACGACCCAAACACTTCAAGATTGTGAAACTTTTGCTATGGAATTAAATGTAGGGGCACCTTACCCCATCAATGTTTGAATGCGGGATACTTGATTCGTGCTAATATCATGAAGCCATCTTTGTGTCTCTTGTGTGCTGTATTATTTTCAGGGAAGTGGAAAATGAAAAGGCCTTGCAAAGTCAACCGATTCATGAATGGTTGCAAGTAAATTTGTGTGATGCTAATGTTCATCATGATTTGTAACACAATTTATCTTATGAATTGGCATGTAACTTAACTTTATTTGGCATTGTGTGTGTGGAACATGGAATTATTGATTCGTTGTGAGGTAGTAGACTCATATTGCTACTCTCACACATGATCATTTCAAAGTTTGTAATAATTCAACAATGCGTGTGCGTAGATATTCTTGTGGTTGTTTGTATGTTCTTACTTGTTGTGGTTCTTAGTGGCAGGATTCACATTATTGATGATTGTTCCAAGCCTGGCATTAAGTTCAGGCGTCAAGCTCATCGACTTGCAACTATTTGGTGACTAAGTTTCTTGAATGGTGACAATAAAGATCAATTGATCTACTCCGTTTTTTATTTTCTCTTCTCTTCTGTATTCTTATTCAAAATGCCCCTTAATTTTCTAAATGTTCTTTCATTTAATACAATGTGGGCATTGCATCAAACTAAATGTAAGGGGGAGAGTAAATCTCGGGTCATTTTGAACTTTTTTTCGGGATAAACTTATCACATACACTCTATAAAAGCTAAAACTTGCATTGTTGATCAATTTTTGGGACAAGTTTTTAACCATTACATTAACTTACATCATAAACATCTAAAATGGTTAAAACTTGTGAAAATTTTCAAACTTTTTGGAAAAAGTAAAGTCTTTTTCCATTGTGCTTCAAATTTTTAGGGAAGTAAAGTCTTCCCTTATGTTGGCAATTGTAATACCAAGTGGAAGTAAAATCTTTTACTTTTCATGTGATTTTTGCTCCAAATGTTGAAATCAAAAGAAAAAAATCAAACTTGTGCTTGAAAGTTAAAGTCTTTCATGCACATTGCTTCAAAAACCAAGTGTTTAAAGCTTCGTGCTTTAGCACTTCGGGATGACTCAAGTCCATCCATTTTGGTAGGGAGTAAAGTCTCCTGAATTTCGTACTACTTGGTGTGGGACACTTCCTAATCCACACCATTTTATATTGACATTGGTTGTCTCATCATTTCAAGATGGTTTAACCGATGTATCATACTGCGGGAAGAGGAGCCGCTGAGCTTCAACGTGTGCTATCTTCTTGATGAAGAGCAATGGCTTCGTGCTAGTGTTGCTAGACAACACAACCCATAGCCAAAAGCTATGGCACCCGTTGATCTTTCAACTAACGGAAAGGTAGTAACTACTTCCTACATTTTCTTAAAATAAGCATAAAAGCTTGTTATGTGGGAAGTAGAAAAACAAACACTTGGAAGTAAAGTCTTCCAAGTCCTCTCGGGTACCAAACTTGAAAGTAAAGTCTTTCAAGCAAGTTTTTGTTCCAAGCTTGGGAGTAAAGTCTCCCAAGTTAAGTTTGTCTCACTTAGGGAGTAAAGTCTCCCTAGCCGGGTGGTAAAGGTTTCATCTTTATCACTCCTGAGTGGCTCACACCCGCTCGTCAAGGAATTTGAATTCCGCCCAAAAATTTGGAATTGATGGATCTCTTATTTTGGCTACATGGGGCCCTAATTCCATTAACCTCCGTCAATGCTTTCGCGTTACTATGAGAGAAACCATAGAGTTGTGATAGAAAGCTTGATGAGTGTCGGTCATCCTATGCCCAGATTGACCATAAAGATAGGGGTAACCAGTCCCCTATGCTTTAGCGCACCCACCTTAACCCTAAACTTGGAATTGATGAAAAATTAGGTGTTTTGGGGGCATGGAGGTGGAAGAGGGATAGCCATCGCGGGGTTGACTAAAGGATCATACTTTTCGGGACATATGCTTTTTACACGAAGGAATTCTTGGCAAACGGTAATTTTGATGTTTTTTCATGACCCATTCTCAATTTGGGTACATTTTGTGAGATTTATGGTGATTTGAGCTTGTTGCCTATATTTTATGTCACTTTGTTTGTATAGTGGTGAATTTGCTTATATTGTGAATAGCGTTGGTTTTTGGCTTGATTGATGGCTATCCCGCGAATCCTACATAATTGTTCAAGGTCAAGGAGGTCAAAGTTTTGATTGTGATAAACCTTAGGCTTGATGATTTGGTGTTTGATGGCCTCTTAGGTGATGTAGTTGATCTTGACCGGGGAATGATTGTTTCGGGCAGACCTAGGTTTGAATTGTTGTTGATTTGGTGGTGATTGAAGATTATAGAAGCGTTGATTTATTCTCATGCCACTAGTAGAAGAAGGAGAGTAGAAGAATGCTTGGTCCTCGGCAATTTTAAAAGGTTTTGGAGTTCATTTTAGCCAACAAAGTGCTCATTCTCAAAAGGTATCACTTGTTGCCTACATTGCACTTTGGCTCTAATCATTAAACGTTAATTTTCTCCAAGCCTTACACTATTGATTTGCTTGCTTGAGGACAAGCAAGGTTCAAATGTAGGGGGTTTGATATTGCTCCATTTAGATATATTTATGACGCAATATCGACCTCATTTTATTCGATTTTGATGATCGTTGGGGCTTAAAAGTTGTTTTCCTGTGCCAAAGTGTCCACTCAAGGCAAAATGCCTAACTTGGTGTAAAATTGACCAAGAAATGTTCAAAAAGTGCAAAATTATGACAAGTGCAGGAAACAGCATCAAAAGCGCCGCTCCTGACTAAGGGGCGTCGCTCCTCACAGCCCAGAGCGCCGCAATTGACATAGAAGCGGCGCAATTACCAACGTTTTGTCTCAATTTCTTCACAGTGAGCAGAAGCGTCGCTCTTCAGAGGCAGAAGCGTCGTTCCTACTGGCCAAAAGCGTCGAACCAAAGCCAACAGTGCCGTACCAAATTGATACCAAGAGCGCCGCACCTATGCTAAAAGCGGCGCTCCTGACGCTGATTCAGCCCACTTTCCTCACCACTATAAATAGAATAAGACAGGTCATTTGTCAAGGGAGCTACAGTTTTTACTCCAAATTTCACACACAAAACCCTAATTTCATCATCCATTAGAGTTCTGAGGTGATTTGGAGGAAGCAAGCTCAAGTTTCATCTTCATTAGTACTAGATCTTTCTTTTGTTATCAATTTGGGTTGTAATCTCAACTTTACTCTTTCATATTTTGAATCAAATAGTTGTAATCTTTACTTTATCTTCATCTAAGTTTAATCTTTACTTGTAATCTTTGTTTATCATCATTTATCTTTAAATCTTAGCTTTTAATAACTCAAGATGATGTTTATTGATGCTTTTATGATTATTGCTAGTTTAATCTTTGCTATGAGTAGCTAAATCTCTTGTGTTTGCTTATCTATGAATCTTTAATGCATGAGATGTGCCCTTAATCTATTGAATGAAAGTTGTTTTGAATGAAAATACATGAGCTAGTGTTATTGAGTTAGCCATGAGGTCCATTGCTATGTTTGATATTGGTTTTACTTTGATTACATGAATTGAGTAGCTCTTTAAGTGATTTTAGTAGTGAATCAATTTGTACTTCAACACCTTTGGTGATCTAAACAACTAGAATAGGAATTTCAATTGATTATGTTTCTAGACTAAGTTGGTTTTCAATTGACATTTGTTCATCATAGTGGTGTTTGACTATCTTAGGTGACTTTGATGGTTGAAGGGTTTTAAGTGATTTTAACCCGGGCATAATCTCAATAATCAACTCATACATTGCTTGATCTTGTGTTACTAAGCTTATGTGAATTTGCAAGGTAAAATTGGATTAAGAATATCTACTAGTTCAAACAACTTAAGTGATAACAATTTTGGGAAAACAAGGGCCATCTAAGCATAAAGAGGATTAGAAAAGTGAACACTCTCCATCATATTGATTAATTCTCATTTCTTAATTACTTGTTACTTGTTAAGTTTTAGTTTGTTTATTGCAAAGTTAGTTGATTTGTCAAAATCTCTCACAAACCCCCCAATCAAACAAAACCCCTAGGATAACTATTAGTTTCAAATACATAATCTACACCGCTCTCTCGGGACGAACTTGATAAGAATACTTGCATTAAGTACTATAGCAACCGGGTTTTAAGTGCTCGATAGATTGTGCGTGCTTTTTGTGATATTTGAATCTTGTATAAATTTAGGGAGTTATGTATGGTATATCCACGTCACATCAGCATCACCTTAAATATACCATTTAAGAGGGTTTAAGATATCATGTATATCTTTATACATTCAGTTGTAGTTCCTCTATAAGCATAATGTGTGTGCCATTTATTGAGGAAGCTCCTTTAATTATACTAGTTCCTATTGAACTAGTTGATTAGGTATCTCATCTTGAACACCTTCTCCTCTATCTTAGATGAACTTTCACGTTCATTTGTAATGTATGGAAATACTTTTTCCAAGAATGAAACGTTTCTTGATTCTATTATCGAACCTTTGTGTATATCCGAAATCTTGGATTCATGCACAAGGAAGCGATAAGCACTAATGTGTTTAGCATATCTGATAAATATGCAATCAACAGTCTTTAATCCAATCTTTTATGCCTTAGGTAGTGGAACAACTACCTTTTCTAGGCATCCCCACACTTTAAGGTACTCATAGGATGGTTTTTCTTTTCCACCATAAATCGTAGGGGTTTCATACCTTTTCTTTTGAAGTATGTTAACCTCCACAGGCCCGATTCCGACTCCCCAGCCTCCACAGGCCCGATTGGTGTCAAACACAGTGCGTACATAAAATTTACACAAAAACAAATAGCATGCATATATCTAATTAGCATGGCAATCGTTACAATACACATGGTAATTAGAGTAAACACTAGTATCATAGCATGTTACTTAAACTCTATCCGGGGATAGACCCACTCACCGATAACTACCTACAACTCAATTATCTAACTTCTGAGCTTTTTCATTGTTTTTATCTTCTGAGAACAATATAAACCAAGTCAGTACAGTTTTCTAATCAAAATTAGACACACAAACAGCATAACGGCTAGAAAACTGTAGTAAAACAACAACCACATCAACACACTGTCATTCGCACGAATGGACCTCTTCATGCGAATGAGCCATCTCGTTCGTACGAATGGCCATCTCATTCGTGCGAGTGGCAAGTTCCTCGCACAGACCAGTTAAGCAAAGCCCTTAACACGACCCACATCTCGTTCGCATGAACCAGTGACGGAATGAGTCATTCGTACGAACCAGAGTCTGATTATACGAATCACAATGTGGTTCGTACGAACCACTCTCGTTCGCACGAACGACTAAGAACAGCTAGTTGCTGTTGTTCTTACGGGTTTTGGTCCAAATTCATGATTTCGTGATGTTTCAGGCTAATTGTTTATTCAGGAAACTTATATAGCATACATACATCAAATATCAAGCATCAAACAACACCCCAATAACAATATTCCAACTAAAATGCACTAAAAACGCACTTAAACTCAAAAACCCAATTTATAATATTTAAGACAATGAATCAAACAAACAAACCTGAATTAGAGTTCACAAGGAAGATACCAATCAGATTCTAAGATCACACAAGTCAATTCCAAGCTTAAATCACTTTGGGTTTTAATTTGGCAAGAAGTAAGTACGGTTCTAAATTTTGGGAAATGAAATGAGACATCTATGACCTTATATAGTGGATTATAAACCATACCCCATAACACATGAGTATTTACCAGTTATTTGATATCTTATGTACCTAGTTAGGCTGCCCTAACGAAGTCCAAATTAAATAAACAACCCTGTTCTGTGACTCTTGTCATAAACTGGTCTTAACTAAACAATTGGATGACACAAAATCTAAGGTTAAAATAGTCATCTTACGTCTAGCCCATGTTTCAGTCTGTTACAAGATATTATATAAGTCTTGGTGGGGCACCAATCGTATGGCGAACGAAGAAACAAAGTCTTGTATCTCGCTCATCGGCCGAGGTAGAATATTGGGCTATGGAAACTACTGTATGTGAAGTAATCTGGTTAAGGTGGTTATATGGAGATCTTGGTGCTACTCAAACCGAAGCTACCCCTTTAATGTGTGACAATGATGTTGCTCGTAGCATAGCGGCAAACCCAGTTTATCACGAACGAACTAAACATGTTGAGATGGATTATTACTTCATTCGCGAACGTATTAAAAATTGGAGAAATTAAACCTATCAAAATCTGTTATAAGTTACAGCCGGCTGATATATTTATTAAAGCACTTGGGAATGATCGGTTTCAATTTTTGTGTGAAGTTAAGTATTTAAGATCTTCACATTCCAACTTGAAGGGGAGTGTTGAGATTTACTTGTGTTTATCTATTGTGTATTATTAGTTTCCTAGTTAGTCTTATATTGGTATATGAGTCCAATTCCAAATAGTGTCCAACTCCAAGTAGGAGTCCTCAAGTTCCTGGAGTGTAGGTAACTAAGTATAAAATGTTGGTATTTTCCGAATGTTTGTGCTAAAGAGTAGAAACATGACTGCAAGACACCAAATTGGTGGGATGTAGGAAGATCCAAAACTCAAGAAACAGTCGATTTAAGCATTAAATCAACAGTAAAAGAAAGAACATTGATACACCCACCTTATGCCTAACTGAAGTTTGAAGTCATCTTCAAGTGATGGTTATAAATATTGTCGAAGATTTCCTCATTCCCGGTTATTTGGTGTCAAGCGTGTGGATTTACAATAGTTTACGACCATAAGACAAAAGCACACATATAAAAACAGATACACCATCAACCTTCTTCTCTTTAAGCTTTCCATCTATAAACATCCCCAATCTCCTCCCAGCATCCTCCGCCGTTGGCTAATCTTTAGAACATATATAATTTTTCAAAATTTCCTATCGAATGATTCCTTTTCTATGGTTCAAATTCGAAGTTATTAATTATATTAAAGAATGATGTAAACAAAACTCACACTATTCAAAAGTAAAACAACAAAAGTAATCAGAAAAATCCAACATTATTACCCCTTAAATAAAATTTCAGAAATATCAAATAGTAGGATATTGGAAAACACTTGTTGCATATGCTTTTGAATTCACCCATCCGAACCTTTTTTGAGTAGCTGCCTTTCATACAAGATAAGTGTACAACTTCTAGTTAGGTCACGGACTTAGATAGTAGCTCTGATTCTATATAATTAGACAAAATTGGCGTTCTGTGTTTTAATGCATTAATAAGTAGCAACAAGGAACAAAAGATTAGGATAGTTATAATAAAAATATAAGGTGATGGTTTTAGCCTTCGTAATATGACCAGTACACTTGTGATACCCCACCAAAATTGCCATTGACGCGGTATGTCAACATCTGGTCCCATTGCGAGGTATTGACATCTATATGATGCACAGTGTTGATTTTGAATGCAGAGTCTTTCAAATTATCCATAAATGACTCGTTGTAATGTTGTTTGCAATTAGCAAATGCACAGCAGAAGCATTCTGTAATACCTGAGAATAAACATGCTAAAAAGTGTCAACCAAAAGGTTGGTGAGTTCATAAGTTTATCATAAACCATGATTTCAGTATATATATATAGTAGACCACAAGATTTATTTTCAATAAATATATACATACACCGCAGTGTATAAAAAGCATTCTATAAGTTTTGAGCACCCGGTAACTAGCCTTAACAATGTTTTAACCCCATGTTATAATAAGCACACCGAATCAAGTGCGTGAAGTTAACCTCGAAGTACTAAACACTCGTTATTCTAAGCCAATATAAATCCTTGACTAGTACAACATATTGGGTGGGGGTGTTAAACCCGATAGATTTATCTTTAGGATTCGCGCCATCGGTACAAAGACCAATGTTTAAAGTTACCAAGCTAGGGGATTTTTGATTCAAACCCACGTAGAATAAATTTTAGTACTTGTGTCTATTTTGTCAAACAGTTATAAAATAGTGCATGTATTCTCGGCCCAAAAATATAGATAAAAAGGGAGCAAATGAAACTCACAATACGATACGATAATTTGTAGTAAATATGCATATGATGGCACTGAACAAGTACAGAGTTGACCTCGGATTCACGAACCTATATCAAGTGTATATATTAAAACGTATATTCGTAATCGAATAAGTTTATATATATTATTTCAATTGTTATATATTTCTATATATATACTTTAATATATATTCTATATATAAGTATTTATTTGATAAAATGATATTAATAATGTTAATGAATAATGAGCTGTATTATTTTGTAATAATAATAATAATAATAATATTCATAATGATAATGGTAATATTCATAATAATAACGATACTAAAAATAATGATAACTTTAATAAAAATGATAATTTTACTAAAAATAATAGTTTCAGTTAAAATGATAGTTTTGATAATAATAATAATTCTTTTAATAATAATAATAATAATAACAATACTTAATGATAATACTAGTAATAATAATAATAATGATAATACTACTAAGTAGATTAATGATTAATGATAATAATAATAATAATTATCATAATAATAATAATAATAATAATAATAATAATAATAATAATAATAATAATAATAATAATAATAATAATATAGAAATGGAAAACTACCTTGAAAAGCTTTTCTAAAACAAAAAATGCCACCGCTCGGGCTCGAACCCGCGACCTCTCGATCACCCGACACACTGCCTAACCATCTGATCCATTTCTGTTTATCTGCTTATATGCCTAAACTATAAATATATAACTCGTTCATCACTATTTCTTCTTCTTCATTCACTCAATCGACTAACCTCATTAACCCATCTAATACGAATTTTGATTTTTAATTAACACTTGTAAACAAACATAAATCTAACAAAGGTGTTCTTGAAAATCAAAAAAAAAATATGAAATGAAAACAAAAATTACAGCTACTGCTGCTGTTCGCTATTTTAAAAAAAAAATTAATTGATTTTGGATTTGAGTACGTTTTAGGTAATTCTTACAACATGAAATAGGTTTGAAATCACTCCTAGAAACTTTGTGAATCCTTAATTTCAACATAAACATCATTTAGAACTCGAATTTGATCAAAGAAAAATGTTTGACTTTTTAAATCAAAAACTTTGACTCAAAAATTAGAATTCGATACAATGAATTGGAATTTGAAAATTTGCAGATAGTTTGAGTAGACAATTCCTAACAACACTGCAATTATAGATTTTGAAATAGGATTCGTTTTGAAGCTTTTGAAAAAATGGAAGAAGAACAGAGTTACGAAAAAAAAATTGTTAAATTTCAATCAGAAGTAGTTGTGTTTGATAATTGATTAAGATCACTAGCTAATCGATTTGTTTTATAATCAAATGGGACGATATGAATACAAATTTGTGACCAGTAGAATGAAAAAAAATACCACGATTACTTTAAAAAAATATATCACGATGGATAATAATAAAAAAAAGAGCAGATCAGTAATGATTCATGATTTGTTAAATAAATCAAAAGCAGAAAAAAAAAATATATCTGTGTTGTGCTGTTTTTGACTTTCATAATATATTAATATATATATATATATATATATATATATATATATATATATATATATATATATATATATATATATATATATATATATATATATATATATATATTAATAATAATAATTTGATAATATTATTAATAATAATAAAAGTAATAATAATGATAATATTATTATTATTAATGATAAATAAAAATAATGATAACAATATTAATATAACAATATTAATGATAAAAATGATAATTTTATTTATAATTAATAATAATAATCATTATAGAATGTTAATAACACTTTTAATAATAAATGTATTAATAATAAAGATATTTATAATAATCTTAGTAATAATCTTATCACTTTTAGTAAAAGTGATAATACTAATAGTATTAATGTTATTAATAATTATTAATAATAATAACATTAGTAATAGTTGTAATACTTGTAAATGATAATGATGAGTGATAATAATAATAATATTAATATAATAAATTAATATTAATACATAATTATTTACAAATAATGGTTCGTGAATCGTCAGAATTAGTTCGAAGTTAAATGAGATCATATAAAGATTTTGTTTAAATTTTGTCGGAAATTTCCGGGTTGTCACAGTATCCCCCTGTTAATAGAAATTTCGTCCCGAAATTTAGTTGTTGCCATCAATCAGCGTTGTTCGTAAATAGATGAGGATATTTACTATTTATATGGTCTTCACGTTCCCAGGTATGCTCAGGGCCTTGCGTAAATTCCAACGAATAGAGTATTGTTTTGTTTCAAGAGTTTAAATCATACGAACCATAAATTCTACAGGGTCTTCCATGTTGTGCATTTTATCATTAATGCGGAGGTTATCTAAAGGATTAACAAGAGTGTCATTGATTAGGTTTTCTCATAAAGGATTGATGATATTTTACAAGTGATTTCAGTAAATTGGATACATGATATGTGTTATGAATAATATTGAGCTTATTTAAACCTTGAGCGTTTATGCCACAATATTATAGCAGATAAAATAGAGAGGAGTTCATGAAAATCACAGTCATGAAATTTGATAGAGATCGTCATTGTTGAAAATAAGAATATTTAATGATGAATATGAGTTAAAAATAGAGTTTTATCACTTTTGAATATTAAGGATAAAACAATTCGATTATAGGAAGAGTATAAGCGAAGCTATCGCAAAAGAGTGAAATGTGGAGGCTAAAGATTTGTCTTACTTTTGACGTAGTCACGATTGATTTCCAGAATTCAAGGGATTAAAGAAAATCTTCGTAATCTATGATACCATCTATAACACCCATCCAAATTTCCATCTGACGGCGTGTTAATCAAGGTCCCACAGTTAACAGTTACGCCCTCTATATGAGACGTTTAAAGCAATTGCATTTAATTTTATTAAAAGTTGACTTCAAAACATAAGTAAATAATCCCAAAATAGAAACACTGTTATGATCGTAACCACAAGCCAACAATATTTAAACAGTTATAAAAGTTTTAAATGCGAAAGTAAATAATGTTCTTTAAATAGTATGCTGACTCCACGGCCAGACATGCAGCAAACACAGTGGAAGCTAAGATTTGATTCTCCGATAATTACGGAAATTAGGATTTCTTTGATTAAATGCGATAAATTTCCTCGATTGCTGTGTCTGGAATTTCGCTATAAATTAACTTCTTCCGTTTCATTATTTTCGCCACTCCAAAACTTTCTTCCTTAATTCATATTTCCAAAGATTGTGAAAATGCTCCATCTAGTTCTTATCCTGTATATTTTCCTGATTATCGCTTCTGTCATTCTTCTTTTTCATCTACCACCGGAGGAATCTGTTTAATTCTACTATTACCTTGGGGTTATAGTGTTTTTAATTCTCCCGTGTCTTTATGTTGCTATACGTATTAATATACACGGTTTGTAATTTCTGTGTTGTTATCGGGCTTTATATTTTCCTTTATATTTAGGAGCTCCATGCTTTTGTTTTTCCTTCCCGACTCCAAGTCAAGCGAATAATGGTCCAGAATTCGTAGGTATGGAGTTTCGAATGATCATAATATACAAAGCAGAAAGGAAAGGTAATAGTACGATTTAATTTGACAAATTATCGGAATATCCGGAAAAGACCGAATCATCAAGAAAAATATTTTCTTGATATGTTTAGAGGTTAAATAGAATGAAAGAGTTATGTAACATGGTTCATGATGATTGTAAGGTTTGTGAATCACCATCTTCCATTAGAAATTTAGCATGACTTAATGTAATATAATCACGTTGGCCTGACGTCATTATATTATACTAACTCATGCTTCAATTCCCAACACTACTTCAAATCATTCATAATTTAAACTTGAATGTTACAGAATATAGAAACTTAAACAGTTTCCTTTATGATGTAATTAAGATAGCGCAAAGCGATAATTAATTGCGGACAAGAATCGTTATGAAGATATCTTCAGAAATATCGAGGATATTTATAACGAAGGATACGATGATATTTTAGAATTTCTAATATCGAAGGATGATAAAGAAGATTTTTCCGTAAAGGTTTAGAGTAAGGAGCAAGGTATTTGCTAAAGATCTTAGCAGATACTGAATCATTTGGATTCTTTGAAGGCATGTTTAGTCATTGTGATTGTCCACAGCCTCCTTCATGGTTTACTCAATCCGTTTTTTAGTTCCAAATCTGAGCTTTTTCAATATGTCATTCTTTATCATCAAACTTTTGGCCATTAAGACCATCTATAGATTTTGCTGCTTCATCAACATTCACAACGTTAACATATCTGAATCGTTCGTTATCAATCCGAGGTGTGTTCAAGAATTTTGAAAATTTTGAACGCAGATGGTAATCGTCAAGATACATATAATGTTCTAGAATTTTGAACGAATATTTTTCTGGGTTTTATGAATAGAAGTGATGTTCTAGCACAGTTTTGAAGTCAAAGTATAGTTTTGAAAGACGTAGGAATCTAAGAGTGATGTCCTGTTAAATCTTGACTTGGATTCTGTTCTGTCAAAATTAGAATATGTAATTGAATTTGTATCCAATTGGTTGTTCTTTAGTGAACGGATACATATATCTTGTGAATGTAAGTAGTATGACTATTGAATCAGAATTGAAGAATGTACAATGTAACATATTAATATGAGATATAAATATTTCTCGGGTATTACCTACCCGTTAAAATATTTTCACAATTAACAGCATGTACAAAAGAATATTTAATTACCATCTTTATGAAGATATACGTTCATATATGTATTCTTCAGATATAATCATGGATTTAATGAGTTAATATAATATTAAACTCATTTGATTTACGGTTGAAACAAGAATAAATAATCTCCAAAACTTTAGAGATTTCATAATTGTCGTGAAATATTTCTTTAATGAAGTTATGAATCAATACTTCACCGTTCATTGTTATTGATATACCTCGGTATATGATGTTGATGCTCGTGGAATCCTTGTGAAATTCACAAGGCACGAATGACGTTTTCTAGAAAGTTTCGAGTACATTGAAATAAAAGTATACAATCAAACATTTATTTGAATAATACACTTGGTTTATATGAAATGGAGTTTATTGTGTTGAAAAAGTGATTAACGATTGCCAAATCATTAACGAAGGATGTACATCATAGCATATTAGTGATATGAATTAACCAAGTAGTACATACTAGTTAAGATTTACACGAAATAGCTTTGTACGAAAAGATTTATTATTGTTCCAAAGCATATATATATATATAAATATATATATATATATATATATATATATATATATATATATATATATATATACATATACATATACATATATATATATATATATATACATATACATATACATATACATATATATATATATATATATATATATATATATATATATATATATATATATATATATATATATATATATATATATATATATATAAAGTATACATATATAATTCTTCAGGAAGAACGAGTCAATACATCTTAACTCATTATTACTAATATTCCTTGGTATCTATGGGGTGTATGATGTTGATGTTTGAGGTACCGAGTGTGATGTTGAGGTGTGCGATGTGGTTGTTGTTGTTGTTGGTGGTACTGGTGTTGTTGGTGGTGATGTTGCTGATACTGGTGGTGATGTCGGTGCTAGTTATGCTGCTAGTGCTGCTGATGTTCTCAGATTTTGCACCATATTCTCTAGAGCCTCTACTCGAGCACGAAGTTCGTTGACTTCTTCTATTATTCAGAGATGATTAGCGGTTCGGACGAGTGGATGAATAAGATCTAGAATTCTAGATATTATATATTCGTGATGGGATATCCTGGAAATTAGGGTGAAAATGGTGTTCCGAACGGGTTTGCCGGTAAGTGCTTCAGGTTCTTCACCAATAGGGCAATGTGGTGGGTGAAAAGGATCACCTTCTTCACTTCTCCATTGATTAAGTCGACTACAAACCCACCCCCAATTCATCCAGAAAAGATGATGACTAATTGGTTGGTTCATTCCGGTTACGCTGCCATTGGAGCTCGAGGAGTTCGAGGAATCAAGTGAGAAATCCATATTATATGTTTGGAATACGGTTTGATATGAAATGGGTGTTGGATACTGAATGATATATTCGTCTCCTTGAATACGTATTTATAGCAAAAAGATTTTTGTAACTTACGGAGGAAATTTAGGAAAAGTGTTAGACAAAGTCTATTGGAATAGATATGATAAGATATGATTTGTCTATACTCCACTTATGCAATAATTGCAGTATGACGTGTCTAGATTAAAAATGATAAGTATGTAATCAGATAAACTTTCGATTAAAGACTTTCAATTCGTAATGGCATATTCAGGTCTAGGGGCTTGAGCTATAGGATCCTTTAAATCGGTAATCCAAACCCTTCCATCCTAGAGTTTCGTAGATGCCACTCGTCAAGAAAATTCAATGATCAAAAATAACGAGAAAGCAAAATTTTTAAAGGTAATGAATATAAATAGTAGAGATTTCAAGAATCATGGATAACATTTCATGTAATACATACACAAAACCATGATAGATGACAAGGGAATGTCGAGAATTTCAGAGATTATGAGTGACATCCATCGGTTTCACCAACCGAAGTGATCTTATAAACATAATGCGCATGAGTTATCGTATAATGTGAATCACAATGGGAGTTCCTCCTGGAGTGACAGAATAAAAGATATGCATATGGTATCGGGCAAAAAGTCACGTTTTTACCCCCTAAATTATGCCCTAAAACAATAAATATTAAAACTTTGTCGGCAAAATTATCGCTTTTTCATTTGATTTTGTAGATTAAGTAATTACAAAGGCGATGCAAAAAGAATCGAGTAAAACGGAGCTAAAACGAAGATTCTAGAGCGAAAACGGTGAAAGACAAGAAATCAAGTTACGATCCACTGAATCAAGTTTGACCAGCATCAAATCCGGCCTGCCATACGGCCTGCCTGTATGGGTACGGCCTGCCAAATACGCCCCACCAAGTGCCTTCACCAAACGGCCTGCCAGCAAAACGGGCTGCCAAATACGCCCCACCATACGGCCTGCCAGGCGTATTTGGCAAAATTCTGGTCTATTTAAAGGGCCTTCTCCATTCATTCCAATACACACTCAACTTACAATTCAATTTACATTTTCAATTTTTAGTTAGTTTTTAGTTAGTAGTTAGCTTAGCTTTTATTTTACGGAGGATATCCCGCGAGTCCCTGCGATCCCGGGCAGATTAGTTCGGCTTTTTCAGGTTTTTATCCGAAACGCTTGTCTTTTGTATTAAACATATATTCCTATCTTTTATGTTTAATAATGCGTTCCAATATTGCCATGATAGCTTAATTTATATGTATGTTGCCATGCTAGAACTTTGGGTTAGCGTAATTATGTTAATATAGTACGGTTACTGTTATAATGCTGAACTAGGAAGTCTGGTAGATTTGTATGCTAGCATCTTAAGGATTAACCAACTTAGGTTGTGATCAGGACTTGTCCACCTATATGAAATTAGCTACTTCATAGGATTAAGACCCCTGGTTATACTGTATCTCAAGATATTATGAACTCGGTATGGCCGGAGTTCCCGAGAGGCATCTGATGCACTTTTAGGACACGGAACCTAGGAATTGAGACATGAATGACCTAGTATGCCTATTGACTATTCTGAAGAGACCTCTTAGGAGCTGTTAAGATCTAGTTAGTGCCTTTACTGTATGACCCAAGCCTTTTGCATGTTCTTGTCTGATTGTTGCCCTAGGTCTTAGTCATATCAACTGTTCAGGTACTCATTAGGTTTCTATCTGCTTTACTATCAGTATATTAACTGTGATGTTGTATAATGTTTGACTTGTTGTAATCTCACTAGTATGATGAAATGGTTGTTAGTTTTCATTTAAGGTTTTGCCAACTTAAACCGACGGACTCCTTCCGTTTGTGATCAGTGTTCAATCAACACGACACATTGTTATTCAGTTATCTAAACTGATAACGAGGGTTAGGATTAGAGCTTAACTCACTAATAAACCTAGTACTTTACTGAGGATAACCTCTGAGGTATTGTTACACTTCAGTTATAAGGCCACATGACATACTTCTCACTGCTCAAAGAGAACTCTGAGAGTTCAGAGATAAGTAGGTCTGTGTAATTGGCTCATCCAGCCAGATCTACAACAATCCAAGCATAGTCTTAACATAAGCATAATTACCTTTCCCTAACCCAATACTGATATCTTGGCCAACATTTCCTTGATCTGCATACTCCAGATATCCTCCCACTTTATTTACTTTTCCGCATTTAGGTCCTTTAGCTAAAATCAACTACTATCTTCTATCCAGGTAATTTAACTAAAAGACACTTATCCACTTGATCTTCAATTCGTTAATCAGCATAAAATTCGACACTAGGTTAACTTACACCTTCTACACCTTAGAAAGTAAAAGTAAATTTAGGCCTCGCATAATATAAATAAACGAAGACACTATGTGCTACCGAATCGGGCATCCTGCGACCTAACGATACTGCAGAAATAAAACCGTCTATTAGTGGCATATCATTGCTGTTCTATCTTCTTTGGCACCGCTGCCGGGGACCGAATATTTTGATCGAGAAAGATTTTAAACATACAAAGTATTGTTTGGTGGTGTCTAAGAAAGACAATTATACACGGACTTGGTTATTGGATTTTCTGAACAGTCTCCAATTATATTGGAACCAAAAGGATCATGTCTCTCCGTAGTTAGCCTGGCCACCCAGATACAAGTAATCTGTGAGAAGTCCTATCAGTTAAGATATCCGATCTGGTTAGCGACCGAATTTCAAGAATAATTGTTTTTATTAAATTATCGATCCTTTTAGTAAATTAATATTTTCTAAAAGTTACTTTTAAGTCTTTTTATAAACAGAAAAACTAAAAAAAACGGAACAACAAAACACCCTTGCTTCTATGCATAAGTCATGCTTAAAGGAAAGAGGAGGACCAATCACCTTAAGAACCGAAGGGATTCCTGAAATCAGTTCACACATGATTAAACTAGTCAGAATGATCTGTCAATTTCAAGGATTACCGACGTATGGTTTGACGCACTTAATCCAAATTCGATTCATACATGGGAGGATTTAGCCACTAAATTTCTATTCAAATTTTATCCTCCCTCCCTGCAAACCTGTTTAAGAAATGTCATCACTAACTTTTCTCAAAAAGAAAATGAGTCATTGTATCTAGCATGGAATAGAGTAAAGATGATGCTTAAAAGATGTCCGAATCATTTGTTAAGTTGGGCAGACATAGTCTGTACGCTTTATAATGGTTTAACCAAGGATGATAAGTCTCTCCTAGACATGGCTTCGCAAGGCAATTTCATGTCTCGAACGGCGGATGAAGCATGGGATCTCTTGGACACGATAGTTGCACAACAGGAGGATTGGAACAATGAAGCTGCTGAGAAGGATGACGTCTTCGCTCATACGGTAAAAATGCTGGAAACCAGGTTACAAGATCTCACCCTCACTCTTCAAAGTTTACAAATTCCTAATAACTCCGATGCTACTAGAACCAATCTAAGGTATCCTTACCCTATATGGGCACACAAACAGTAAAATAGCTCGGATTATAATATAATTTTTCCATTGCACAAAATTGCTCTCCACTCTAAGGAAATTTTAGCCGAATTTATGAAAAAGCAATATATGATAAACCTTCAAGTCATAGAATACCAGAACAAGTTCGACACTTTGATAAAGACTTTTGAAGAATTAATCACTAATTTTCAGCTTACGCTTAAACGATTAACCGCTAAAATTGATATAGAGTGTAGTGAGTTTGATGCCCTAGTAATTACTAGAGGAGGAAAAGAAACAACTGTCAACATACCCATACAAGATTCTTCCGATAAGTTACCTGTGCCAATTGACACAGTCGTCAATCCACCGGAACCTATCTCTCCTAAGGCCCCGAAAATTATTTCGCGTGCCCGCATACCTTTCCCAGGTAGGCTTAGGAAGGAAAAACAAGAAGCACATTTTGCTAAGTATTGGGATATTATTAAGAATTTTCATTTGAATATACGTCTAGTAGATGCTTTAGTAGAGATGCCAAACTGCGCTAAATTTTTCAAAGAACTGCTTTCAAACAAAGAGAGATTAAGAGAGATAGTTAGCTTGCCCTTAAGTGAAGAATGCTCGTTAGTATTACAGCATGGAATTTCCCCTAAGTTAGGAGATACATGAAGATTTACGGTACATTGCTACTTGCAAGATGTCCAAATTAGCAATGCGTTAGCAGACTTAGGAGCCAGTGTAAACCTAATGCCCTATTCATTATTCAAGAATCTAGGATTAAATGACTTAAGGCCAACCAGAATGACTATCCAACTCGCGAACAGATCAGTTAAGATTCCTAGGGGAATAGCTGAGGATGTCCTAGTTAGAGTGGATAAGTTCGCGTTTCCCGTTGATTTCGTCATTATGGATATTGAGGAAGACACGAAGGTCCCACTCATTCTTGGCAGACTATTCCTAAATACTGCCAAGGCCGTAATAGACGTTCACGAGAAATCTCTAAAGTTAAGGGTTGGAGGAGAAGAAATCACATTCAATGTTGATCGCCTCATGAACCATCCTGCGAAAGAAGATGTGAATCTCTCTGATTCTTTTCAAGAACTCGTCAACGAATACCTGGAAGAGACTATGGCTATTTGCAGTCAAGATCAAATTTCTAAGGATCTGTTCTTTACACCTCCTGAAGGAAATCTCGACAACCATTCAGCCATAAACCTTAGTCATCCCATGTCTCCCCTCTCTGAAAGTAACTTTCTTGGCAATACTATTCAAATAGCACCACTAGGACAAGGCATTCCTTTACCTCTATTAAGGAGAAGACCGAATGAAGAAACAGATTTCATTCCGGTATATCAGGAACCCCAGTCAAGGGAAGACTGTGAAGAGTTTCCCGAACCTACCTTCGAAACTAAAGAAGACGTTTCTGAAGAGGAAGCATTAAGAAGGACAATTTCCAAAAATGAAGAACAGATATCATCAGTGACCGCTACTGAAGAATCAGAATTCCAGGAGAGATACGACTCGTTAGACCAAAAGGAAATAGCTAGGATGAAACCATCTATCGAGGAGCCTCCGGAGTTAGAATTGAAGAAGTTACCCGACAATCTGGAGTATGAATTCTTAGAAGGAGAATCGCAACTCCCTGTGATCATATCGAAAGACCTCGCGCCACAAGAGAAGGCGAAATTGATTCAAGTTTTGAAATCACATAAGAAGGCAATTGCTTGGAAGATCTCCGACATCAAAGGAATCAGCCCCAACTATTGCACCCACAAGATCTTCATGGAGGATGATTTCAAACCATCAGTTCAGAGGCAAAGAAGGGTCAACCCTATGATTTAAGAAGTTGTCAAGAAAGAAGTAATCAAACTTCTGGACACCGGTCTGATCTATCCCATCTCCGATTCACCATGGGTCAGTCCTGTTCAAGTGGTACCCAAAAAGGGAAGGACGATCGTAATTCAAAATGAGAATAATGAGCTTATTCCAACTCGGGAAGTCACCGGTTGGAGGGTTTGCATAGATTATCGTAAATTAAACGATGCAACCCGGAAGGATCATTTTCCATTACCTTTCATTGATCAAATGTTGGAACGTCTATCAGGAAATGAGTATTACTGTTTCCTAGACGGTTTTTCTGGCTACTTTCAAATCCCCCTCGATTCAAAGGACCAAGAGAAAACAACCTTTACCTATCCTTATGGAATGTTTGCTTATTGACGTATGCCCTTTGGATTATGCAATGCACCAGCTACATTCCAGCGATGCATGGTAGCAATATTCCACGACATGATTGAGCGTTGTATGGAAGTCTTCATGGAAGACTTCTCAGTCTGTGTTAGTACCTTTAATTTGTGCCTTTCAAACCTTGACAAGATGCTCACCCGGTGTGAAGAGTCAAATCGAGTTCTAAATTGGGAAAAATGTCACTTCATGGTAAAAGAAGGGATAGTTTTAGGACATAAGATCTCTAAAGCAGGAATAGAAGTTGATAAGGCTAAGATTGAGACTATCAGTAAACTTCCAGAACCTACCACAGTAAGAGCAATAAGGAGTTTCCTAGGACACGTCGGTTTTTACCGATGTTTCATTAAGGATTTTTCAAAGGTCACACGACCTCTCACTCATCTCTTAGGAAAGGAAGTCCCGTTTGTCTTCAATGAAGAATGTCGAAAAGCATTCAACTATATGAAAGAGCACCTTACACATGCACCGATCATGATAGCTCCTGAATGGAGTCTACCCTTTGAGATCATGTGTGATGCGAGTGATTTCGCAGTTGGGTCAGTGCTTGGACAACGGGTAGATAAACACTTTCATCCAATCTATTACGCAAGCAAAACCTTAACCGGAGCTCAAGAGAATTACACTACCACGGAGAAGGAGCTGCTAGCCGTAGTATTCGCCTTCGACAAATTCCGTTCCTATCTTATCCTGTCCAAGACTACTGTCTATACAGATCATTCAGCCCTCAAATATCTGTTCACAAAGCAGGACGCAAAGCCAAGACTACTACGATGGATCTTACTCCTTCAAGAATTCGACATTGAGATTAAAGACAAGAAAGGAGCAGAGAACGTCGCAGCAGATCATCTTAGTCATTTGGAGAACCCAACGATGGAAAAACTTGCAAAACAAGATATCAGAGATAAATTTCCGGAAGAACAGCTTATGAGTTTAGGACAAACTCACATAGGTTCACAGTTTGCTGACACTCCTTGGTATGCCGACATGGCCAACTACCTAGTTGCCGGAGTAGTACAAAAGGGGATGAGTACCTTCCGAAGAAGGAAGTTCTTTAGGGATGCCAAGTACTACTACTAGGAAGACCCCTACCTGTTTAGAATTTTCCCTGATCAGATGATCAGGAGATGCATAGATGAAAAGCAAGCAGCAGGGATTCTTCACCAATGTCACCATGGACCAACTGGAGGTCATCATGGAGCAAACTTAACCGCGGGGAAAGTCTACGAATCAGGATTTTATTGGCCATCTATATTCCGAGATGCGCAAGAGCTTGTAAAGCGTCGCGACGCATGCCAAAGACAAGGCAATATCTCTATGAAGAATGAGATGCCTCGGACTAATATCCAAGCTTGAGAAATCTTCGATATATGGGGATTAGACTTCATGGGCCCATTCCCAAAGTCTAACGGGAAAGAATATGTCCTCGTAGCAGTAGATTACGTCTCCAGATGGGTCAAAGCTCAAGCATTTCCGACTAATGATGCCAAAGTCATCACAAACTTCCTGAAGAGACTATTCTGTAGATTTGGAGCTCCCCGTGCAATAATAAGTGATAGAGGCACACACTTCTGTAACACTCAGTTTATGCAGGTGATGCAACAATATGGAGTTACCCACAAGATGTCCACTGCCTATCATCCGCAGACCAATGGACAAACAGAGGTCACGAACAGAGCACTCAAAAGAATCTTAGAAAGAACTGTCGGCCATCATGGAAATAAATGGGCCGAGCAGCTAGATGATGCTCTATGGGCATTTCAGACTTCTTACAAGAATCCTCTAGGAACTACACCCTACTGAATGATCTATGGAAAAGCTTGTCACCTTCCGCTAGAACTCGAATATAAAGCTCTCTGGGCACTGAAGACCTGCAACCTCGATCCCTCAGTTACCGGAAGACATAGGAAAATGCAAATGAACGAACTCGCCGAATTAAGAGACCAAGCATATGAAACGGCATACATCTACAAGGAACGAACGAAGCTTACGCATGATGAAAAATTAATCCCTACAAAATTTGCCCCTGGAGATAAAGTTCTTCTCTTCAATTCTCGGTTCAAGAAGTTCGAGGGAAAATTTAGATCAAGATGGAGTGGCCCATACAAAGTTGTACACGCTTTTCCATACGGAGCCGTAGAATTGGAAGGACCTACTAGTAATTTCAAGGTCAATGGTCACCGGTTGAAAGCTTATTTAGAAGACCACGATAAGGAGGAGCACCTCTTCTCCTTTAATCCATTCTGAAGATCTGACAAGGAAAAGTCGAGCTGTAATGACTTGATAAACAAAGCGCTCTTGGGAGGCACCCCTTGCTTATCCTTTTAATCACTTATTTTTACTTTTATTTTCAGTCTTAAGATATTATTTATGTACTAACAATTAAGCGCCATACTTGCACTTAGTACTTACAAGTTTGTTGAATGTGTTTAGACGAAATGCCAAGTTCAGGAGCATCAGCTTACATTCCAGTTCGCAGGAGGAGGACTCCTGTAGTTTACTCATTCGGAAGCAGTACTGATCAGAACAGGCCATCAACAGGGCAATTAGGCCCAAGGCGATTGATATTAGAGAGTGTAGAGGAGGATATCAGCACAGCACCGCCAGCTCCTCCCGTCCAACGATCTAGTCGTCTAGCCAAGAGACCGGCCGAGCACACACAGTTGCCACATACGCATGAACCAGAGATAGTGATACATTGTGGAGCTACGTTGAATGACCCTGATGTTGCATGGGCACTACTCAGAGATCAGCAGAGACTTTACAAGGCTCTATGAGCATACCACCAGCGTGAGGGGATGTCACGCAGCACTCTGGGCCCATCTTCATTTAGGCTAGCACGTCGTGTTCATCCGACACGACGAGCTACGCCCAGGCGCTCCACAACAGCTTCAGTTCACTCCGTTGCCTCAGCTGCTATGCCTGCACACGCTACTCCTATCCCCATCACGCCGCCTGACCCAGTCACAGAGCCAGTTCCAGTCACTGAGTTGCCAGAGGGCTGTCACCTAGTCACTATTCCAATTTCAGTGGAGCCGCCAATGGCTCAGGCATTTGAGATCACTGGGAGCATACCTAACGAGGAGCCTTTCCCAGACTTATCCCACCTGGAGATGCTGACAGACTTATGTCTAGATTCATTACTTGGCCCTGAGTTGGATATAGGGCAGCCTCTCGAGTACCTACCAAACCTAGAGGATGACGAGATCTTCAGATACTTCGCAGAGCCGACACACATTGACCAGGATAGTATCCCATAGACTACTTTATTTTATTTTATTTTTAGTTTTTATTTTTTTGAAGCATTGTACTGAAAAATTATATATAGTGGAAATGCTGCCTTTCTCTTTTTGTTCTTCATGCAGAAATATTATTAAAAGAGACTGGTACGTATGAGATTGACCGTAGGAAGGCCCAGCGCTAGGAAAGTAACACGACCATAGGGAAGAAATCCTTCCTCAAACCTATTTCAAAATTATAACGCACTAAAACCTCTAAGTGTGGGGTTACCCCCGCAACTAACTTTGAATTTTAGAAGTCATGTCCTTAATTTACATCATATTAAAATATTCTTTCTAAGAGAACATTAGGGACAATGTTCTTCTAAGTGTGGGGTAATGGGTAAGGTTTTTAAAGGTCGAAAGTTTTAATAGTCAAGTAACCATAAAACGCCAAGTTTTGAAAAATTCTTTTGTCCAAAAGTAATTAAGCAATGGATATTGGGTTATCTTGAAAAATTCTTACTTTGTTTTCACCCAAAAGATCTAATAAAATTGCTAGAAATCGGTTTTCAGAACATTTATTAGAACGGAACGATTAAGCTCAAACTAATGTTTTGTGTCAAAAGATTTCCTTTAAGAAAATATGTTAAAGGCTACGTATGATCAAGCACGACCCCTACTCTAAAAAGTGAGGAATCTTGGACCCGAAGTATCTGTATGACCCATCAAATCTACAGTACTTTATTATTTCAATTGATGAGCGTGCCGGTGTGCAGTTCAAATTAGAACTTGGTTCAGACATACGTTTTAAGACCAATGGTTAGTAAGCATCATACGTGGTGCAGGTGCGATACTCCTTCCGAAATCATTCTGAATAGAGAAGACAAAAAGCCATCCATTTCCGTTTCCACTCCACGCAATTTAAACCGACCAACTCACATCAAAGAGTTGATAAATCAGAAATATTCACCCCAAATTCACTCTCAAAATACACCATTCATTCCCCTTGCCATTCATCCAAAGATCCAGAGATAAATGAAGAGATAGATCGATCAAAATTTGCTTCAAAAGTACTAGTCAAAAGATTCCGAACCCCTGATTGTTTTTGATAGGTCAAAGACCTATTTTCAGTGGATTATCACTTCCTCTCTGGGCACCAGGAACGAAAGACAAAAGTTATGAAGAAAGGGTATGCCAAAAAAAAAATGTGTTTATGATAGAGCAAAGTCTCTAAGAGAAAAGTCTCTAATAAGGCAAAAAGAAACCCGAGAAAATGCCCTGAAGAAGAATGCTGGAAGAGCAAAAGAAAATTCTAGAAAAAGTCTTACAAACATCCGCCTCTTCTGAAGAAAACCTTTACGGAATTCTCAGCCGTTATCTATCCAAAATGGATACTCTGAAGAATCAAAGTCTAACAATTCTCTCAAATCAAAAGATCTGGATACCTTTCACCAAATTCATAAATTTCCATCCAAACCCTATAACCCGTCTTCCTCTTGAAAGAATGCTTAGGAAGAAGATCAGTGCAATCCTTACTTAACCGGTGGAGATATCGATGCTTTACCAAGCCTATGATAAGGACTGTTACACGACTGGCTTCTGTGCCGACTTCTGATGAAGGCATAATAAAAAGATCTACGGGTGGGGAAAGGGAGAATCTAGTAAAAAGATCCTGATATTCCCGCTTTCTTGCTTGAGGACAAGCAAAGCTAAGTGTGGGGTATTTGATATCGGGCAAAAAGTCACGTTTTTACCCCCTAAATTAAGCCCTAAAACAATAAAGATTAAAACTTTGTCAGCAAAATTATCGCTTTTTCGTTTGATTTTGTAGATTAAGTAATTACAAAGGCGATGCAAAAAGAATCGAGTAAAACGAAGCTAAAACGAAGATTCTAGAGCAAAAATGGTGAAAGACAAGAAATCAAGTTACGATTCAGTGAATCAAGGTTGACCAGCATCAAATCCGGCCTGCCTGTATGGGTACGGCCTGCCAAATACGCCCCACCAAGTGCCTTCACCAAACGGCTTGCCAGCAAAACGGGCTGCCAAATACGCCCCACCATACTGCCTGCCATACGGTCTGCCATACGGCCTGCCAGGCGTATTTGGCAAAATTCTGGTCTATTTAAAGGGCCTTCTCCATTCATTCCAAGACACACTCAACTTACAATTCAATTTACATTTTCAATTTTTAGTTAGTTTTTAGTTAGTAGTTAGCTTAGCTTTTATTTTTCGGAGGATATCCCGGCGAGTCCCTGCGATCCCGGGCAGATTAGTTCGGCTTTTTCAGGTTTTTATCCGAAACGCTTGTCTTTTGTATTAAACATGTATTCCTATCTTTTATGTTTAATAATGCGTTCCGATATTGCCATGATAGCTTAATTTATCTGTATGTTGCCATGATAGAAGTTTGGGTTAGTGTAATTATGTTAATATAGTTCGGTTACTGTTATAATGCTGAACTAGGAAGTTTGATAGATTTGTATGCTAGCATCTTAAGGATTGACCAACTTAGGTTGTGATCAGGACTTGTCCACCTATATGAAATTAGCTACTTCATAGGATTAAGACCCCTGGTTATACTGTATCTGAAGATTATATGAACTCGGTATGGCCGGAGTTCCCGAGAGGCATCTGATGCACTTTTAGGACACGGAACCTAGGAATTGAGACATGAATGACCTAGCATGCCTATTGACTGTTCCGAAGTGACCTCTTAGAAGCTGTTAAGATCTAGTTAGTGCCTTTACTATATGACCTAAGCCTATTGCATGTTCTTGTCTGATTTTTGCCCTAGGTCTTAGTCATATCAACTGTTCAGGTACTCATTAGGTTTCTATCTGCTTTACTATCAGTATATTAACTGTGATGCTATATAATGTTTGACTTGTTGTGATCTCACTAGTATGATGAAATGGTTGTTAGTTTTCATTTAAGGTTTTGCCAACTTAAACCGACAGACTCCTTCCGTTTGTGATCAGTGTTCAATCAACACGGCACATTGTTATTCAGTTATCTAAACTGATAACGAGGGTTAGGATTAGAGCTTAATTCACTAATAAACCTAGTACTTTACTGAGGATAACCTCCGAGGTATTGTTACACTTCAGTTATAAGGCCACGTGACATACTTCTCACTGCTCAAAGAGAACTCCGAGAGTTCAGAGATAAGTAGGTCTGTCTAACTGGCTCATCTAACCAGATCTACAACAATCCAAGCATAGTCTTAACATAAGCATAATTACCTTTCCCTAACCCAATACTGATATCTTGGCCAACATTTCCTAGATCTGCATACTCCAGATATCCTCCCACTTTATTTACTTTTCTGCATTTAGGACCTTTAGCTAAAATCAACTACTATCTTCTATCCAGGTAATTTAACTAAAAGACAATTATCCACTTGATCTTCAAATCTTTAATCAGCGTAAAATTCGACACTTGGTTAACTTACACCTTCTACACCTTAGAAAGTAAAAGTAAATTTAGGCCCCGCATAATATAAATAAACGAAGACACTGTGTGCTACCGAATCTGGCATCCTGCGACCTAACGACACTGCAGAAATAAAATCGTCCGTTAGTGGCATATCAGCATATGTATGATGCAATTAATAATGTTTTAAAGCTATAGGTCAGGCTGTAGACTAGACTTTAATGCACCCTATTAATCTGGGTTATCCACCTTAAATTGCCTATTTTCCTACAACCACCGCTCTGATACCCACTGAAATGTTGGGGACGCATCCCACTCAGTGCCTTCCCAGCTAACCGCCTGGTTACCACTGAGCGTACCTCAGACACTGATTTTACAGCCCTGCCTCTCGGCAAAGCCAACCATAATCGGACCGCAAGGAGTAAGAGCCAATGCTTCGTCACAGGTAACACTGTGAGAACCCCCTCTACGATTAAGCTGACGAGACAGCTTAAACCAGCTCTGATACCAACTGTGACACCCCGCCAAAATCGCCATAGATGCGGTATGTCAACATCTAGTCCCATTGCGAGATATTGACATATATATGATGCACAGTGTTGATTTTGAATGAAGAGTCTTTCAAATTATCCATAAATGACTCGTTGTAATGTTGTTTGCAATTAGCAAATGCATAGCTGAAGCATTATGTAATACCTGAGAATAAACATGCTAAAAAGTGTCAACCAAAAGGTTGGTGAGTTCATAAGTTTATCATAAACCATGATTTCAGTATATATATATAGTAGACCACAAGATTTAGTTTCAGTAAATATATACATACACCGTAATGTATAAAAAGCATTCTATAAGTTGTGAGCACCCGGTAACTAGCCTTAACAATGTTTTTACCCCATGTTATAATAAGCACACCGAATCAAGTGCGTGAAGTTAACCTCGAAGTACTAAACACCCATTATTCTAAGCCAATATAAATCCTTGACTAGTACAACATACTGGGTGGGGGTGTTAAACCCGATAGATCTATCTTTAGGATTCGCATCATCGGTACAAAGACCAATGTTTAAAGTTACCAAGCTAGGGGATTTTTGATTCAAACCCACGTAGAATAAAGTTTAGTACTTGTGTCTATTTTGTCAAACAGTTATAAAATAGTGCATGTATTCTCAGCCCAAACATATAGATAAAAAGGGAGCAAATGAAACTCACAATACGATACGATAGTTTGTAGTAAATATGCATAGGATGGCACTGAACAAGTACAGAGTTGACCTCGGATTCACGAACCTATATCAAGTGTATATATTAAAACGTATATTCGTAATCGAATAAGTTTATATATATTATTTCAATTGTTATATATTTCTATATATATACTTTTATATATATTCTATATATAAGTATTTATTTGATAAAATGATATTAATAATGTTAATGAATAATGAGTTGTATTATTTTGTAATAATAATAATAATAATATTCATAATGATAATGGTAATATTCATAATAATAACGATACTAAAAATAATGATAACTTTAATAAAAATGATAATTTTACTAAAAATAATATTTTCAGTTAAAATGAAAGTTTTGATATTAATAATTCTTTTAATAATAATAATAATAATAATAATAATAACAATACTTAATGATAATACTAGTAATAATAATAATGATAATACTACTAATTAGATTAATGATAATAATAATAATAATTGTCATAATAATAATAATAATAATAATAATAATAATAATAATAATAATAATAATAATAATAATAATAATAATAATAATATTAATAATAATAATAATAATAATAATAATAATAATAATATAGAAATGGAAAACTACCTTGAAAAGCTTTTCTAAAACAAAAAATGCCACCGCTCGGGCTCGAACCCGCGACCTCTCGATCACCCGACACGCTGCCTAACCATCTGATCCATTTCTGTTTATCTGCTTATATGCCTAAACTATAAATATATAACTCGTTCATCACTGTTTCTTCTTCTTCATTCACTCAATCGACTATCCTCATTAACCCATCTAATACGAATTTTGATTTTTAATTACCACTTGTAAACAACCATAAATCTAACAAAGGTGTTCTTGAAAATCAAAAAAAAAAAAAAAAAAAAAAAAATGAAACGAAAACAAAAATTACAGCTACTGCTGCTGTTCGCAATTTTTTAAAAAAAAATAATTGATTTTGGATTTGAGTACGTTTTAGGTAATTCTTACAACATGAAATAGGTTTGAAATCACTCCTAGAAACTTTGTGAATCCTTAATTTTAACAGAAACAACATCTAGAACTCAAATTTGATCAAAGAAAAATGTTTGACTTTTTATATCAAAAACTTTGACTCGAAAATTAGAATTCGATACAATGAATTGGAATTTGAAAATTTGCATATAGTTTGAGTAGATAATTCCTAACAACACTGCAATTATAGATTTTGAAATAGAATTCGTTTTGAAGCTTTTGAAAAAATGGAAGAAGAACAGAGTTACGAAAAAAAATTCTGTTAAATTTCAATCAGAAGCAGTTGTGTTTCATAATTGATTAAGATCACTAGCTAATCGATTTATTTTATATTCAAATGGGACGATATGAATACAAATTTGTGACCAGTAGAATGAAAAAAATATACCACGCTTACTTTAAAAAAAATATATATCACGATGGATAATAAAAAAAAGAGCAGATCAGTAATGATTCATGATTTGTTAAATAAATCAAAAGCAGAAAAAAAAATATATCTGTGTTGTGCTCTTTTTGACTTTCATAATATATTAATATATATATATATATATATATATATATATATATATATATATATATATATATATATATATATATATATATATATATATTAATAATAATAATTTGATAATATTATTAATAATAATAAAAGTAATAATAATGATAATATTATTATTATTAATGATAAATAAAAATAATGATAACAATATTAATATAACAATATTAATGATAAAAATGATAATTTTATTTATAATTAATAATAATAATCATTATATAATGTTAATAACACTTTTAATAATAAATGTATTAATAATAAAGATATTTATAATAATCTTAATAATAATCTTATTACTTTTAGTAAAAGTGATAATACTAATAATATTAATGTTATTAATAATTATTAATAATAATAACATTAGTAATAGTTGTAATACTTGTAAATGATAATGATGAGTGATAATAATAATAATATTAATATAATAAATTAATATTAATACATAATTATTTACAAATAATGGTTCGTGAATCGTCAGAATTAGTTCGAAGTTAAATGAGATCATATAAAGATTTTGTTTAAATTTTGTCAGAAATTTCCGGGTTGTCACAAGACTTGCCCTCTCACAACACATGTTTGTGCCTATATACACAAAGGCAGTGGCGAAGTCAAAATTTCGGATGAGTGGGGTCATAAAATAATATCAAAAGTATCAAGTCCCCAAATTTTATTTGCAAAGTATGGTTCAAAAAATAAATATAAAAATAAATTATCGTTTAACACAAATCTCCTCTACGATATTTTTTTCCTTGAAAACGCTCCATAATTGCTTCATAAGTAACACCAACTAGTGCTTCTCTTTGACTCTTTCCATGGCACCAAGTAGATAACCGTTTAGGTATTTACCATGATTTCGATTACGCAAATTCAATTTTACAACTTCATTTTCGAAAAACATCTCTCAACGTTGCGGTAACATGAGACAAATCAAAGAAATAGACATAAGGATTTGCAATTCCAGCCATCAATTTAGTAAGGTCGACAATCCCTTTTAAGTTAGCAATTAATCAGATGATATCTGGGATCGTGTTTGGCATTGGTGGTGATTATCTTCTAATCCAAATGATCTTAGCATTCGTAGTGTTTTTAATTTAGATCATGGCATCAACATAACGGTGGAGGGGCACAAGGCATGGCAAGCAGTCAAATGAGTTTGCGGGTACTTGATTTGGATAAATCGGAATCAAAAAGTTTTTCGTAACAAATGTAAAACGGGTGCGGATATGTTAAATGAAATTCAAGTAAAGAGCTTCGAGTAAATTTCAAGGAGAGCTAAAAAGATGTCGATCGAGTGGCATCATGGCTTTTAACAATTGGCGCCGGTCTTCAGCTTTTAATTTAGGTATTCTTTTTTGGGGTTTTAATTTTTACGGTATTAGATATTAGAATTAGAAATTTTAATTTTTGCTCATCAGGTGTGTCAATTCATCAAAAAAAAAAAAGGGTAATGATAATTGTAGACATACCAACTCACTTGAGCCACATACTCGTTAAACTGAAATGATAATATTGAATATAAGTTAGAAACGGTAATCATGAAGAATTGCATTTGCGGAGCAAGAAAAGAAAGAACATGTGATTTTTCTGAAATCTCATAAATAAAAAATTGAGCCAAAGACGCCATAGGATTTGAAATCCCAAGATTTGAAATCCTATGGTATTCCAAATCCAATGGGATTTCAAATCCTGGGATTTCAAATCCCCAAACCAAACGCCACCTAAGCGCAATCAACAATATGAATAGAGACTTTTGCCCTCTACGGCTTCGTATTGTTTATTATATGCGACTACAACAACACAACAACAACAACAACAACAATGATACCCAATTCCACAAAAGTGGAGTATGAGGATCTTAGATGTAGACAACTTTTCCTCTACCCTAAAGTAAAAGGGTAGTTATTCCTCCACCCACGGATACTTATCGATCCCCGGGTAGAGGAAGTCGTCCCTCCCAATACTAGAGGCCAGAGAGGCTGCTTTCTAAGGACCTCCGGCCAGAAAGAACCATGAATTCCGATATGTGAAGTAAATATATACCAATAAAGTATATAAAATAGAAACCTTACCATGAATAATGTATACTCCAATACGATATGTATAGATAAATAACTATAGGTATAATATGTATCAATAAAACATGTATTGACAATACGTAAAGCCATGCGAGAGAAAAAAAAGATGCATAACAATACAAACATATATAAAGCACAAAAGCAAGTAGGTAGAAAAAAGAAATGTAATATAAATATACAAAAATAAATAAATAAATAAATAAATAAGAATATAAAATAAATAATATATACAACCTAGTCATCTATTCTAATTCTACTCCTCCACAAATGTCCTAACAGAGGTCATGTCCTTGGTCAATAAAAGCTCATTCATGTCAAGCTTCAGTCTATCCTTCAACCTACGTGTAGGTCTACCTCTTCTCCTTACGCCGCCAATCGTGAGGGCTTCCACTCTCCTAACGGGTGATGTGGGTGGCCGCCTCCTTACATGGCCAAACCATCTAAGTCTTCCTTATCTTAGCTTGTTGATGATATTCTCAACTTTTAAGTTCTCCCGGAAAACACTATTAAGTATCCTGTCTAACATGGTCTTGCCACACGTCCACCTAAGCATCCTCATTTCTACTACCTCTATCCTCCTCCCTTGGGCCTTCGTCATTGGCCAACACTCTGATCAGTACAACATGGCCGGTCTAATTGCCACCTTGAAGAATCCGTTTCAATTTAAGGGGTATTTTCTTGTCGCACAAAGCCCCTTTCGCAGATCTCCACTTCAACCATCCAACCCTTATACGGTTGGTGACATCATCATCTATCCTTCTCGATTTGTGCAGCATCGAGCCTTAGTATCTAAAGGAATCATGTGGAAGTAGGACCTGGTCCCCAATACGAACATCCACTGTATCATTGTGATCTACTTCGATCCTCCCGTAATCACATCTAAGATATTTCGATTTATGTCTGCTAATCTGAAGTCCATTTTGTTCAAGGGCATTCCTCCATTGCTCCAGCCTTCTATTTAGCTCATCTTGGGATTCCGATACTAATACAATATCATCGGCAAAAATCAAGCACCGGGGGAGACTCCCTTGCATCCTTTGAGACAACTCATCAAAGACCAAAGCTAAGAGAAAATGGCTAAGAGCAGATCCTTGATGTAAACCTATTTCTACCGGGAAATAATCCGTCTTTCATACAGTCGTCCGAACGTGAGTTTCGCCCCTTGGTACATATCCCTAATAGCTCTTATGTACCTACTTGGGATACCTCTAACATTAAGTGTCTTCCAAATTAACTCCCATGGAACACTATCATAAGTTTTTTCCAAGTCTAAGAAAGCCATGTGTAGGTTCTTTTGTTTCTCTCTATACTTCTCCATAAGAATTCTAATAATGTGATTACCTCCATCGAAGAGCATCCTGGCATGAAACCAAATCGGTTCTCTGACACCTTTGTCTCACGTCAAATGATAAAGCCGGTTCCCAAATTCTGCTTTGTTTCTAGCCGCTTGCATTAAATATTATTTTAGTGAGTTCATATTTAAAAGGTTGGGTCAACTTTTAACACTTCAAAACAAAGAGTATGAAATAATAAAACTCCATGCTAGGAAATTCTTTTAAGCGGTGTCAATTGACCCCCCAATCCAAAGCGTAGCTCTGTCACTGAACAAAGGTATACAATAATATTACAAATATACACTATACTTATGATTATAACATATAGACACTACTCAAAAGTAAACACTTAAAAAATATATATGTATAATTAAGTAACAAACATACGTCTTCCTCTAGGTAACAAATACATTCACATTTTCCAGTCAAATCTTTCGTTGGTCAAGAGACTCAATGGGGGTAAATTCCACTTCAGCAGCCATTAGAAATAGTAAAATGTTTTGCATTTTTTTTCTAAAGATATGAAGACAGAGTTTAGTATCATTATTTATGAAAAATGACATAATATTATATACAGTAATATTTTGACTCAATTCGAATAAGGTTGTATGGAGGAAAATTTCACGTTAACTGTTAGATTTGAATTATATACTGTAGGGGGGACAAATGACAAGTTAAGGAGTGATTGTTTACTAGTTAAAATATTTCAATTTTATCTATAGAAAACACTTATGTATATGACTTGTAAAAGACAAATAAAAATTGAACATAATTAATAAAAAAATGCAACCTTGAGTGTTTACCATTAGGGAGGTGATCCTCACACATATAACGACCCGTCCTAATCCATCGGGAATACTTTACATTTGGTTATATCGCGAGGTACTTGACATCTATATGATACATTTTACAAACATTGCATTCGTTTTTAAAAGGCAAACTTTCTTTACATCGAAAGTTGACGGCATGCATACCATTTCATAATACATCCAACTATAATTGACTTAATAATATTCTTGATGAACTCGACGACTCAAATGCAACGTCTTTTGAAATATGTCATGAATGACTCCAAGTAATATCTCTAAAATGAGCAAATGCAGAGCGGAAGATTTCTTTCATACCTGAGAATAAACATGCTTTCAAGTGTCAACCAAAAGGTTGGTGAGTTTATAAGTTTATCGTAAACAATAAAATTCATCATTTTGATAGACCACAAGATTTAAATGCTGCATGGTACAAATGGGCCCGAATCCTATACCCACCTGTAATGTAACGACCCGGAAATTTCCAACCAAATTTAAACTTTACTTTAAATGATTCCACCACGATAAGAAAAGGCTATTAAATCGAGTCTCAAAATTTATAAACTATTTAAATGGATACATGTAGTCTTCGACCATTCCCGACGATTCACGACCGATTGTTTGTAAATAAATATGTATATGTATATGTACATATATATATATATATATATATATATATATATATATATATATATATATATATATATATATATATATATATATATATATATATATATATATGTATATATATATATATATATATGTATATATATATATATACAGATATAAATATAAGTAAATATAATAAATTAAAATAATAAAATACAAATTCAACATTAATATTAAGTATGTAAAATAATGTACAGAATAATAAAGTAATTATTAAAGTAAAGCTATATATAAATATTTATGATTTCTATAGATGACTATTATGATATGTATACTGGAATATATATATAATTAAAAATTATATAAAACATAATTAATAGGTTGTAATATTAATATATTAAAGGTAATTACAAGTTATAATATAAGTTATTATTATTACTTTCATTAGTATTATTAATATTAATTAATGTATTATTAATATTATTATTATTACAATATAACTAGTAATAAAATTATCATTTTAGTTGTTGTGATTAATATCAGTATTATTATTAGATATTATTATTACTAAAAATTATCACATTTAATCAAAATTATTATGATCATTATTAACATTATTTTCATCTTTATAATTATTACTTGTATCATTATTGGTATTATATTTATTGACATCATTATTATATTTATCATTTATATTTATATTAGTATTATTATAAAATATTAATAGTATTATTAATATAATTATTGATATTAATATTAATTAAAATTTATTTATAATAATCAGATGGATAAAAACAGAATCTGTTAAGCATCTCTGTCATCTTTATCTTTATCTATTTTTTTCCTGATTCGTACTATACTTGTAAAATCCTGTCGAAGGAATTATCCACTACAAAACAATATTGATCAATTCATGTACAGCTTCACTCAATTACGAGCACGTTATATCGTCTCTGTTGTCATTAGGAAAGAAAACACAAATTAGCAGAAATTGAAATAACTCCTGTTGAGACCTTCGTTCATCCAAACGACACAAATTACAAATCCTTTTGCTGAAGCTTCTTAATATGAATTAATCACTGTAATTCTTTCACCATGCTCGATCAAAACCATCTTAATACCAACCTCGCCACCCTACTCTCTCTCTTCCTTTTCTTCTTCAATGAATCACTCACCATAACCACCAATACCGCCACTTCCGGTTACCATCATGTCCAACAACCTCAACGATACCACCACCAACACTAAAATTGCTAAACTGCACAAAAATTTTATTGTTTCTGTTTGAACCCGTCGCCACATTACTACCTTTCTCTCTCTTCCTATCTCTCTCTCTCTCTATAATCTATTTTTCTCTCGTTGTTATTAATGATCCGAACAAAGGACTACCACCACCTCATCACTCAAACCGCCACCTTTAGCTTTTGCTACCAATAGAAACTGCTGCTATTCTTTACTGTCGGTGACCCACTTAACCACCATCAATGAACCATCAACGATTTCTTTTACTACTGCAATGTTCCTGTTTTGGTTACCAACACCATCCCCATCAACCGTCACCCATGGCTACAAATTGCTGCTGCTGTATACCGTTTCTATTACTGCAACATATGTTTTTTTTTGTGTGTCTGCTGAGCCTATAAAAAAATAAATGAAGAAAGATGAGTAAGGAGAAAATAGAAAAGAAGATATTTACAATCCTACTCGATTAATTTACCAAGAATTACCAATCAAAGTGCAGATAAGCTATCTTTTATAATCATGATATTGTTAATGGAAGATGAGCTGGAAAGGCATGGATATCATTCTCGAATTGTTGCTATACAAAAACTCAAAACCCTATCATTTTTTTTTCATTTAAACTGCCGTTTGCAAACCGAGCTCCTTTTGATCAATTAAATGGGCTGTTACATAGTTAGTTGCTGGGCTATAATATCGGATCTTTATTAACTAATTGGGCTCCAAATTAATGAGATGTATAAAGTCCACTTATTTATTATGGTTAAAGAATTATACGGGCACATTAAAACAGAAAACATATTGGATACATATATTTGGGTGGAATTATAAAACAGAAAGGTATGGTTGGAGGAGTGGCTGGGAGTTGATTCGGGTGGGCGTGAGGTCTCGGGTTCGAGCCCGTTTTGTGGCAAATCTTTTTTTTTATAAAGCTTTTGGGGGTATACACTCTTATTTTTATTTCCATTATTATTATTATTAATGTTACTATTATTATTATTATTATTATTATTATTATTATTATTATTATTATTATTATTATTATTATTATTATTATTATTATTATTAGATATTGTTGTTATGATGATTGTTATTACCTCTAATATATTAAAAGTATCATTATCATTAATCACATTAAGAGTATTATCATTATCATTAATATTAGTATTAGTATCATTTTAGGCGTATTATTATTATTAACAAAAGTGTTGTTATTAAGATTACCATACATAAAAAGGTTGTTATAATTATTATTACTATTAGATAGTAAGTATTAATATCAAAATTATTATTTTTTCATCATTAGTATTATTATTATGTCACTAGTATATATACTAAAATTATTAATTACATAATTAGTCATGAACATAAATATAGGTACATTATTAGGAATATAACTCCAAGTATAACATGATACATGGTAATGATAAGTATGATTAAGTATAATCTTTGTATACATCAAACTAATATTGATAAAGATAAATATATTATTATTATTAACAATATTATTAGAATTATCATTATTTTTGTCATTATTATTTCATTTTCACTATTATTATTTTTAACATTAATATTACTATTTTTACATTATTATTATTATTATTATTATTATTATTATTATTATTATTATTATTATTATTATTATTATTATTATTATTATTATCATTTCTATTATTATTAGTATCATTATTATTTTATAAGAATCATATTATTATTATTATTATTATTATCAATATTACTACTAATATTATTATCATTACTACAATAAAAATTAGTCATATAGAAATATACTTAACTAAACTATATTAACATTTTTATTTATTTAAAGTACATAAAATAAATACATTTAATTAAGTTATTAACGAAACATATAAATTATTAAAATAACAAATATATCACTAATAATAAAATATAAATTTGTTCGATTACGATTATATGTTTTAATAGATATACAAATGATATAGGTTCGTGAATCCGAGGCCAACCCTACACTTGTTCAATGTCGTCATATGTATTTTTACTACAAAATACAGTATGGTGAGTTTCATATGCCCCCTTTTTACTCTTTACATTTTTGGGACTGAGAATACATGCGCTGCTTTTATAACTACTTTATTAAATGCTTTTAAAATATATTTTGAACTGCGAATACATGAAATGCTTTTATAAATGTTTGACGAGATAGACACAAGCAAAACATTCCTCGAATGAATTATTATGCAGACAGAAGTTCTGCGGATTATTATTGAATTATGTGGACATGATAATAGCCACCATTGAATTATGTGGACATGATAATTGCCACCATTGAATTATGTGGACATGATAATTGCCACCATTGAATTATGTGGACATGATAATTGCCACCAATTGATGTGAATGTTATGTAACGAGAGAATGATTTTATACAAGGGTTATGTGTATGTTATTTTTGTGCACAAGATATGTGTACGGTTACTATGATTTATGAAAATGGTTTCGTACATGAGAAATATGTACTGTATTTAAAAGATATAGCATGTACATTACAGGTGGGTATAGGATTCGGGCCCATTTGTACCATGTAGCATTTAAATTTTGTGGTCTATCAAAATGATGAATTTTATTGTTTTAAGATAAACCTATGAACTCACCAATATTTTGGTTGACACTTGAAAGCATGTTTATTCTCAGGTATGAAAGAAATCTTCCGCTGTGTATTTGTTCCTTTTAAGGACATTACTTGGAGTCAATCATCGCTCTGGGATCAAATGTTGATGACTTCGTCCAGATGGATTAGGACGGGGCATTTCAGTTGGTATCAGAGCGGTGGTCTTAGCGAACCAGGTCTTGCATTAGTGTGTCTAACTGATAGTTGATTAGATGCATTAGTGAGTCTGAACTTCGACCGTGTCTGCATGTCAAAAGTTTTGCTTATCATTCCGTGTCGAAAATTTCCTGCTTATCATTCTTAGGGAATTACTTTCTTATCATACTTAATCTAGACATATCTTACTGCCTGGATTGCATGAATAGTGTACAGATAAAAATTCATATCTTAGCGTATCTATTACTGTAGACTTTGTCTGACAGCTTCTGTAGATTCCTCTATAACTTATGGGATTTTAGTATTATATATGCATATGTAAATTATGTATTGCAGGGTACTAATCTTCATCCTATAATCTATTTCTTATCGAAAATCCTTCATCTGATTGTACGAGGTGAATCCCTCAACTAGTTCGAGTCCCTCAGATTCCGATAGCTATTTCGATAGTTATTCCAACATAGATATTCACCTAATCTCCGAAAGCAGTATAAACAAAATGGATCAGCCAATTAGTCATCTTCAATTCATTTGATGGGTTCGTAGTCTACTTAATCATTGGAGACAAGAAGAAGCGATCCCTTTCATCCACCATATTGTCCTCTTGACGATGAACCTGAAGCACTTACCGGCGAACCTGTCCGTAATACCATTTTCTCTCTCATTTCTAGAGTAGCTCGTCACGATTATATTCTATCCACAATTCTAAACCTTATTCATCTGCTCGTTCTGATCGACAAAATCATTCCGGAATAATAGAAGAAGTCAACGAACTTCGCGCTTGAGTAATTAATTTGGAAAATATGGTGCAAAGTTTACCAGCTTCAGCAACATCACTGGCATCAATAGTACCACCAACATCAATACCAGTACCACAACAACTCAAGTTTCAACATCACACGCCTCAACACCTCATTCTGTACCTCGAGTGTAATCATCATTCTACGTATCGTCTTACATCAATTATCTTCGTCCTTCATGGCGACTATGTAATCTCTAATGTTTTAGAGATTATGTATTCTAGTTATAACGGTAAATCAAATGAGATTAATATTATATTAACTCATTGAATCTATGATTACATCTGAAAATATATATATATATATATATATATATATATATATATATATATATATATATATATATATATATATATATATATAAGTATATTTTCATAAAGATAGTAATTAAAAATTCTTTCGTACAAACTGTTAATGGTGAAAATATTTTAACGGGTAGGTAATACCTGAGGAATATTTAAATTTCACATTAATAAGTTACATTGTACATTCGTTGAAGCTGATTCAACAGTCATTTACTATCCTACTTACAACCACTGATATACGTATCCGTTCACCGCAGAATAACCATTTTCATTCAATTTCATATTTGGATTTTGACCTATCAGAATTCAACAAGTGGCATAATGAAGAAAACATATGACAATAAAATTTGTTAGAAACAGACAAATTAACTATGAGAAATTTTGTTAAGAATCCACGCTAACTGTTCCTAGCTAACTGATTACATTTTATTTATCGCAATTTAATTATCGCAATTTTATTTATCGTCATTTAATTTCTGTATTTATTTTACGCACTTTAAATATTGGGACACGTATACAAGGTTTTGACATATCATATCGACGATCTATATATATTATTTGGAATAACCATAGACACTCTATATGCAGTAATGCGGGAGTTAGCTATACAGGGTTGAGGTTGATTCTACAATAATATATATAGTTTGAGTTGTAATCGAGTCTGAGACGAATACGGGTCACGATACGTATTAATTAATTCGAATATTATATATTAAACTATATATGAATTGTTGAATTGCTAACTGTGAACTATCAACTGTGGACTACCAACATTGGACAATTAAAATGAACTAAAATATTGATTATAACATGTGAAACTAAACAATTCTTCAAGTTTTCCACTTGATTTCATCTTAAACCGCATTTGTATCTTGACGATTACAATCTGCATTCAAACCTTTCATAATTCTTGAAAATACCTCAATCGAGAGGATGAACCAATCACACTTCATCTACAGAAGAAAAGATTGATGCATATAGTTGTGCACCTGAAACTACTCGGAACCTGAGTAAACGTTTAACACATAGCTGTGATAATTCCTTTAGTGCCATTATTATTGAAAATAACTTTGCAACCCCTGATCGAGATAGCCAGTTTTGTCACAGCTCCAGCAAGTCAACTTAGACTTTTCGTTCGAAAACAACCTTATTATAACCTTGATATATATGCGTGCTCTTTTATTGTTACCAGGGAACCTTTTATATTCCATCATATTACCAGCAGACGTACCAGTAACCTCATCGCTCCTTGGTTTAAATCCCTCCGACAAATCACTATATTTATCTATTGAAGTCTCATCATGTACTCATCCATAAGAATTGCCATACCAATTATCGGGAATCAGCAAATCTGTATTGTGAGTCTCGTAGCATTTCCACATCAACAGTTATATGTATCCATATAACATTTATCTCTTAGAACGATGATCTTTCATTCTGAAATTCTGAAAAGCACCCAGTCTGCGAATTAATACTCTGAATGTTGAAAAAGCTGAATGAAGCAACATAAACTGTAGACAACCGTAAAAGACCTTAATCGTCGGAAGTTTAATGGCAAAGAATAGTATGTTGGAAAAGCTCAGAAAAGTTTGAAACCGAAAAAAAAACTGATTGAGCAAACTATGAAGGAGTCTCTGAATAAATCACAAGGACTAAACTTGTACATTAAGAATTCTGATGATTCTGTTTCTGATGAAATCTTTAGCGAATACCTTGCTTCTGACTCCAAACTCTTACGGACAATTTTTCTTCACCATCCTTCGATATTAGAAATTCCAAGATATCATCGTATCTTTCATTATAAATATCCTCCATATTTCTGAAGATATTTTTATAACTATTCTTATCTGAAATCATTAATCTCTTCGTACTATCAGTGTTACATCATATATAAACTGTTAGTTTCTATATTCTGTAAACTGTCGAGCTTAAAATATGAATGTTATTGAAGTAATGTTGGGAACTGATGCATGAGTTAGTATAATATAATGACACTTGATCAACGTGATTATATTACAGAAAGTCATGCTGAGTTTCTAAATGGAACATGATGATTCACAGATTATAACGTCACCATGTGTCATGTTACATAACTCTTTCATTCTGATTAACTTCTGAACATATCAAGAAAATATATTCTTGATAGTTCTATTCTCAGTGATTCTGGTAATGTGACAAATCAAATCGTGCTATTACGTTCTTTCTCGTTTAGAACGTTAAGTATATTCGAAACTCCATACTTACAAATTCTGAACCATTACTCGCTTTACTAGAGGTAGAGAAGAGAATAAAAAAAGCAAAGAGCTCCGAAACATAAGGGAAGATATAAAACTCGACAACAACACTGAAATCACAAAACTGTGTACATTAATACGAATAGCAATATAAAGACACGGGAGAATTAAAAAAATACTATAACCCCAAGGTAATAGTAGAAGTGAACAGATTCCTCTGGCGGGAGTTGGAATAGAAGAATGATTGTTGCGGTAGTCAGAATGAGGTTAAGAACCATAGTTGGATTAAGCATATTCACAATCATTGAAAGTATGGATAGAGAAAGAAAGTATTGGAGTGGTGAAAATAATGGAACGGAAGAAGTTCATTTATAGTGAAAATACCAGACAAAGCAATCGAGATTGATAATCGCATTTAATAATAGAGATCTTAATTTCCCTAAATCCCGAAGAATCAGATCTTACAGATTTCCAAGATTTTATTTTAAATTCCTTGAATTCGGGAAATCCACCGTGACTACGTCAAAAGTTAAATCTCTATCACAATCTTTTGTGATAGCTTCATTCGTGCTCTTTAAATAATTGAATTATTTTATCAAAATTACTCAGTGGTGATAAAACTCTATTTATCAACTCATATTTGTCATGAAAACATTTTTATTATTAGCCATGATAATCCCACTCAAATTTCGGGACGAAATTTCTTTAACGGGTAGGTACTGTAACGACCCGGAAATTTCCGACCAAATTTAAACTTTACTTTAAATGATTCCACCACGATAAGAAAAGGCTATTAAATCGAGTCTCAAAATTTATAAACTATTTAAATGGATACATGTAGTCTTCGACCATTCCCGACGATTCACGAACGATTATTTGTAAATAAATATGTATGTATATATATATATATATATATATATATATATATATATATATATATATATATATATATATATATATAAGTAAATATAATAAATCAAAATAATAAAATATAAATTGAACATTAATATTAAGTATGTAAAATAATACACAGAATAATAAAGTAATTATTAAAGTAAAGCTATATATAAATATTTATGATTTCTATAGATGACTATTATGATATGTATACTGGAATATATATATATAATTAAAAATTATATAAAACATAATTAATAGGTTGTAATATTAATATATTAAAGGTAATTACAAGTTATAATATAAGTTGTTATTATTACTTTCATTAGTATTATTAATATTAATATATGTATTATTAATATTATTATTATTACATTATAACTAGTAATAAAATTATCATTTTAGTTGTTGTGATTAATATCAGTATTATTATTAGATATTATTATTACTAAAAATTATCACATTTAATCAAAATTATTATGATCATTATTAACATTATTTTCATCTTTATAATTATTACTTGTATCATTATTGGTATTATATTTATTGACATCATTATTATATTTATCATTTATATTTATATTAGTATTATTATAAAATATTAATAGTATTATTAATATAATTATTGATATTAATATTAATTAAAATTTATTTATAATAATCAGATGGATAAAAACAGAATCTGTTAAGCATCTCTGTCATCTTTATCTTTATCTATTTTTTTCCTGATTCGTACTATACTTGTAAAATCCTGTCGAAGGAATTATCCACTACAAAACAATATTGATCAATTCATGTACAGCTTCACTCAATAACGAGCACGTTATATCGTCTCTGTTGTCATTAGGAAAGAAAACACAAATTAGCAGAAATTGAAATAACTCCTGTTGAGACCTTCGTTCATCCAAACAACACAAATCACAAATCCTTTTGCTGAAGCTTGTTAATATGAATTAATCACTGTAATTCTTTCACCATGCTCGATTAAAACCATCTTAATACCAACCTCACCACCCTACTCTTTCTCTTCCTTTTCTTCTTCGATGAATCACTCACCATAACCACCAATACCGCCACTTCCGGTTACCATCATGTCCAACCACCTCAACGATACCACCACCAACACTAAAATTGCTAAACTGCACAAAAATTTTATTGTTTCTGTTTGAACCCGTCGCCACATTACTACCTTTCTCTCTCTTCCTATCTCTCTCTCTCTCTCTATAATCTATTTTTCTCTCATTGTTATTAATGATCCGAACAAAGGACTACCAGCACCTCATCACTCAAACCGCCACCTTTAGCTTTTGCTACCAACAGAAACTGCTGCTATTCTTTACTGTCAGTGACCCACATAACCACCATTAATGAACCATCAACGATTTCTTTTACTACTGCAATGTTCCTGTTTTGGTTACCAACACCATCCCCATCAACCGTCACCCATGGCTACGAATTGCTGTTGCTGTATACCATTTCTGTTACTGCAACATATGTTATTTTTTTTTTTGTCTGCTGAGCCTATAAAAAAATAAATGAAGAAAGATGAGTAAGGAGAAAATAGAAAAGAAGATATTTACAATCCTACTCGATTAATTTACCAAGAATTACCAATCAAAGTGCCGATAAGCTATCTTTATAATCATGATATTGTTAATGGAAGATGAGCTGGAAAGGCATGGATATCATTCTCAAATTGTTGCTGTACAAAAACTCAAAACCCTATCATTTATTTTTTTCATTTAAACTGCCGTTTGCAAACCGAGCTCCTTTTGATCGATTAAATGGGCTGTTACACAGTTAGTTGCTGGGCTATAATATTGGATCTTTATTAACTAATTGGGCTCCAAATTAATGAGATGTATAAAGCCCACTTGTTTACTATGGTTAAAGAATTATACGGGTACATTAAAACAGAAAACGTATTGGATACATATATTTGGGTGGAATTATAAAACAAAAAGGTATGGTTGGAGGAGTGGCTGGGAGTTGATTCGGGTGGGCGTGAGGTCTCGGGTTCGAGCCGGTTTCGTGGCAAATTTTTTTTTTATAAAGCTTTTGGGGGTATACACTCTTATTTTTATTTCCATTATTATTATTATTAATGTTACTATTATTATTATTATTAGATATTGTTGTTATGATGATTGTTATTACCTCTAATATATTAAAAGTATCATTATCATTAATCACATTAAGAGTATTATCATTATCATTAATATTAGTATTAGTATCATTTTAGGCGTATTATTATTATTAACAAAAGTATTGTTATTAAGATTACCATACATAAAAAGGTTGTTATAATTATTATTACTATTAGATAGTAAGTATTAATATCAAAATTATTATTTTATCATCATTAGTATTATTATTATGTCACTAGTATATATACTAAAATTATTAATTACATAATTAGTCATGAACATAATTATAGGTATATTATTAGGAATATAACTCTAAGTATAACATGATACATGGTAATGATAAGTATGATTAAGTATAATCTTTGTATACATCAAACTAATATTGATAAGGATAAATATATTATTATTATTATTAACAATATTATTAGAATTATCATTATTTTTGTCATTATTATTTCATTTTCACTATTATTATTTTTAACATTAATATTACTATTTTTACATTATTATTATTATTATTATTATTATTATTATTATTATTATTATTATTATTATTATTATTATTATTATTATTATTATCATTTCTATTATTATTAGTATCATTATTATTTTATAAGAATCATATTATTATTATTATCAATATTACTACTAATATTATTATCATTACTACAATAAAAATTAGTCATATAGAAATATACTTAACTAAACTATATTAACATTTTTATTTATTTAAAGTACATAAAATAAATACATTTAATTAAGTTATTAACGAAACATATAAATTATTAAAATAACAAATATATCACTAATAATAAAATATAAATTTGTTCGATTACGATTATATGTTTTAATAGATATACAAATGATATAGGTTTGTGAATCCGATGCTAACCCTACACTTGTTCAATGTCGTCATATGTATTTTTACTACAAAATACAGTATGGTGAGTTTCATATGCCCCCTTTTTACTCTTTACATTTTTGGGACTGAGAATACATGCGCTGCTTTTATAACTACTTTATTAAATACTTTTGAAATATATTTTGAACTACGAATACATGAAATGCTTTTATTAAATGCTTTTGAAATATAAAGCAAAACATTCCTCGAATGAATTATTATGCAGACAGAAGTTCTGCGGATTATTATTGAATTATGTGGACATGATAATAGCCACCATTGAATTATGTGGACATGATAATTGCCACCATTGAATTATGTGGACATGATAATTGCCACCAATTGATGTGAATGTTATGTAACGAGAGAATGATTTTATACACGGGTTATGTGTATGTTATTTGTGTGCACAAGATATGTGTACGGTTACTATGATTTATGAAAATGGTTTCGTACACGAGAAAGATGTACTGTATTTAAAAGACATAGCATGTACATTACAGGTGGGTATAGGATTCGGGCCCATTTGTACCATGCAGCATTTAAATTTTGTGGTCTATCAAAATGATGAATTTTATTGTTTTAAGATAAACCTATGAAGTCACCAACCTTTTGGTTGACACTTGAAAGCATGTTTATTCTCAGGTATGAAAGAAATCTTCCGCTGTGTATTTGTTCCTTTTAAGGACATTACTTGGAGTCGATCATCGCTCTGGGATCAAATGTTGATGACTTCGTCCAGATGGATTAGGACGGGGCATTTCATGTAATGTACATGCGATATCTTTTAAATACAGTACACCTTTCTCGTGTACGAAATCATCTTTCATAAATCTTAGTAACCGTACACATATCTCGTGCACAAAAATAACATACACATAACCTGTATATAAAATCATTCTCTCGATACATAACATTCACTTTTCATTGCTTTCATAGCTTGGCTTGGTAACCGACCTTAACATATAATGCGCATAATAATATCCCCAAAACAGAACATCTCGTATGTATAATAATCATATAAACTTCGAAGTACTAAACACCACGCCCACTAGCCCTTCCGTCTAGTGAACATTCTGGGTGGGGGTGTTAAACCCGGCAGCTACCTTTAGGATTCGCGTCAATTAGGTGTGCACTAATTCTCAAAATTAGTGATGTTCCCTAATTCTTAGGTTACCAAGCAATAATAATCAGGGGAAAAATATTCATATCAATTGTGGCAATTATCACGTCCACATAATTCAATGGTGGCAATTATCACGTCCACATAATTCATTCGAGAAATGTTTTGCTTGTGTCTATCTCATCAAACATTTATAAAAGTATTTCATGTATTCGCAGTTCAAAATGTATTTCAAAAGCATTTGATAAAGCAGTTGTAAAAGTAGCGCATGTATTCTCAGTCCCAAAAATGTAAAGAGTAAAAGGAAATCAAATAAACTCACCAACCTTTTGGTTGACTCTTGAAAGCATGTTTATTCTCAGGTATGAAAGAAATCTTCCGCTGTGCATTTGCTCATTTTAGAGATATTACTTGGAGTCATTCATGACATATTTCAAAAGACGTTGCATTCGAGTCATCGAGTTCATCAAGAATATTATTAAGTCAATTATAGTTGGATGTATTATGAAATGGTATGCATGCTGTCAACTTTTGATGTAAAGAAAGTTTGTCTTTTAAAAACGAATGCAATGTTTGTAAAATGTATCATATAGAGGTCAAGTACCTCGCGATGTAACCAAATGTAAAGTATTCGTCCAGATGGATTAGGACGGGTCGTTATAGTTGGTACCAGAGCGGTGGTCTTAGCGAACCAGGTCTTGCATTTGTGTGTCTAACTGATAGTTGTTTAGATGCATTAGTGAGTCTGGACTTCGACCGTGTCTGCATGTCAAAAGTTTTTCTTATCATTCGTGTCGAAAATCATCTACTTATTATCTTTAGGAAATTACATGCTTATCATCTTAAGTCTAGACATGTCTTACTGCATTTAGTGCATCGATAGTGTATAGACAAAAATTCATATCTTAGCGTATCTGTTACTATAGATCTTTCCTGACAGCTTCCGTAGATTCCTCCGTAACTTATGGGATTTTAGTATTATATATGCATATGTAAATCGTGTATTGCAGAGTACTAATCTACATCCTATAATCTATTTCATATCGAAAATCTTTCATCTGATCGTACGAGATGAATCCCCCAACCAGTTCGAGTCCCTCAGATTCCGATAGCTATTCTGACAGTTATTCTGACAGCTATTCCGACATGGAACTCCCCTCGAGCTCTGAAAGCAGAGTGACCAGAATGAATCAACCAATCAGCCATCCCCAATTCATCTGGTGAGTTCATAGTCGACTTAATCAACGGAAACGAGAAGAAGGCAATTCCTTTCCACCAACCAAATTTCCCTCTTGGTGAAGAACCTGAAACACTTACCGGCAAATCAGTCCGAAACACCATTTTCACCCTTATTTCCAGGATATCTCCTCACGATTATATTCTATCTAAAATTCTAAACCTTATTCATCCGCTCGTTCTGACCGACAATCATCCCGGAATAATAGAAAAAGTCAACGAACTTCGCGCTCGTGTAATCAATTTGAAGAATATGGTGCAAAATTTACCAGCTTCAGCAACATCATCGGCACCAACAGTACCATCAGTAACAGCACCAGCACCACCAATAACCTAAGTTTCAACACCACATGCCTCAACATCTCATTCTGTACCTCGAGTATAATCACTGTTCTACATGACGTTCTACATCATTTATCTTCGTTCAACATGATGGTTATGTAACCTCTAATGTTTTAGAGATTATATATTCTTGTTCTAACGGTAAATCAGATGAGTTAATATCATATTAACTCATTAAATCCATGATTACATCTGAGGAAAATATATATGTAAGTATATTTTCATAAAGATTGTAATTTAAATTTCTTTTGTACAAACTGTTAATGGTGAAAATATTTTAACGGGTAGGTAATACCCTAGAAATAGTTAGAATTCACATTAATAAGTTACACTGTACATTCTTCGAATCTGATTCAATAGTCATTTACTATCCTACTTACAACCACAGAAGTACGAATCCGTTCATCACAGAATAAATATTTTTATTCAATTTCATATTTGGATTTTGACCTATAAGAATCCAACAAGTGGCATAATGAAGAAAACATTGGACAAAATAAAATTTGTTATAAACAAACGAATTATCTATGAGAAAAATTTTGTTAAGAATCCACGCTAACTGTTTCCAGCTAACTGTTCCTAGCTAACTGATTACATTTTATTTATCGCAATTTAATTATCGCAATTTTATTTATCGTCATTTAATTTCTATTATTTACTTTACGCACTTTATTTATCGTCATTTAATTTCTGTTATTTATTTTACGCACTTTAAATATCAGGACACGTATACAAGGTTTTGACATATCATATCGACGCATCTATATATATTATTTGGAATAACCATAGATACTCTATATGCTGTAATGATCGAGTTCGCTATACAGGGTTCAGGTTGATTCTATAATAATATATATACTTTGAGTTGTGATCGAGTCTGAGACATGTACACGGGTCACGATACGTATTAATTAATTCAAATATTATATATTAAACTATATATGAATTATTGGACTGTTAACTGTGGACTATCGACTGTGGACTAATAACATTGGACAATTAAAATGAATTAAAATATTGATTATAACATATGAAACTAAACATCTCTTCAAGTTTGCCACTTGATTTCATCTTAAACCTCATTCGTATCTTGACGATTACAATCTGCGTTCAAACCTTTTATGATTCTTGAAAACACCTCAATCGGGAGGATGAACCAACTGCACTTCATCTACGTAAGAAGAGATTGATGCATATAGTTATGCACTTGAAAACTCTCGGAACCTGAGTAAACATTTAACACGTATCTGTGCTAATTCCTTTAATGTTATTATTACCCAAAATAACTTGGTAATTCCTTTCAAAGTAGCAAATTTTGTCACAGCTCCAGCAAGTCAACTTCGACTTTTCTTTCGAAACAACCTTATTATCACCTTGTTTTATATGTATGCTCTTTTATTGTTACCGGGGAACCTTTTATATTTCACCATACTACCATCAGCGTTTAATCATCTAAAAACACAATTCTCCTGAAACCACCTCGGATTGATAACCGATGATTCAGATATCGTAGCATTAAATGCAGAGGAAACATAAAAATTGTAGATGGTCTAAACGGCGAAAAGTTTGATGATAAAGAAAGGAGTGTTAGGAACACTCGATAGAAAATTTAATACTGAAAAACAGATTGAGCAAACCATGAAGGAGACCAAGGCCAAATAAAAGGACCATACCATATATTCAAAGAAACCAGGTAATTCTGGATTCGATGAAACCTTCAACAAATATCTAGCTCCGTACTCATGTTAAAATATTGCAGAAAAATCTTTCTTCAACAACTATCGAACTTAGAAATTCCAAAATATCATCATAAATATCTTCGATATTTCTGAGGATATTTTCATAAATATTCTCGTCCGAAATTATTTATCTCTTCGTGCTATCTATATTACATCATAAAGGAAACTACTTTAGTTTCTAAATTTCTTTAAAATTCGAGTTTAAATTATGAATGTTTTTGAAGTAGTGTTGGGAGCTGAGGCATGAGTTAGTATAATATAATTACACTTGATCAACGTGATTATATTACAGTAAGTCATGCTGAGTTTCTAGTGGAACGTGATGATTCACAGATCATAACGTCGTCATGTGCCATGTTACACGACTCTTACATTCTATCTATTCTATAAACATATCAGGAACCTATTTTCTTGATAGTTTTATCTTTTCTCTCGAATTCTGATAATTTAACAATCAAGATCGTGTCATTACAATTTCTCTCTTAGAACATTAGGCATATTCAATCGAAACTCCATATCTATGAATTCTGGACCATTACTTGCGACAAGAAAAAAAAAGCATGAAGCTCTGAAAGAGAAAGGGGGTATAAATCGCAGCAAATAAAAGAGAGCGTTAACTGTGAATGACGATGATTATAGAAGACGGAAGTAGGGACTCTGAAATATAAGAGAAAATATAAAGCCCAATAACAACACGGAGGTTACAAACCATGGATATTAATACGAGTAGCAATATAAAGATACGGTATAATTAAGAATAGTATCACCCCAAGGTAATAGTAGAAGTAAACAGATTCTTCTGGTGGAAGATTGAAAAGAAGGATGACAGAAATGATAATTAGAAAAATATCAAGGATTAGAACTGGATTAAGCATTTTCACAATCTTTTGGATGTATGAACTAAGAAAGAAAATATAGGAATGGTGAGAATAATGAAACGGAAGAGCTTAATTTATAATGGAAATATCAGACAGAGTAATCGAGGCAGATCACCGTATTTAATTATAGAGATCTTAATTTCCTTACTCGCTGAAGAATCAAATCTTTTAGATTTCGAAGATTTTCTTTAAATCCCTTAAATTCCGGAATTCAACCATGACTACGTCAAAAATTGAGACGAAACTTTATTTATTAATTTCAATCTTTTGCGACAGCTTCACTCATACGCTTCCAGTAACCGAATCGTTTAATCTATATTATTAGGTAATGATAAAAACTCTATTTATCACTTCATTTCGGGATGAAAACATTTTTATTGTTAGCCATGACCACCTCTCTCAAATTTCGGGACGAAATTTCTTTAACGGGTAGGTACTGTGACAACCCAGAAATTTCCGACCAAATTTAAACTTAATCTTTATACGTTTCTGACACGATAAGCAAAGTCTGTAATGTTGAGTCACAAAACAATTTAAACTGTATTCATATAATCATTTGAACCTCGACCGAATCCCGACGATTCACGAACAATTATTTGTAAATAAATATGTATGTATGTGTATATATATATATATATATATATATATATATATATATATATATATATATATATATATATATATATATATATATATATATATATATATAAATGAATGTATATATAAAAATTGAAAATAATAAAATATAGTTGAAACATTAGGATCAATTAGGTAAATAATATGTAAGATAATAAAGTGATTATATAATATATATATATATATAACATAAATTAATAATATATAATAATAATATATTAAATTATAAATTTAAAATGTGGTCTTCTTGTTAACACTAACATTAATATTACTATTTTCATTAATACTATTATCAATATTAGTATTATAAAAAAAAACTATAATATGAAACTGTTATATGTAATTTGTTATATTATTATTACTATTGGTATTATTACAATTATTGTTATTAACAATATTAATATATTATTATTATCTTTATCAATATTATCATTATTAATATGATTACTAAACATTATCATTTTTAATCATTATCATTATTACTCTTATCATTACTAAGGTTAATATTAGTATTATTATTAGTATCAATAATAATATTATTATTATCATTTAATAATATCTATATTATTAAAATTAGTATTATTATTAATGTTATTAAGAAAATTGTTGTTACCAATGAAATTATCATTTTTGTTATTATATTTTTATTATTATAAGTATTCCTATATTAATATTATTATTAGTAATCCTATTTCTATAACTAATAATAAGTATTATAAATCACTTTTTATTTATTAGAATAAATATTGAATATATATTTTATAAACTCAGATATCAAAATATACTGATATAATTAACAAATATAGGAAATCGACTATATATAGATACATATAGATATAGAATACAGTTATATGATTATATATATAATTACATATATGGATAAATCTATAAAAAAAATACGATTATATACAATAATATCTGTATTCTATTTTAAATCATTATCAAGCTGTGGAGGATTTTCTTTGATTCTGTCTCTAATAGCTGTACAAGAACGAATCTGATTTCAGTAGTATCCAAAATCAGTTTGCAGTCGTTTTCAACTTTTTAATTTTTTTTATATATTTTTGTACCTGATGATTCTTTCTGTCTATGATTAATTCCATATAACAATGTGAGAAATTTCAACTGATAGGAATTCATTCGACCACACATTACCAACTAAATTACAAATACCTTTACAGCTTGTAATTTAATAAGATTTATCAAGATATGCCCTGTTCTTGAAATATTTTCACAAAACCTTGATTTCGTATTAAATTTCAAAATGTATCAATGGAGTCTTGTTAGGAATACTATGAACGATCTCTTTGCAAAGCTTAAGGTTTCAATTCATCTTATTGATCAAGAATTTTTGAGTCAAAGGTTACAAAAATAAAAGTCAACTTTTTGTTCTTCATCAAAATTCGGATTTGTTTTTGTGTTTCAAGTCAAATTGATTTTTCATAAAGTTTTTATGAATGATTTTGATTCTCTTTCATGTAGAAATCGATAGCTAAAACAATCTTAAATTTGAAAATCGAGTTTGGGTTCATCATCGTGTTTATCAGACGGTTTTGTTTTTATTTTATTTTATATTTCTCTCTGATTAAAACCAATCATTTAAACAGATATGTTACGTTTCAAATGCAAATTATAAAATACATAAACTTAGACTGAAGATAGAATTGATCTCGGGTCAATTGGATTTTTGGCTTGAAGAAAGGGAGACAGACGTAAAAGGGGTTAACTAGATATAGGTTCTGATAATTTCAGAAAAACAGAAACGGTTAGATGGTTTATGGGTGTGTTGAGTAGTGATGTTAAAGCGAAGGGGTATAAAATACTATTAATTTTTACAAGGAAATACTATTAAATACGATACAATTTTACACAAGTGATTTATTTATTTATAGAGTGGGTATACCTAAACCTTGCTACAACACTTATAGGCAGTGTACCTAATCGTACAGTAGTGTAGTTTTTAGTAAGTCCGGTTCGTTCCACATGGATCTTAGCCAAGTTTAACGATATATTTTTAAAAACTATATTTGTAAAAATACAAAAATATATAAGTAATATTATTATTATAAAAAGGGGATTTTTACCGTTTAATGACCGGTTTGTCGATTTTAAAACTTAAGTCGCAGTTAAAACTTAATGTAAAATATTAAAAATAAATATAACTTAAATTAAAACGTAAATTAAATAGCGATAATGAAATTGCGATAAATAAAATTGCGATAATTAAAGAATACGATAATTAAAATTGCAATTAAATACAATGATAGTAAATAAAAGTGCGATAATTAAAAGTGCAATTAAATATGAAAATAAAGGAATTATGCTTATTTAAACTTCCGTAATCATGATGTTTGACGTGTTGATTTTAGTTTATCCCCATGGGTTAATTGTCTTTTGTCCTAGATTATTCAATATGTCCGTCTGGTTTTTGTCCATAACAGTCCATCAGTCATAAATATAAAGTGCGAGTGTCCTCGTCAAATTATCCTTATATCCGAAGTCAAATATTCCAACTAATTGGGGACTTAAACTGTAACAAGGTCTTAATACTTTGTTTAATAATTACACCAGGATATCGACTGCGTATAACCCAAGGTTTTAATACTTTGTTATCAATTATGCCAAGTGTCCTTGTACATAATTCACCCCTGTTTTAATAAGTCTATTAACTATTAATTCATTCCCGTGTCCGGTTAAATGAACGATTATTCGTACATATAAATATCCCGCTCATCGTGTCCGATCGAGTGTATATGGTTATTTATAGGTACGTCCACTTGTAAGTCTTTATATTAAATTAACAAACTATCATTTAATTAAACAAATATAAAGCCCATTAATAGCCCATAGTCTAATTTCCACAAGTGTCGTTCTTTTGTCCAAACCCCAATTATGGTATAAAGTCCAATTACCCCGTCTTAATATTTTTAGCCCAACATCATGATTACTTCGTCTTAAATAAGCATAATAAAAACTTAGCTATGAGACATTAAATTAAAAAGGTTGAACATAACTTACAATGATTAAAAATAGCGTAGCGTTACACGAACAGAATTTTGACTTACACCCTTACAACATTCGCTAACATACCCTTATTATTAGAATTTAAAATTAAAATTAAAATATAATATATATATATATATATATATATATATATATATATATATATATATATATATATATATATATATATATATATATATATATATATATATATATGTTTACGTATGAGATAGAGAGATAGGATGGATATAAACTGAGCTAAAACCGCGAAATTTATAGAATGTGGCCTGTCACCTACTTCCATGCGATCGCATGGAAAATGTGCTTCCAGGCCATGCGATCGCATGGCCACTTTTTCCAGCTCAGGTTACTTTGTTTTCTTTCTTGCCGACAGATTTAATAAACAAATATAATATATAAATAATTTTAAGAATTATTTAAATATTATATTATATTTATGTGCATAGTTGACTTATAGTTTTTAGTCCGTTGCATCGAGCGTTGATAGTTGGTTCATGTCTCGGTTCCGGATTTTTGAACGTCCTTTCGTATAATTTAATATCTTGTACTTTTCTTTTTGTGTCTTGTACTCTTGTAATCTTTAGACATTTTTTATCAATAATTTGAACCACTTGGATTGTACATTGTACTTTTGAGTTTTTTGGTCGTTTGCGTCTTCAATTCGTCGAATCTGTCTTTTGTCTTCACCTTTTATTTTTTTTAAACGAATATCACTTGTAAATAGAACAATTGCAACTAAAAGCTTGTCTTTCTTGAGGGATAATGCTATGAAATATATGTTCGTTTTTAGTATTATCAAATATTCCCACACTTGAGCGTTGCTTGTCCTCAACAATATAGTCTTGAAATAAAAATACTAGAATCACTTCTTTATTCTTCACACTTTGTACATCAGTGATTTTTATACAGCGGTATGAACAATGGTAGTAACGATGTAGTTTACAGTCTCATATGACTATAAAAATTTAGATCCTTAAGGAAATTGGATCTTTAGGAAAACATTTGATCTTTTGAAAATTAAATCTAGTTTTTACCCTAGATAAGTTTTCTGGAATAACCCTTCACCGGTGTTTGCGAAATGTTTTTGTGGGTTTGGTGGGTTTTAGATTTGAAAATTTTAGCTCAAAACTTGCGGTTTTGTGTCACCCACTTGCTAACCTTGTATTGGGAAAGCAACACGTCCAGTATACTTGCTCCGTATATTACCTTTCAGTAAACTACCGTCCAGTTGTAAAGGAAAGCGTTGAACAAGCAACTGTTAAGGCAATGTCCCCTGACATGCTTTTAATTATGGTCTATAACGTGTCGGATGCAATTACTATCCTTGGTAGGAGCAAGAGTAAAGCTCACCCTATAGTTTTTTGGTCTGGCACAAGGTCCTGTCTTCGACCATGCTATGCAAACACTGTTCTTACGGTTGACACCCAATTTGGTTCAGGTGACCTAATGAATTCCAGGTGAATTCCTAGGATTTTACGTTCAATGGTAATGAACGCATTAAAAATGGGTTTTTCAGAAAACAAATCGGTTTGTAATTTTGATCAAAATATTTTCTCATTCAAGCTCGAGTTTAGATATCATCGAATTCCATGAGTTTGTAATTCTCAATCTTTAAGGTCAATCTCTAGGATTGAGTAATATCAGTCTTAAAAGCTGATTTTTGATCTTTTAAGGAGATTATCCTTTCTGGGGATCTGATTCATTAGTCTTATCAAGCTAATTTGCAGGGCGTCCTCCCCATTTTACGAGACAGATCCTCTCATGGTTAGGATAAGTCTGACCACTTGGCGACCCTGTTTGATGTTGAGGTCCGTGGATTTCCTGCTGATTTTAGTGATGACTTTTCTAGATTTTTCGTCAACCTACAGCTGGTCTGGATGACAACTTCATGACCTAAATCAAGAAGCGCGTGTCTTTTTCGGAAGACTTTACTTCCTTTTAATGATGGAATTGATTCATCGTGTAGATCCATCTTTCTTTCAAATACATTACAGTTTTTCGGGTAAAACTGATTAGTTTAGTCTAAAGCAAAAGCATCTTCAGTTATTTGTACAAAAATATGTGATATATGTTCAAAATAACTTGGTAAATTTTTTCCACACTTGCTTTTATTTTCCTTTTTTGCCTTTTTATTGTCCTCTATTCCATTTTAAATGAATTCTAATATTTTGTTTTGTTTCTCAATTTATGTCCTTTCTGAGGTAACAATAATTTCGGTGTTAACACCTAGTTTTATCGTTCATAAATATGTATAAACATGATTTTGAATTCATTTAATTGAAAATTTTGAAAAATTTTACTAAAATTGGGTAGTCAGTATATAAGACTAGGGCTGTTCTTTATTATCAGAGAGCACTATATTCTAATACAACTACTACGTTACTAGTATTTCTAATGGTAACCAAGTGTATAAGTCTAAAAATTTTAAAAATCCGAAAGAATTTAACCCTTTCCCACACTTAAGATCTTGCAATGCCCTCATTTGCAAGAAATCAGTAACAATTTAAATTATTGAGGGTGATTAGCCTAGAAAAATGATTAAATTTTACCAAAGTTTCCAAATATATTGGCGTTTGTTTGTTGAATGATAAATGGTGCACATCATTTGTTCATTCCGTCTTGTTGTTACATCACATTTGTTTTTAGTTTTGTCGTCAAAATTAGTAGCTTTCGCTGAACTTAATGCCAGTTTTTGAAAATGCGCTGTTTTACCATGTTGTGTACAATTGACAATATACATATAATACAAATATAAACATGCATGGTAATTTGAAATGGGACTTAAAATCCCACTTTCAAATCAAATATGAAATATTAGTACAAAATAATAAAAATATTAAACAATACATTAATGTATCACAATATCATATGTTTAAACATAAATAAATAAAAATAATAAAAAGATAAAAATCATAGAAATCACCAACTAGAACTATATCAATCTGGATAGGGGTTCCAGTTCATGTCGTCGTCCGGGTTCCATGGTTGGTGATAGGTGTACTGGTAGGCCTGGTTAGGGTCGTAGAGAGTATATGGTGGCCTCATCTCGGGCTGGTGTGGAGGATAGTAAGCGGGTCGGGTCGGAACGTAGTGATCCTGAGGTGACAGCCGGCTCATAATCTGACGCTGATGATAGTCCCATCTATCATGCTGTTGTTGCCTGGAATGCTCGTAATCATTCCGGGCTTGCCACTGCTCCATCCGACTAAATCTCTCCCCGTTTGTCATATCTACCTCATCTACACGCTGGTAGATGTCAGTCATAGCCTCCCTAATGACATCCCTAATGTCATCCGCTTCCTCCATTTCCTCATCTGAAACTCTCTCTACCTGAGGATGACTACCTTCATAGGGTACTAGCTGGTTGCGTCTGCTCTTTAATACCTTAGCACCCTGATAGACCTTCAATCCTAAATGCTCAACCTGTTCCCTACATTCCAAAAGTGGACCCCCTTGGTTCCTATTGAAAGGACCCGTTCATATACATTATAAACGATTCACAATAGTTGATTACATTGCGAGGTATTTGACCACTATATGATACATTTTACAAATATTGCATTTGTTTTTAAAAGACAATCTTTCTTTACATTGAAAATTGACAGGCATGCATACCATTTCATAATATCCACTATCCAACTATAAATTGATTTAATAATAATCTTTGATGAACTCAATGACTCGAATGCAACGTTCTTCGAAATATGCTATGAAAGACTCCAAGTAATATCTTTAAAATGAGCAAATGCACAGCGGAAGATTTCTTTAACACCTGAGAATAAACATGCTTTAAAGTGTCAACCAAAAGGTTGGTGAGTTCATTAGTTTATCATAATCATTTATTTCCATCATTTTAATAGACCACAAGAATTTCATTTTCCAGTTCTCATAAATATACGTCCCATGCATAGAGACAAAAATAATCATTCATATGGTGAACACCTGGTAACCGACATTAACTAGATACATATAAGAATATCCCCATCATTCCGGGATCCTCCTTCGGACATGATATAAATTTCGAAGTACTAAAGCATCCGGTACTTTGGATGGGGTTTGTTAGGCCCAATAGATCTATCTTTAGGATTCGCGTCAATTAGGGTGTCTGTTCCCTAATTCTTAGATTACCAGACTTAATAAAAAGGGGCATATTTGATTTCGATCATTCAACCATATAATGTCATTTTAATTACTTGTGTCTATTTTGTAAAACAGTTATAAAAGTTGCGCATGTATTCTCAGTCCCAAAAATGTAAAGAGTAAAAGGGCAAATGAAACTCACCATACTGTATTTTGTAGTAAAAATACATATAACATCATTGAACAAGTGTAGGGTTGGCCTCGGATTCACGAACCTATAGTAATTATATATATATTTATGTATTTGTCAATATTTGTCTAATAAATTAGGCCAAGTCATAGTGTACCACAATCTAATGCTCGAGACTAATGTGTAAAAGTCAAAGGTTAAAGTAAAAACGAGGTCGCATGCAAAAATACAATAACTTATACAAAAATGATTTTTCGGTCAAACATGACTAAACGGCCACTTCAGCGATTTTTAGAAAAATTATCGGAACTCCGATTGATAAACGGCCAAAGATAAAAGTTACACATTACCAAAAAGATTAAGCATTAATTTTTACAGAAGTAAACTAAACCTAGACAACTCGTAGTTGCCAACGCGGTTTCGGCGTTTCAAAGTTAATTTTTCAGCTTTAATAAATTTACAAAAGTGACCGAGTAGCCTACTTTGGAGATTTTTAGAAAATTCCTCGAAACTCAGATTGACAAACGGTCAAAGCCTTCAAATTCTCGTTACCACAAAGATATAACATGATTTTTGGCAAAAGTAAACACACATCAGGTCGACCATGACAACTGATACAAAACTGACATTTTTAACAAAAAAGTTTCAGTTCTTTTTAGAATTTTAAAATGTGACCCAACAGTCAACTTTGACGATTTTTAGAAAAATCGTCGAGACTCGAATTGACAATTGGCTAGAGTGGTTTGTTAGACCTTACAGCAAAGAATTCAGTGGCATTTTTGTTTTAATCTGAAACAACGCAGATAAGCGAGAATTTCAGTTTCCGTATCGACGTTTCATCAAAATTTACAAAACTTCTTTTATCCATAACTTGACAACCGTTCAACGAAACGAGACGTGCTTTATATGAAAATTCATCTACTCGACGAGTAGAATCCAAATAACCACTTTTTATTACCCAGAAAGTTAGTTCACTAATTATTATCAGCAATTTTAATTACGAAATTAATTGTTTAATTCATAACTTTCTAACCGTTCATCGAATCCATTCGATATCTAAATGAAAAGTTATTAATTTTTCGCTAGCTTTCCAACGACATGCATATCTTATATCTTATCTCATCCCTAGTATAACAACCTTTAAGATTCAACATAACCTATCTAATGGTAATATCAAATATACAAGCATGCATAATCCTATTTTCTCGAGCACTAGTCAGGGATACACTATTAGTATGTAAAAATAAATTTAGGAGTACTCACGTATCAATATTGAGATTCAATATTGCAGGGAAGGTACGTAGACGCCACGAAGATGATAAACACTATTTTGACCTCATGAGCTATACCCATGATCCATACCCATGACCTCCATAGCTATAACCCATAACTTTCTTAGCTCTATCCCGCTCGCAAGACCCGTCTTGTAATAATTCACTCATGACTTCGTCGTAATATTTTATGTATAATAATAATACTAATACTAATAATAATAATAATAATAAGATTAATAATAATATAATAATCTTTAATTATAAGATATATAATACCTACGTACTAATATGAAGAAATGAGTGCAATTATGAATCCATTCAATCCCAAACGCATTTGATTTATAGACGGCTCACATGAAGGCAGGTTACATCACATAATCATTTAACCTTTTATGCCGACAGTCGTTTTATATTAATATATATATTATATTAAATTTATATAATTACTTATATATTATATTATATTTACGGTCATGGTAAAAATATAATTTTTACAAAAATGACACGGACGTGGTCTCAGGACTCATGTACCACTTTCGGTTTTTCGGGCGCACTTCCGTACATTTAGAAAACTAGCCTTTTACGTTACGTGACGTGTACCTTTTACAAAAATTAGACTTACTCAACAATAAATTACCTTTATAAAAATATAACTTATAAAATTGAGCGTTGTGGTCATTTCCTTCTATTAATTAAAGTCTCGTTGTTTGTCAAAATATTTTATTTTAAATTAAACATTTTGTGACACGTACCTTTATTAATAACTAGACTTAAATTAATTAAAAACTAACCCACTCAAAGTGTAACTTTATCTTTTGAATATTTTGATCATTTCCTTTTATAAATCCTAGTCTCGTGGTTTATCAAAACATGTTTAATAAGATTAGTTTGAATCAAAACGGTTTGTGACTGATTTGATACTTTTATCAATTTGTAAAATATAAATATAGTTTCATTTAAAAATATAACCTTGTACATATCGTATGGAAATATTAATATAGTATTTAGTTTATCAAAACAACTAACATTTCAAAGTTAATTTCGTTTAGGAAAACTTATAACGCGTAACGTTTATACTTTAAAACTTATGTCGATATAATTCATTTATGCGCCAACGTTTTCCTTAAACTTTCTAAATAAAAATTTTAATATCGATCGAATCAAATAACCAGGTTCTATTATATCGAAAAACGTTTTCGTACGTTTGAAAATAATTCAAACTAATATTATAGAATTCATTTCTCCACTAGCTTTTGTCTACCTCCCAATAAGTGATACTTTGTTCTTACTTGTAAATCACTTTACCATTTATTCCGAATACCGTTAAAAAAGTAAGGATTTCCTAATTCAAAGTGGACCTCATAACAGAGACTCATAATCAAAGTTCAATGTATCCGATAATTCAATCATTTGATATTATCTTTTAATCTCGTCGATAAACTTACATCGAACAAATACGTTCATGTAAAGTATTATTCATTCAATACCTTGATAGCATTTCCAAATTCATAAAAAAATAGATTTCATATCTTATATTCATAATAACTAATCCGTTCAATGTTTCATTAATATAACTCAATTTAAAATCAGACATATGTATATGTATATGTATATATTTATTTACACATAATTGTTCGTGAATCATTTGGCATGGTCAAAGGATATTTGATTACAGAAATATAGTTTCAAAACTTTCGAGACTCAACATTACATATTTTTGCTCATCGTGTCAGGAACATATAAAGATTAAAGTTTAAATTTGATCGGAAATTTCCGGGTCATCACAGTACCTACCCGTTAAAAGAAATTTCGTCCCGAAATTTGATAGAGGTCGTCATGGCTAACAGTAAGAATGTTATTATGACGAATGTAAACTGATACATAGAGTTTTATCATCATTGAGTAATATAGATAACCCAATTTGATTATGCGAAGAGTATAAATGAAGCTATCGCAAAAGAGTGAAAAATGAATAAATGTAGGTTTGACTTAACAGATGGCGTAGTCAAGATTGATTTCCGAAATTTAAGGAATTTAGAAGAAGATCTCCATAATAAGATTTGATTCGTCGGTAATTAAGGAGATTATGATCCTCTTTGGTTATACGCGATAATCTGCTTTGATTGCTCTGTCTATAAATCCACCCCCTTCGTTTCCTTACAACTCACACCTTCTATTCTTTCTTCCTCAATTCATACTTTAAAGTATTCATTAATATGCTCCATCCCATCCTGATCCTTGATATCCTCTTAACTTTTATATCTGTCATTCTTCTTTTTAATCTGCCACCGGAAGAATCTGTTTACTTCTACTATACTCTTGGGTTTATAGTGTTTCTAGTTCTCCCGTGTCTTTATATTGCTATATGCATCGATATATACGGTTTATAATTTACGGGTGATTTGTTGGGTTTTACATCTTCCCTTATACTTCGATGTCCCTGTTTCTATCTTCTATAATCATTGTCATCCACAGTTAATGTTCTCTTCTATTTGCTGCGGTTTATACCCCAATTTCTGTTTCGGAGCTTTGTCCTTTCGTTTCTTCTTCTTGCGATTAAGTAGCTCTTGTAATGGTCCGGAATTCGTATGTATGGATTTCAGAAGGAATATAGTAATTGTTCTAAGAAGGAAAGGGTAATGGTAAATCCTGATTTGTTAAATTACCAGAATACCCTGGAAAGGACCGAATCATCAAGAAATATTTTCTTGATATGTTTAGAGATTAGATAGAATGTAAGAGTCATGTAAATGGTACATGATGACGGTATATTCTGTGAATCATCACGTCCATTAGAAACTCAGCATGAATTACTTTAATATAATGACGTTGATCAAGTGTCATTATATTATACTAACTCATGCATCAGTTCCCAACACTACTTCAAAACATTCATATTTGAATTTTTCAGAATTTAGAAACTAACACAGTTTCTTTTATGTTGCAGATATTACCGAGAGATAAATGATCTCAGATAAGGATAGTGGTGAAGATATCTCCAGAAATATGAAGAATATGTATAATGGGAGATACGAAGATATCTTATAATATTTAAGATATGATGATGATGAAGAATATCTGTCCGTGAAGGTTTAGAATAAGAAGTAAGGTGTTTGCTAACGAGTTCATTAGGCACTGAATCATTTGGATCCTTTGAAGGCAGAATCAGTCTCTGTGATTTGTCCACGGCTTCCTTCATACTTTGCTCAATTCGTTTTTCAGTACCAAATCCTTTCTTTTTCTGAGCTTTACCAACTCACTATCTTTTATTATCAAACTTTTGACCATTTAAACCATCTACCATTTTTATGTTTCCTCTGCATTTAATGCTATAATATCTGAATCTCTGGTTATCAATCCGAGATGGGTTCAGAAGAATCGTGTTTTAGATGATTAAACGCTGGTGGTAATATGGTGGAATATGAAAGGTTCCCCAGTAATAATGACGAAAGGGCAACGTATCTATCGGGGTTATAATAAGACTGGTCCGACTGAAAAATCGAAGTTGACTTGCTGGAGCTGTGACAAAATTGGCTACTTTGAAAAGAAATCGAAATGTTGTTTTTGCTAAAAAAAAATTGGATGCGGGTACATGTAAAACTACGACCTTGGTTTCGAGAGCTTTTCAGGTACAAGGCTTCGGGTAATGTGTGATTGGATCATCATCTCGATTGTTCAATGTTTGAAGTGTCTTCCGGAATTTCGAAGGGTTTTAATTGCAGATTGTCATAGTCAATATCCAAATGATGGAATTGTCCTGACTCCCGAATGATTTTCATATTCATCTGAGTGTTACGATTAAAAGTGACGTTCTATCACAGTTTTGAAGTCAAAGTATAGTTTTGAAAAAAAAATATAAGGATCTAAGAGTGATGATTTCGGTTGTATCTCGAGTTGAATTCTGAAATTCCCAAAATCAGAATATGTAATTAGATTCGAATGAATATGATTGTTTTGATTTCTATAGAAGAATGTATATTGGTATAGTTGATGATTGTCGAATCAGAATTGAAGAACGTAACATATTAATTGTGATTTTATATATCTCTCGGGTACTAACTACCCGTTAAAAAATTTCACAAATAATATTTTGAACAAGAATTTTTATTACAATCTTTATGAAAATATATGTGGGTATATTTTTTCTTCAAATGTAATACAGATTCAATGAGTTTACATCATACCAAGCTCATTTGATTTTTCGACTTAAATTAGAAAGGAATTTTCTCTAAAACATTAGGGATTACAAAATCTTTGCGGAGTATTCCATTAATGTAATCAATACTTCAATATTTATAGTTATTTTCTTAGTGAATCATGCCGATGCTCATAGAACTCTTGTTAACTTCGCAAGATACTATTGTTGTTTTCCAGTAAGTTTCGAGTGCATCGAAGATGAAAGTGTAAAATCAAATATGTTATTGAATGATACACTTGATTTATTATGAAACCGAATTCATTTAAGTGAAATAGAGGTTGTAGTTAACGATGGTTAAGTAGCTAACGAAGGATGTACATCATAGCATATTATTAATATGAATTAACCAGATAGTTAAGTTTCATACTTAATAGCTTAGTACAGAAGGATTTATTATGGTATAAATTTTTTATATATATATATATATATATAGGATATACATATAAATTCTTTGGAGGAACTGAGTTAATACTTCATAACTCATTGATACAATATACTCGTTATTAATTCGTAATGGTTTCCACAGTGATTTTTTTTTTTTTTTTTTTTTTTTTTTTTGAACTGGCAGAGCTTGTGAGGTTAGAGGTGCTGACGATTCTAACGATGTTGACAACACAGACTGTGTTGACGAGGCTATGGGTACCGCTGATGTTGTTTGGTAAAACAAGTCTAGCTTGTAAACGGCGCATCATTCTTGTCAGGGTTTCGATTCTTTTTTTTTTTTATCATCTCTGTCCACTCATCTGGTTTATGGTTAAAGCTGAGATAGATAATCTCTAAAACTTTAGAGATTACATAATCACCACAGAATGTTTCTCCGATGAAATTATGAATCAATACTTCATCGTTTGTTGTTGTTGGTACTCCTTAGTATCTTTGGTGCGTGTGACGTTGATATCCGATATACAAATTGGGATATTGAGGTGTGTGGTGCGGATGTGATTGTTGGTGGTGGTAATGATCCTGTTGATATTAATAATGGTGGTTGCTGTTGATGCCGGTGATGCTGCTGGTGCTTATGATATTGAGGCTTGCGATGTTGATGTTACTGGCGGTACTTGTTATGCTGCTGGTGCTGCTGATGGTGTTTGTAACCTTCGTACCGTATTCTCCAAAGCCACTACCCGAGCGCGAAGCTCGTTGACTTCTTCTATCACACCGGGGTGATTATCGGTTCGGACGAGCGGATAAATATAATCTAGAATTTGGTGTAGTATATAGTCATGACGAGATGCTCTGGAGATGAGAGAGAAAATGGTTTCTCGAACAGGTTCGCCGGTAAGTGCTTCAAGTTCATCGCCAAGAGGGCAATTTGGTGGATGGAAGGGATCACCTTCTTCTTGTCTCCAATGATTGAGGAGGCTACGAACCCATCCCCATTTCATCCAGAATAGATGATGGCTGATTGGTTGATCCATTCCGGTCACACTGTTTTCAGAGCTCGAATGAAACTCCATATCGGAAAAGCTATCATACTCTGAGGAATTCGAACCGGTTGAGGGATCCATCTAGTATGATCAAGGGAATGAAATTTTTTTTTTTGATATGAAATAGATTATAGGAATTAAATTTAGTATTCTTCAATACATAATTTACATATGTATATATATTACCAAAATCCCATAAATTACGGAGGAATCTTTGAAAAATGTCAGTCAAAGTTCACAGTAACAGATATGCCAGGATAAGATTTCGTCTATACACTATTATGCAATAAATGCAAGAAAACGCGTCTAGACTTAAGAATGATAAGCAGGTAATTTTTCTACAGATGATAAGTAGATGATTTTCGACACGAAATGATAAGCAAAAACTTTTGATATGCAGACACGGTCGAAGTCCAGACTCACTAATGTATCCTAACGACTTATCAGTTAGACACACTAATGCAGACCTGGTTCGCTAAGACCACCGCTCTGATACCAACTGAAAGGACCCGTTCATATACATTATAAACGATTCACAATAGTTGATTACATTGCGAGGTATTTGACCACTATATGATACATTTTACAAATATTGCATTTGTTTTTAAAAGACAATCTTTCTTTACATTGAAAATTGACAGGCATGCATACCATTTCATAATATCCACTATCCAACTATAAATTGATTTAATAATAATCTTTGATGAACTCAATGACTCGAATGCAACGTTCTTCGAAATATGCTATGAAAGACTCCAAGTAATATCTTTAAAATGAGCAAATGCACAGCGGAAGATTTCTTTAACACCTGAGAATAAACATGCTTTAAAGTGTCAACCAAAAGGTTGGTGAGTTCATTAGTTTATCATAATCATTTATTTCCATCATTTTAATAGACCACAAGAATTTCATTTTCCAGTTCTCATAAATATACGTCCCATGCATAGAGACAAAAATAATCATTCATATGGTGAACACCTGGTAACCGACATTAACTAGATACATATAAGAATATCCCCATCATTCCGGGATCCTCCTTCGGACATGATATAAATTTCGAAGTACTAAAGCATCCGGTACTTTGGATGGGGTTTGTTAGGCCCAATAGATCTATCTTTAGGATTCGCGTCAATTAGGGTGTCTGTTCCCTAATTCTTAGATTACCAGACTTAATAAAAAGGGGCATATTTGATTTCGATCATTCAACCATATAATGTCATTTTAATTACTTGTGTCTATTTTGTAAAACAGTTATAAAAGTTGCGCATGTATTCTCAGTCCCAAAAATGTAAAGAGTAAAAGGGCAAATGAAACTCACCATACTGTATTTTGTAGTAAAAATACATATAACATCATTGAACAAGTGTAGGGTTGGCCTCGGATTCACGAACCTATAGTAATTATATATATATTTATGTATTTGTCAATATTTGTCTAATAAATTAGGCCAAGTCATAGTGTACCACAATCTAATGCTCGAGACTAATGTGTAAAAGTCAAAGGTTAAAGTAAAAACGAGGTCGCATGCAAAAATACAATAACTTATACAAAAATGATTTTTCGGTCAAACATGACTAAACGGCCACTTCAGCGATTTTTAGAAAAATTATCGGAACTCCGATTGATAAACGGCCAAAGATAAAAGTTACACATTACCAAAAAGATTAAGCATTAATTTTTACAGAAGTAAACTAAACCTAGACAACTCGTAGTTGCCAACGCGGTTTCGGCGTTTCAAAGTTAATTTTTCAGCTTTAATAAATTTACAAAAGTGACCGAGTAGCCTACTTTGGAGATTTTTAGAAAATTCCTCGAAACTCAGATTGACAAACGGTCAAAGCCTTCAAATTCTCGTTACCACAAAGATATAACATGATTTTTGGCAAAAGTAAACACACATCAGGTCGACCATGACAACTGATACAAAACTGACATTTTTAACAAAAAAGTTTCAGTTCTTTTTAGAATTTTAAAATGTGACCCAACAGTCAACTTTGACGATTTTTAGAAAAATCGTCGAGACTCGAATTGACAATTGGCTAGAGTGGTTTGTTAGACCTTACAGCAAAGAATTCAGTGGCATTTTTGTTTTAATCTGAAACAACGCAGATAAGCGAGAATTTCAGTTTCCGTATCGACGTTTCATCAAAATTTACAAAACTTCTTTTATCCATAACTTGACAACCGTTCAACGAAACGAGACGTGCTTTATATGAAAATTCATCTACTCGACGAGTAGAATCCAAATAACCACTTTTTATTACCCAGAAAGTTAGTTCACTAATTATTATCAGCAATTTTAATTACGAAATTAATTGTTTAATTCATAACTTTCTAACCGTTCATCGAATCCATTCGATATCTAAATGAAAAGTTATTAATTTTTCGCTAGCTTTCCAACGACATGCATATCTTATATCTTATCTCATCCCTAGTATAACAACCTTTAAGATTCAACATAACCTATCTAATGGTAATATCAAATATACAAGCATGCATAATCCTATTTTCTCGAGCACTAGTCAGGGATACACTATTAGTATGTAAAAATAAATTTAGGAGTACTCACGTATCAATATTGAGATTCAATATTGCAGGGAAGGTACGTAGACGCCACGAAGATGATAAACACTATTTTGACCTCATGAGCTATACCCATGATCCATACCCATGACCTCCATAGCTATAACCCATAACTTTCTTAGCTCTATCCCGCTCGCAAGACCCGTCTTGTAATAATTCACTCATGACTTCGTCGTAATATTTTATGTATAATAATAATACTAATACTAATAATAATAATAATAATAAGATTAATAATAATATAATAATCTTTAATTATAAGATATATAATACCTACGTACTAATATGAAGAAATGAGTGCAATTATGAATCCATTCAATCCCAAACGCATTTGATTTATAGACGGCTCACATGAAGGCAGGTTACATCACATAATCATTTAACCTTTTATGCCGACAGTCGTTTTATATTAATATATATATTATATTAAATTTATATAATTACTTATATATTATATTATATTTACGGTCATGGTAAAAATATAATTTTTACAAAAATGACACGGACGTGGTCTCAGGACTCATGTACCACTTTCGGTTTTTCGGGCGCACTTCCGTACATTTAGAAAACTAGCCTTTTACGTTACGTGACGTGTACCTTTTACAAAAATTAGACTTACTCAACAATAAATTACCTTTATAAAAATATAACTTATAAAATTGAGCGTTGTGGTCATTTCCTTCTATTAATTAAAGTCTCGTTGTTTGTCAAAATATTTTATTTTAAATTAAACATTTTGTGACACGTACCTTTATTAATAACTAGACTTAAATTAATTAAAAACTAACCCACTCAAAGTGTAACTTTATCTTTTGAATATTTTGATCATTTCCTTTTATAAATCCTAGTCTCGTGGTTTATCAAAACATGTTTAATAAGATTAGTTTGAATCAAAACGGTTTGTGACTGATTTGATACTTTTATCAATTTGTAAAATATAAATATAGTTTCATTTAAAAATATAACCTTGTACATATCGTATGGAAATATTAATATAGTATTTAGTTTATCAAAACAACTAACATTTCAAAGTTAATTTCGTTTAGGAAAACTTATAACGCGTAACGTTTATACTTTAAAACTTATGTCGATATAATTCATTTATGCGCCAACGTTTTCCTTAAACTTTCTAAATAAAAATTTTAATATCGATCGAATCAAATAACCAGGTTCTATTATATCGAAAAACGTTTTCGTACGTTTGAAAATAATTCAAACTAATATTATAGAATTCATTTCTCCACTAGCTTTTGTCTACCTCCCAATAAGTGATACTTTGTTCTTACTTGTAAATCACTTTACCATTTATTCCGAATACCGTTAAAAAAGTAAGGATTTCCTAATTCAAAGTGGACCTCATAACAGAGACTCATAATCAAAGTTCAATGTATCCGATAATTCAATCATTTGATATTATCTTTTAATCTCGTCGATAAACTTACATCGAACAAATACGTTCATGTAAAGTATTATTCATTCAATACCTTGATAGCATTTCCAAATTCATAAAAAAATAGATTTCATATCTTATATTCATAATAACTAATCCGTTCAATGTTTCATTAATATAACTCAATTTAAAATCAGACATATGTATATGTATATGTATATATTTATTTACACATAATTGTTCGTGAATCATTTGGCATGGTCAAAGGATATTTGATTACAGAAATATAGTTTCAAAACTTTCGAGACTCAACATTACATATTTTTGCTCATCGTGTCAGGAACATATAAAGATTAAAGTTTAAATTTGATCGGAAATTTCCGGGTCATCACACCTATCTACACCTAAATACTCTCCAATGAGAGTAACAAAAATACCTCCTCCTATTATCCCCCCTTCCTGTATTCCTTCCACCATCTTAGACAAATAAAAACCAACACAGTAGGGGATATTAACAAAGCTTCTTGGGTCTCGAATACACTTTAGGTAAAATAAATCATGTAAGGTCATTTTCTCCTTGTTGTGACCTCTCTGTGTAATCGAGTTAGCCAGAAATCTATGAATTATACGAAGTTCAGCTTTGTTAATATGTAAGTAGGAGTGTTTTCCTCCCAGCGTAAAAACATTATAGTCTGACATACGCCTCCAGACGGCGTTCGCATCAAAATTCCTATCTACCCTTTCACCACGATAAATCAAATTCATACAATCGGGTAGTAGCAATTCACTAGGAGTGTAAATCTGTAATGCCCTGGCCATGTCCAGCATGGACATCCTGTACATCCTACGGCCAAGTATAAATCTAAGAAAACTTCTATCATCTAATCTATCTACATCTACATTTAATGCTATAGTACTCATTAGCTCAACACACCATTCCTTATATACAGGTCTACGAATGGTGAATAGACGTTCCCAATCGGTAAAAGAAGAACTGCCATGCCTTTGGATCAGATGCTCCCTAACTGAGTTAGCTAGTTGGACCCTTTCCAAAGGATCCCAATCAATTACCCTAGGCACTTCTACATTTTTCGGTATTAGTTTGAATTTGTTACTTTGATATGATGGGTAATCTCTCCAGCTTCTATCGAATCTCAGATTAGGATGCAACGTGTGTTCGGGAATCATTGGGTATTCTACTGGCGGATGCATCGGAAATACTGTGAAGGCATCAACAAATTGTAGCAGATCATAATAAGGTACGTGTTGCTCAGGCTGTTGTTGTGGTTCCTGTTGTTGTTCCGGTTCAGGCTCGTATTGCATTTCTGGTTCAGGTTCTGGAGCAGGTTGCCTGGATGATGAGGTTGCACCATCAGTATCTGTAAATCTCTGCAAAACACATTAAACACAAAATTTGTGCATCCAAATATGCATTAGTGTTAGCAAAATAAGAAAATTGAAACAATTACAATAACATGTTAAATCAAAATTAAACTTATACACATTTTCACAATTTTTTTACAATTCTACACTTTTTCAAATAAGCATATATGAAAATGTTTACAAAGTTCATAAGTATTCAACTCAAATAACATGTTAAAACATCCATTACTAACAATTAAACAAGTCTCGAATGGCGATTATATCAAATTAATCAAGTTCATGAATTTTATACCTAAAAAGTCCACTTTAATCTTCAAAAATCATGTTTAGGATCAAAGTTTGGATCATTTAGCTACCTAAACATGTTACACTACTTAATTTAGCAACAATTCATAACAAAAATCGGCCATAACCTGTTTATATCAAAAAGCCCCAAATTGCTCAAGAACACAAACCCTAGATTCCTAAAAATGTAGAAGTTTTTGGCTTCAAATCATGTTAAATAGCATCAATCTAGGTTATACATGCATAATATACTAACAATTTAACTCTAATTACACTAGAAATTAACAAAATCAAATTAGAAAAAATATAGCTCAAGAACACTAAAAATCAAATTTAAAGAGGTTTAGGGATGTAATTGTTACCCTTCTTGATAAACTTCTTATCAAATTCATGTTCAGAGCGGATTATAGCGAGAAATTTGGTTGATTTTGGTGAAAAATTGGTGATTTTTGATGATAATATGTGCATATGCTCGTATGTATGTATGTGTGAAAGTGGAGACAGAGAGCAAGCTCGCTGCTCTTTTGTTTCTGGCCTGATTTTTAGCCTCATACGATCGCATGAGGTTGCAGTGCAAACCCCATGCGATCGCATGGGGTCCGGGTACAGTACCATTTTTGTTTTTTTTTTTTTTTAAACCTTACTTAATAAAAAATATATTTAAATTAATTTTTAAAAATTTGTTTCTTTTTAGGAGTGAGGGCGTTTCGGAACGATGTCCTAGTCCATCCCTCGACAAAATTTTAAAATTTGTTATTTTTAAGCGCGGTTTTAAAAATAAAGATTTTTGGGTTTTTTAATGTTTTTGGCATACTTTAATTCAATAAGATTAAAAATAATGATAATAAAAGTTCTCGTCTCTCCCTTGGGTAGAGCAATTTCGGTTCAACGACCTAGTTTTCAACTCACGACGAATTTTTAGAAATCAATTTTTAATTTAGCGAAATAAAGTACATTTTTTTTTAAATTCACACCAAACTTAAATTTAAAATGCATAAAATTAAAAATTCATATTATTAAAATTTTAAAAATTCACACCAAATTTATATTATAATTTTGTTTTTATACATACAAACTTATATTAAAAATATTAATTTTTTAAATATTTATAAACTTAAATATATTGATTTTAAAAAGTTACATTAATAATTTAATATTAATTTTAAAAACAAAGTAAAAATAAAATTTAAAATCTTTTTGGTCTTTTATCCCACTTTAATCAATCAAATATTATCAAAAATATACGCCCCTCTTTTCGGTAAAGTAATTTCGGTTCCATAACCTAGTTTAACTCATGATGAATTTTTGAAATATTTTGGTTTGATCGATTAAAGATATTTATACCTTAAGAATAAACGGTAAATTTAGCAGTGATGTAATAAATTTTTGTATAATATTAATAATTTCGGTCGCAAAACCTAATTTTATTGAATACCAATTTAATACTTTATAGCGAACGATTTAGCGTTTATTATCAAAAGGTTAAAAATAAAAAATAAAAATAAAAACTGTACATACCTACCTGTGAGATAGAATTCTCAGTGACCTGTTTTAGCCCACTCATAAGATAGTCAGACTAATTGGTTTTCCATAGCTACATACGCATAACCTCGAGCATTCAACGATTTTTCTTCGAAACATATGAACGGTCCTTCTCTGCATAAAGTAACAAATTCGGTATTTGAATATGTTTCATTATTTGAACATTTACCTTTGTGTGACCATTTTCCGCATTTGTGACACCTTTCAAGGTGTCGTGCTCTTCTTTTCGCTGCGTATTTTGATTTTCCTTTACCAAAATGTAACTTATTATTTTCGTTCCTGGATTCTTTTCTTACCCCGTCCAATTTGCCTCTAATTAATGATATCAATTCACTTGGAAGGGTGTCATTATTTCGTTTAGTGATTAAAGCGTGTAGCATTAGACCATGGTTTAGTTCACAGGAAGTCTTCATCTTGTAAAACCTAAAAAAATAAAAATTTAGAATGGGGGGAGAAGACTAGTTCTTTAGGGTCTGCTAGGGAAAGACCATTCGGATTCCATTCTCGAGAACTACACGAAAACAGAATATCTAACTCTAACAGAAATACATATTATCCTTTAAAGACTTGATTCTCCCCACACTTAGATAGCTGTGGTGTTGAAATTGTGATTAACTTCGTTGTCAACTTCCATCGGACTATCTATGTAATGTTTAACTCTGTGACCATTAACTTTAAATTGAATCCCATTTGAATTTATTAATTCTACTGTTCCGTACGAGAAAACTCTTTTGACTATAAATGGTCCAGACCATCTTGATTTCAATTTTTCAGGAAATAGCTTGAATCGTGAATTGAAAAGAAGAACTCTATCTCCTTCTTTAAATTCTTTTGAACTTCTTATTCTTTTATCATGCCATTTCTTCGTTCTTTCCTTATAGATTAACGAATTTTCGTATGCTTCATGTCTCAATTCTTCTAATTCATTTAGTTGGCTTAACCGTAGACATCCAGCTTCATGTAAATCAAGATTACATGTCTTCAAAGCCCAAAATGCTTTGTGTTCAATTTCTACTGGAAGATGACATGCTTTTTCGTAAATGAGTTTAAAAGGTGTGGTTCCAATTGGAGTTTTGTAGGCTGTTCTAAAAGCCCAGAGTGCATCCTCCAATTTCATGGACCATTCCTTCGGATTTGATCCTACGGTTTTCTCTAGAATACGTTTTAAAGCTCGGTTGGTATTTTCAACTTGTCCACTTGTTTGTGATTGATAAGCAGTGGAGATTTTATGAGTTACTCCATATCTTTTAAGAATTTTCTCAAGTTGATTGTTACAAAAATGAGTACCCCGATAATTTATTAAAGCTTTCGGTGTTCCAAACCTTGCAAAAAGACGTTTTAAAAAGTTGACTACAACTCGTGCATCATTAGTTGGGAGAGCTTGTGCTTCCGCCCATTTAGATACATAATCAATGGCAACGAGAATGTATAGATTATTATGAGATTTTGGAAATGGACCCATAAAGTCAATACCCCAAATGTCAAATACTTCACATACTTTAATGACATTTTGTGGCATTTCATCACGTTGACTTATTTTTCCGGCCCTTTGACAAGCATCACAGGATTTGCAAAGAAGGTGTGCGTCTTTGAAAATTGTAGGCCAATAGAATCCAGCGTCGTAAACTTTTCTTGCTGTGAGTTGAGGCCCATAATGCCCTCCTGTTGGTCCTGTGGGACAATGGTTTAAGATTTGACTAGCTTCATCTCCGAATACACATCGGCGTATTATTCCATCGGGACAACTTTTAAACAAATGTGGATCTTCCCAGAAATAGTGTTTTATATCACTAAAGAATTTCTTTCGTTATTGGTACGATAATCCTTTTTCAAGGAATCCACATACTAAATAGTTTGCATAATTTGCAAACCATGGAATTTCATTATAACTTATCTTCAATAGATATTCATCAGGAAAGTTGTCTTGTATGGCTGATTCATTTAGAACTTCTAATTCAGGATTTTCAAGACGAGAAAGATGATCAGCGGCGAGATTTTCTGCTCCCTTTTTATCTCGGATTTCAATATCGAACTCTTGTAAGAGTATGATCCAACGGATTAATCTTGGTTTGGCATCTTGTTTCAAAAATAGGTATCTAAGAGCAGAATGGTCGGTATAGACCACCGTTTTAGCTAGAACGAGATATGAATGAAATTTGTCAAAAGCAAAGACAATAGCAAGGAATTCTTTTTCAGTAGTTGTGTAATTCGTTTATGCTTCTTGTAACGTCTTACTAGCATAATAAATAGGTTGAAGTCCTTTTTCAATCCTTTGTCCTAAAACGGCTCCAATTGCAAAATCACTTGCATCGCACATTAGTTCAAATGGTAGATTCCAATTTGGAGTTATCATGATCGGCGCATTAGTGAGTTTTTCTTTAAGAATATTAAAAGATTTGATGCATTCATCTGAAAAGATAAATGGAGCATCCTTTTCTAGGAGTTTATTCATAGGAGTGGCAATTTTAGAAAAATCTTTTATGAAACGTCGGTAAAAACCGGCATGCCCTAGAAAACTCCTAATTCCTCTAACATTGGTGGGATGTGAAAGTTTAGCAATTACATCTACTTTAGCTCTATCCACTTCAATTCCTTCCTTTGAAATTTTATGATCAAGAACGATGCCTTCTTTAACCATGAAATGGCATTTCTCCCAATTAAGTACTAGATTTGATTGTTCGCATCTAATAAGCATTTGTTCTAGATTAACTAGACATGATTCAAAAGTATCACCGAAGACTGAAAAGTCATCCATGAAAACTTCCATGCATTCTTCTATCATGTCGTGAAAAATCGCCATCATGCATCTTTGAAAGGTTGCAGGGGCATTGCAAAGTCCAAATGGCATGCGTTTGTAAGCAAAAGTACCATAAGGGCACGTGAATGTGGTTTTCTCTTGGTCCTCGGGTGCTATTGGAATTTGAAAGTATCCGGAAAAACCATCAAGAAAACAATAGTAACTATTTTCGGCTAATCTTTCTAACATTTGATCTAATCTTTCTAACATTTGATCGATGAAAGGTAAGGGAAAGTGAGCTTTTCTGGTGGCGTCATTTAATTTTCTATAATCAATACAAACACGCCATCCTATTACAGTCCTAGTAGGAATAAGCTCATTTTTTTCATTTGTGATGACAGTCATGCCACCCTTCTTAGGTACGCATTGAACTGGGCTTAACCATGAACTATCAGAGATTGGATAAATTAAACATGCATCTAGCAGTTTAATAATTTCTTTCTTAATAACATCTTGCATATTAGGATTTAGTCTTCGTTGGCGTTACACATACGTTTTATGACCTTCTTCCATAAGGATTTTATGTGTGCAATACGAAGGACTTATTCCTTTAATATCATGAATTTTCCATGCAATAGCTGGTTTATGAGCTTTTAGCATAGTAATGAGTTGAGATTTTTCATTTTCAGTAAGAGAAGACGATATTATTACAGGTAATTCAGATTCACCATGTAAATAAGCATATTTCAAATGGTTTGGAAGTGGCTTTAACTCTAATGTCGGTGGTTCTTCTATCGATGATTTATATCGATATCTGTCTTCCTCTTTTAGCATTTGAATTTCTTCTGTTGTTGGTTCATATCCATTAGCCATAAGTGTAGCTAACATTTCAGTTTCATCAATTGGTTCAGTTCCTTCTCCTAAAGAACATTCTCCTGTTTCTTGTAATTCTGGAAATTCTTCTAACAATTCTGCATGTGAATCTATAGTTTGAATATAATAACATGTATTATCTGTAGATTGTGGTTGTTGCATGGCTCTATCAACAGAAAAGGTAACATTCTCGTCTTCTATACTTAGGGTCAGTTTCTTACCAAACACGTCTATTATTGCTTTGGCCGTGTTTAAGAATGGTCTTCCTAATATGAGAGGTACTCGAGAATCTTCTTCCATGTCCAGAATAACAAAATCTACTGGAAATACTAAATTACCAACTTTAACTAGCATGTTCTCCATTATCCCTCTAGGATATTTTACTAATCGATCGGCTAGTTGTATGCTTATTCGTGTTGGTTTCAATTCTCCAAGGTCTAGTTTAGCGTATAGCTAATATGGCATTAAATTTATACTAGCACCTAAGTCTGCCAATGCTTCTATTGAACTAAGACTACCCAGAAAACATGGAATTGTGAAACTTTCTGGATCAGATAATTTTTCTGGTATCTTATTCAACAGCACTGCAGAACAATTAGCATTCATAGTAACAGCCGAGAGTTCTTCCATTTTCTTTCTATTTGTGATAAGATCTTTCAGAAATTTAGCATATCTAGGCATTCCTGAAATTACATCAATGAAAGGAAGATTTACATTTATTTGTTTAAACATATCCAAGAATTTGGATTGCTCGGCTTCAAGTCTCTCTTTTCTCACTTTACTCGGGTAAGGAAGTGGTGGTTGGTATGGTTTAACATAAGGTTTTGCCTTAACTGTGTTATCTTCATTAAACTTTTCAACTACCGTTTCTTTTTCCTTATCTTGCTCAGGTTGTGGTTCTTGTGGAGTAGGAATAGCATCATCAGAAATTACAGGTATTTCAGGTGGTTTAAGTGTGATACCACTTCTTGTGGTAATGGCTTTAGCTGTTTCATTCCGGGGATTTGCATTTGTATCACTAGGTAAACTTCCCGGTTTTCTTTCACCTATCAACATTGCTAGGTTGCTCACTTCTTGTTCCAAATTTTGAATAGAAGCTTGTTGATTTCTAAATGCTTGAGCATTTTTTTCATTCGTTTGTTTCTGAGATGTGAAAATTTGAGTTTGAGATTCAACTAGCTTTGACATCATGTCTTCAAAATTTGGCTTTTTATCATCGGTTTGTTGTGGTTTGTTTTGAAAAATAGGTCTTTGCTGATTGTAAGTATTATTGGATACTTGTTGATTGCTTGGACCTTGTTGGTTGTTGTATGGAACATTTCGATTATAATTCTGATTTTGATTGTAGATTGGTCTTGGCGGTTGATAATTATTCTGATAATTATTTCCAGGCCTTTGGTTTATGTATGAAATATTCTCTCTTTGTTAGTTCAATACTGAGACAATCTTTTATTAAATGTGGTCCTCCACGCTGCTCACAACTAATTCGTATTGAGTGAATATCTTTAGTCATCTTTTCCATTCGTCTCTCGACAGCATCTATCTATGCAGAAATGGAATCTAAGTCATGGCTAGAATCGGCTCTAGCTGCTTTAGATGATCTAACGATATCTTTTTTTTGGTGCCACTCATGTGAGTGGGAAGCAGTGTTATCAATAATTTTGTAAGCGTCAGTTGCGGTTTTCTTCATAATGGAACCACCAGCTGCTATATCGATGTCTTTTCTTGTAGTGATGTCACATCCTTGGTAGAATATTTGTACTATTTGACAAGTGTCTAAACCATGTTGCGGACATCCTTTCAATCACTTTCCAAATCTTGTCCATGCCTCATATAGAGTTTCATTTTGCTTTTGTGTGAACGTAACAATTTCTCCTTGAAGTCTTACGGCTTTAGATGCCGGAAAGAATTGTTTAAGAAATTTTTCAACTAAAACATCCCATGTATCAATCGCCCCTTCAGGTAACGATTCTAACCAATCTTTGGCTTCTCCCTTTAAAGTTCAGGGAAATAACATGAGATATATCTGTTCATCCTCAACTTCTCTGATTTTGAATAGAGTACAGATCATATTAAAGGTACGAAGATGTTCATTTGGATCTTCCTTCGGCGCACCACTAAATTGGCATTGATTAGTTACCATGTGTAGGATTTGTCCTTTGATTTCATAATCTGGCGCATAAATGTCTGGTTGAGTAATTGCGTGACCTTGGCCAGTGCGTTTAGCTCTCATTCGATCTTCCATACTTAGAGGTTCCAGATTCTCCATTATTGAATTTGTTGAATCCGAATCACTATAGGATTCTGATTTAATGGTAGGTTCCTCAACAATCTCTGTTTGAATGATTGGTGATTCCGGAGGAAAGATTAATGGTTCAGGATCTCTGAATTGTCCCTGAATATTCTCCGGATTCTCAATTGTGAGGTCTGGTTCAAAAAATGGATTATCGAAAATTTGAATTGGAGTACTTGGTCGACTGGATGACGATTCTAAAGAAAAATCAACGGCGACAATATTTGCTAGATGTCTTGATCGAGTTACAGGTGGTGAACGTACAAAAGGTGGTGAACGTTTTGCTCGGTGCATTCACTAAATATCCTATTAGTTATAAAAGATAAAAATTATATAAGTTATCAAATTAATAGACTTTTCTACTTTTGCCCACGTTTCAAATAGCCAATAGATGTAGCAGGGAGCCAGAACCCTTTAAATCGGAAGCTCACAACTCAGCCACTAACAAATCCAACTATTACTACGTTGAAATTTTAGAGAAATTTTAAAGAAGAAATAGAAAATTCTATGTCCTAAAAACTAGATCGGTGAGAAATAAGAAAGAAAAAGAGTGCGTCGTAAAACGTCGAAAAATAAAAAGTCAAAAAAAATATAAAAATAAGAAAGTAGCGCGTCGAAACTTAAAAAGGAACTAAAAACTAATAATTAAAAGTTGCGTCTAAAAATATTAAAGCTTAAAAGAAATACTATATCTCAAATGGCAATAACTTAAAAAGGTACTAAAATATAAAAACGGCGTCGCAAAATTCTAAAGCACCTAAATCTTAGTCTAAAGAAAAAGCACTTAAGGGATTTTACGGCAAAGCCTAAAAATCTAGAAATAAAAATAACTATGGCAAAAACTATAACTTAAAACTAAATACGAGCAAAAAATACAAATATTATGAATAAACGATTAAAAGGGTACAAAATATAAAAATATACTTAAAGTTGTAAAAATACAATTTTTAAAAAAAATATTATTTTTATATTATTTATTTTATAAAAGTATTAATTTTATAAATTATTAAAACTAAATAATACAAATTAATAATAAAAACTAAAACAAATAATTAAAAATACTAAACCTAATTAGGGTTTTAATTAAATAATAATAATAATTATTACGTAATTATTGCTGGAAGGGATCAACTGTGGCGTGTCAGACAGCTTCATGCGGTCGCATGAAGTTTTTCCTTCGGGCTCATGCGATCGCATGAGCTAGGGTTTCGGGCCCGACTTTGGGTTGCTACAGTACTAGGCCTCGTGATTTTTATATATTTTTTTTTCAGTTTTCAGTTTTATATTAATACAAAATATTTAAATAAAATTTATATTTTTACAAACTAAAAATAAAAATAAAGAAACTTTATAAAACTTAAATATTTAACAAACTCTTAAAAATATATAAATTTTGTTTTTCTTTTTATATTTTTGAATATATTTTTTTTTAAAACGTATATTTTTATGAGAAAAATAAAAATCTTTTTTTTATATATTTAGCGTTGCGCTTTCGGCGTTTTAGTTTTCCCCGGTAGCGGCGCCAAAAATACTTGATGTTAAAGCGAAGGGGTATAAAATACTATTAATTTTTACAAGGAAATACTATTAAATACGATACAATTTTACACAAGTGATTTATTTATTTATAGAGTGGGTATACCTAAACCTTGCTACAACACTTATAGGCAGTGTACCTAATCGTACAGTAGTGTAGTTTTTAGTAAGTCCGGTTCGTTCCACATGGATCTTAGCCAAGTTTAACGATATATTTTTAAAAACTATATTTGTAAAAATACAAAAATATATAAGTAATATTATTATTATAAAAAGGGGGTTTTTACCGTTTAATGACCGGTTTGTCGATTTTAAAACTTAAGTCGCAGTTAAAACTTAATGTAAAATATTAAAAATAAATATAACTTAAATTAAAACGTAAATTAAATAGCGATAATGAAATTGCGATAAATAAAATTGCGATAATTAAAGAATACGATAATTAACACCATTATTATTATTATGGTCACCATTATTAGTATTACTATTATTAAAAAAATTATTATCATTATTATTATTGATATTACTAAGTATCACTTAGTAATAGTACTATCAGTATTATTATTATTAGAATTATATTTAGTAACATCCTTAATGTAATATTAGTAGTACCAATATGATTAAAACTATCATCTCGGTATAATATTCATTACTAATATTATTACTATTAAAAGTAGTATTATTAATACCATTAACATTATCATTACTATAAGTATCACTAAAATTATTAATATTATTGTTATTATTAGTTATTGATATTATGATTAGTATTATCAATCTTATTATAAATGATACAATTTATTGGTACTTTCATAAGTATTAGCATTAATACTATTTTATAAATAATAGAATTATTATTATTAACATAAGCATATTATTAATGCTATTATCATTATATTTATCAACACTAATACTAACTTAGCATAATTAGAACTACTGTTTTGATAAACAAATAAAATATATATATATAAATATATTTAACACATATAACATAACAAAATATATATATTTTTTATAAAAGGAATATATGAAACATAAATATATTCTTAATATAAAAATGTTATAGTTAATAAGTTATATATATAAAAACTTATTCGGTTACGATTATGTGTTTTAATATATATATGAATAATATAGGTTCGTGAATCCGAGGTCAACCCTACACTTGTTCAATGTTGTCATATGTATTTTTACTACAAAATACAATACGGTGAGTTCATTTGATTCCCTTTTACTCTTTACATTTTTGGGACTGAGAATACATGCGCTACTTTTACAACTGCTTTATTAAATGCTTTTGAAATACATTTTATACTGCGAATACATGAAATGCTTTTATAAATATTTGACGAGATAGACACAAGCAAAACATTCCTCGAATGAATTATGTGGACGTGATAATTGCCACCATTGAATTATGTGGACGTGATAATTGCCACAATTGATATGAATATTTTTCCCCTGATTATTATTGCTTGGTAACCTAAGAATTAGGGAACATCACTAATTTTGAGAATTAGTGCACGCCTAATTGACGCGAATCCTAAAGGTAGCTACCGGGTTTAACACCCCCACCCAGAATGTTCACTAGACGGAAGGGCTAGTGGGCATGGTGTTTAGTACTTCGAAGTTTATATGATTATTATATAGACGAGATGTTCTGTTTTAGGGATATTATTATGCGCATTATATGTTAAGGTCGGTTACCAAGCCAAGCTATGAAAGCATTGAAAAGTGAATGTTATGTATCGAGAGAATGATTTTATACACAGGTTATGTATATGTTATTTTTGTGCACGAGATATGTGTACGGTTACTAAGATTTATGAAAGATGATTTCGTACACGAGAAAGATGTACTGTATTTAAAAGATATCGCATGTACATTACAGGTGGGTATTGTGACGACCCGGAAATTTCCGACCAAATTTAAACCTAATCTTTATATGATTTCGACATGATAAGCAAAGTCTGTATTGTAGAGTCTCAATAGTTCTCGAACTGTTTATATGAATATATTTAACCTTTGACCATTACCGACGATTCACGAACAAATTATTGTAAATAAATATGTATATATATATATATATATATATATATATATATATATATATATATATATATATATATATATATATATATATATATATATATATATATAAAATGTGTAAATATAAATATTAACATGAGTGTTATTATTGTTATTATATAATATATATAATACATAAATATGAAATTCGATATGTAAGAATTATTATATTATTATTATTATTATTATTATTATTATTATTATTATTATTATTATTACCATTAATAATATTAATATTATTATTAGTAAAATAGATAATATTATTGTTATCATTCTTATTATTAAACTTATTAATTAACACTAATATGATTATTAGTATCCTAATAGTATCATTGTTAGTTATTGTTATTATTGTTAATAAAATTAGTGATATTACTTTTATTATTATTATTATTATTATTAGTATTAGTATTTATAATTTTATTAATATAATTATAATTAGTAATTATTAATATATCCTTTGAATAAAAAAAAATCATATATGTATATATTAGAATCAAAATCAGTTTTGCATATCTTCCATACTGTCATCAATTTTGTTATTATCTCTAGACTTTTATAAAACGAATCCAAGGGCAGGAAGAATCCAAATATGTTACATATCAATTTCAAGCTTTGATTTTTTTTTATTCCAATCTTCTACTGTTTTAGATTGAAGCATGTCGACATTTTTTTTTCTTTTGGCAATAAAACAAACGAGTAATCAATCAATACTGCATTCTTCTATTAACACCATATCAACCACCATCGAACCACTTCACCCTTATATATTTTTGTCGTATGAGTTACAACCATCGACCATTAATAACCGATTGTTTTCTTCCATTACTCGTGTTCTTCTTCTTCAACCACAATTATAATCACTATACATCCAACCCCATCGATAACCAAAACAACCACACAATCATCCTAAACAAACTGCTGCTCGAACTAGATTGTTTCGAATTCTATTGTAGGACGTAATCAACCTTAGATCACCTTTGCATACACGATGAAACACCACCACCATGAACACCAAACCCTTCCACCTCGCCATCTTCACTTCTTGATCAACCACTTTTATTTTATTTTGCTTATCACCCTAAACCACCATCACCATATACTATCACCCTTGTTCATCTTCAACTATCACCAATCCATCACCTTCTATTTCGGGTTCCTTTGTTGAACCATCACCACCACTGCTCGACATGCTGCTGCTACTAGTCTTTCTGTTTCACTAAATTCGATCATGAACACAGCCTATGATCTTTTGTTTTCCGTTTCCTAATTCGATCAAACAACCATCGAACACCCTATGGATGCTACTGCACCACTACTGTTACCACTTCCATGTATATTATTCGAACCAAAAAAAAATTCACAAACCGCTATCATGTTTTATTTACTGTTGCTGCTACACTTTGTTTCTTGTTTCTATTTTTACGACCACCACAGTCCACAAGCCACACAATAACCACATTACAGCCTATATATATCTCTTTATTTCATGCTATTCGAGTGCTTCTACTGCATACTTTTGCTTTCCCAATCCACTACGTGAACTACTCAATATTATATTCATAAAGTGAAAATAAAGAGGTAATACAAAATGTAATTAAAGTAGATATTTTGGTGTCGGTAGGAAAGATGGGAATAGAAATCGAGTTAGTGGAGCAATGAACCAATTTTTATGGCCGACATATATACCCAAATTGAAACCTCACTAGATTATTATAGAAAAAAAAAGAAACCAGTGTGATTGATGAGGGCTACGTTGTTTTTCTTTTTCTTTTTAAATGTTCCTGCAGTTTGAACCTAGGTTACCAAAGAGGCTACGACATCTTATAATTGGGCCGTTTATCTTAAATAGATTTACATTATGGGATGATTGATGGGTTACAGTATTCATGCTCCTCTAGTTGGGTCGTTTAATGTAGCAGAACTATTAATGAGCTGAAACTGCTACGGTCCCTTTAGGTTTTAGTGAACTTCGTTATTACTTGATATATAGCGATTGAGAGATGAAGATTATGGTAAGATTGAGTAGATATTAATGATAATGAAGTATGATGAAGAAGAACCGAAGTAATTGGATCTTCATAGATCGATGCAAATATGTTTTGGGTTTAGTTAATTGGGTTGTAAATTGAATACAGATAAATGATGAGTTAAAAGAATTTAATTATCTTATAATTCATAAAGAATCAGATGGTTCAATGGCTTGGGGTGTGTTCGTTTAAACAAGAGGTCTAGGGTTCGATCTGGGGTTGTAGCATTTTTTTTTAAAATAGAAGAAGCTGAGGAAACAGTCAGATATCCTTGTTATATACTTTAATCAGTGGATTTAAAATAGAAAAGCAATAAGCAGACCATTGGTTAGTAGTGCTAGTGTTAAGGAGAGGTCTCGAGTTCGAGCCTTGTATAAGGCATTCTTTTTGAGAAAAACTCTTTGAGGTAGTTTTATCTATTATTATTATTATTATTGTTGTTATTTTGATCATTATTATTTTTATTATCATTATTATTATTTTTAACATTAATATCATTATTTTTAACATTATTATTATTATTATTATTATTATTATTATTATTATTATTATCATTTTTACTACTAGTATTATTATTATTATTATTATTATTATTATTATTATTATTATTATTATTATTATTATTATTATTACAGCAAATACTTTTTTATATATAAAATATAATTATTACATGTAACATAAATATAATTAATATTTCAAACCACCATGTTTTAATACATTAACTATTATTTTGCTATTATAACATTAATTAAATTATATATCAAAAGAGTTGCATATCATTTTGTGTCAAAAATTACCTGCTTATCATTCTTAGAGAATCACTTACTTATCATTCTTAGTCTAGACACGTTTTACTGCATTGACTGCATGATAGTGTATAGACAAAATTCATATCTTAGCGTATCTGCTACTTTATATCTTAGCGTATCTGTTACTGTAACTTTGCCTGACAACTTCCGTAGATTTCTCCGTAACTTATGGGATTTTAGTATTATATATGCATATATAAATTATGTATTGCAGGGTACTAATCTACATCCTATAATCTATTTCTTATCGAAAATCCTTCATTTGATCGTACGAGATGAATCCTGCAACCAGTTCGAGTCCCTCAGATTCCGATAGCTATTCCGATAGTTATTCCGACAGCTATTCCGACATAGATGTTCACCTAAGCTCCAAAAACAGCGTCATCAGCATGAATCAACCAATCAGCCATTATCAATTCATCTGATGGGTTCGTAGTTGACTTAATTAATGGAAACGCGCAGAAGGCAATCCCTTCCACCAACTGAATTCACCTCTTGACAATGAACCTGAAGCGTTTACCGGCGAACCTTTTCGAGACACCATTTTCAGTCCCATTTCCAGGGTAACTCGACAAGATCATATTCTATCCACAATTCTGAACCTTATTCATCCACTCGTTCTGACCGACAATCATCCTGGAGTAATAAGTCAACGAATTTCGCGCTCGAATAATCAATTCGGAGAATATGGTGAAAAATGTACCAGCTTCAGCAACATCACCGGCACTAACAGTACAATCAATAACAGCACCAGTACTATCAATAATCCATGCTTCAATATCATCATATGTACTTTGAGTATGATCTTCGTTCTACGTATCGTTCTACCTCATTTATCTTCGTTCGACATGGCGAATATGTAATCTCCAAAGTTTTAGAGATTATTTATTCTAGTTCCAACCGAAAAGCAAATGAGTTTAATATCATATTAACTCATTAAATCCATAAATACATCTGAAGAAAATATATATGTATATATGTTTTCATAAAGTTTGTAATTAAAAATTCTCTTGTACAAACTGTCAATGGTGAAAATATTTTAACGGGTAGGTAATACCCGAGGACTATTTAAATTTCACATTAATAAGTTACATTGTACGTTCTTCGAATCTGTTTCAACAAGTCATATACTATCCTACTTACATCCACCGATATACAAATCCGTTCACCACAGAATAACCATATTCATCCAATTACATATTTGGATTTTGATCTATCAGAATCCATCAAGTGGCATAACGAAGAAATAATGGACACAATAAAAATTGATTAGAAACAGATTAATTAACAATATGAAATTCTATTAAGAATCCACGCTAACAAAATCCTAGCTAACTGTTCCTAGCTAACTGTTAATTCCGTATTACCATTTAATTATCGCAATTTATTTATCGAAGTTTATTTATCGCAATTTATATTCTCGCAATTTTATTTATCGTCATTTAATTTCTGTTATTTACTTTACGCACTTTATTATTCGTCATTTAAATTCCTGTTATTTATTTATACGCACTTTAAATATCGGGACATGTATACAAGGTTTTGACATATCATATCGACACATTTATATATATTATTTGGAATAACCATAGACACTCTATATGCAGTAATGAACGAGTTCTCTATACAGGGTTGAGGTTGATTCTACAATAATATATATAATTTGAGTTGTGATCGAGTCTGAGACATGTATACGGGTCACGATACGTATTAATTAATTCGAATATTATATATTAAATTATATATGAATTATTGGATTGTCAACTGTGGACTATCAACTGTGGACTAATAACATTGGACAATTAAAATGAATTAAAATATTGAATATAACATATGAAACTAAACATTTCTTCAAGTTGCCACTTGATTTCATCTTAAACCTCATTTGTATCTTGATGATTACAATCTGCGTTCAAACCTTTCATGATTCTTGAAAACACCTCAATCGATAGGATGAACCAACCGCACTTCATCTACGGAAGAAAAGGTTGATACATATAGTTATGCATCTAAAAAACTCTCGAAAACTGAGTAAACGTTTAACACATAGTTGTGCTAATTCTTTAGTGTTATTATTACCCAAAATAACTTTACAATCCCTTCTCTAGGTAGCAAATTTTGTCACAGCTCCAGCAAGTCAACTTCGACTTTTTTTTCGAACCAACCTTATTATAACTTTGATATATATGCGTGCTCATTTATTGTTACCAAGGAACCTTTTATATCCCACCATATTACCATAAGCGTTTAATCATCTAAAAAAAATACGATTCTCTTGAAACCATCTTGGATTGATAACCGATGATTCAGATATGGTAGCATTAAATGCAGAGGAAACAGCAAAATCGCAGATGGACTAAACGGCCAAAAGTTTGATAATAAAGAATGGAATGTTGGAAACGCTCAATAGAAAATTTAATACCGAAAAGCGGATTATGCAAAACTATGAAGGAAGCCGTGGACAAATCACAAAGACTAAACTTGCCTTCAAAGAATCCAAATGATTCAATGTCCGATGAAATCTTTAGAGAATATCTTGCTTCCAAGGTCATGTTAAAATCTTGCGGAAAATTTTCCTTCATCAACCTTCGAACTTAGAAATTCCAAAATATCATCAAAAATATCTTCGATATTTCTGAGGATATTTTCATAAATATTCTTGTCCGAAATTATCTACCTCTTTGTGTTTTCTGTATCCCATTATATCGGAAATTTCTGCAAAATCTAAGTATAAATTATGAATGAATTGTGGAGAAGTGTTGGGAATTGAAGCATGGGTTAGTATAATATAATGACGTCCGGCCAACGTGATTATATTACAGTAAGTCATGCTGAGTTTCTAATGAAACATGATGATTCACAGATCATACCATCATCATGTGTCATGTTACATAACTCCTTCATTCCGCTTAACTTCTAAAACATATCAAGATAATATATTCTTGATAGTTCTATTCTCAGTGATTCTGGTAATTTGACCAATCAAATCGTGCTATTACGTTCTTTCTTGTTTAGAACATTAAGTTCATTCGAAACTCCATACTTACGAATTCTGGACCGTTACTCGCTCTACTAGAGGTCGAGAGGATAATCAAAAGGCAAAGAACTCTAAAATATAAGAGAAAATATAAAGCCCAATAACAACACGGAAGTTACAAACCGTGAATATTAATACGAATAGCAATATAAAGACACGGTATAATTAGGAATAGTATCACCCCAAGGCAATAGTAGAAGTGAATAGATTCCTCTGGCAGTAAATGGAAAAGAAGGATGACAGAAATGATAATTAAGAAAATATCAGGGTTTAGAATTGGATTAAGCATTTTCATAATCTTTTGAATTTAGGAATTTAGTATAGAAGTGGAGAAAACTAATGAAACGGAAAAGGTAAATTTATAATAGAAATATCAGACGTAGTAATCGGGACAGATCATCGCATTTAATTAAAGAGATCCAAATTTCCTTATTCGCCGAAGAATCAAATCTTTTAGATTTCGAAGATTTTCTTTAAATCCCTTGAATTCCGGAATTCAACCAAGACAACGTCAAAAGTTAAGACGCACCTTATTTTCTAAATTTTACCATGACTAGTGGAAAGTTATGATGAAACTTGCCTATCTCAATTCACTATTTATTGATAGCTTCATTCGTGCGCTTCGAGTGATTGAATCGTTTTATCTATATTATTCAATAGTGATAAAACTCTATTTAACAACTCAGATTCGTCATGAAAAACATTTTTATTGTTAACCATGACCACCTCACTCAAATTTCGGGACGAAATTTCTTTAACGGGTAGGTACTGTGACGACCCGGGAATTTCCGACCAAATTTAAACCTAATCTTTATATGATTTCGACATGATAAGCAAAGTCTGTATTGTAGAGTCTCAATAGTTCTCGAACTGTTTATATGAATATATTTAACCTTTGACCATTACCGACGATTCACGAACAAATTATTGTAAATAAATATGAATATATATATATATATATATATATATATATATATATATATATATATATATATATATATATATATATATATATATATATATATATATATATTATGTATATAAAATGTGTAAATATAAATATTAACATGAGTGTTATTATTGTTATTATATAATATATATAATACATAAATATGAAATTTGATATGTAAGAATTATTATATTATTATTATTATTATTATTATTATTATTATTATTATTATTATTATTATTATTACCATTAATAATATTAATATTATTATTAGTAAAATAGATAATATTATTATTATCATTCTTATTATTAAACTTATTAATTAACACTAATATTATTATTAGTATCCTAATAGTATCATTGTTAGTTATTGTTATTATTGTTAATAAAATTAGTGATATTACTTTTATTATTATTATTATTAGTATTAGTATTTATAATTTTATTAATATAATTATAATTAGTAATTATTAATATATCCTTTGAATAAAAAAAAATCATATATGTATATATTAAAATCAAAATCGGTTTTGCATATCTTCCATACTGTCATCAATTTTGTTATTATCTCTAGACTTTTATAAAACGAATCCAAGGGCAGGAAGAATCCAAATATGTTACATATCAATTTCAAGCTTTGATTTTTTTTTATTCCAATCTTCTACTGTTTTAGATTGAAGCCTGTCGACATTTTTTTTTCTTTTGGCAATAAAACAAACGAGTAATCAATCAATACTGCATTCTTCTATTAACACCATATCAACCACCATCGAACCACTTCACCCTTATATATTTTTGTCGTATGAGTTACAACCATCGACCATTAATAACCGATTGTTTTCTTCCATTACTCGTGTTCTTCTTCTTCAACCACAATTATAATCACTATACATCCAACCCCATCGATAACCAAAACAACCACACAATCATCCTAAACAAACTGCTGCTCGAACTAGATTGTTTCGAATTCTGTTGTAGGACGTAATCAACCTTAGATCACCTTTGCATACACGATGAAACACCACCACCATGAACACCAAACCCCTCCACCTCGCCATCTTCACTTCTTGATCAACCACTTTTATTTTATTTTGCTTATCACCCTAAACCACCATCACCATATACTATCACCCTTGTTCATCTTCAACTATCACCAATCCATCACCTTCTATTTCGGGTTCCTTTGTTGAACCATCACCACCACTGCTCGACATGCTGCTGCTACTAGTCTTTCTGTTTCACTAAATTCGATCATGAACACCGCCTATGATCTTTTGTTTTCCGTTTCCTAATTCGATCAAACAACCATCGAACACCCTATGGATGCTACTACACCGCTACTGTTACCACTTCCATGTATATTATTCGAACCAAAAAAAAATTCACAAACCACTATCATGTTTTATTTACTGTTGCTGCTACACTTTGTTTCTTGTTTCTGTTTTTACGACCACCACAGTCCACAAGCCACACAATAACCACATTACAGCCTATATATATCTCTTTATTTCATGTTATTCGAGTGCTTCTACTGCATACTTTTGCTTTCCCAATCCACTACGTGAACTACTCAATATTATATTCATAAAGTGAAAATAAAGAGGTAATACAAAATGTAATTAAAGTAGATATTTTGGTGTCGGTAGGAAAGATGGGAATAGAAATCGAGTTAGTGGAGCAATGAACCAATTTTTATGGCCGACATACATACCCAAATTGAAACCCCACTTGATTATTATAGAAAAAAATGAAACCAGTGTGATTGATGAGGGCTACGTTGTTTTTCTTTTTCTTTTTAAATGTTCCTGCAGTTTGAACCTAGGTTACCAAGTAGGCTATGACATCTTATAATTGGGCCGTTTATCTTAAATAGATTTACATTATGGGATGATTGATGGGTTACCGTATTCATGCTCCTCTAGTTGGGTCGTTTAATGTAGCAGAACTATTGATGAGCTGAAACTGCTACGGTCCCTTTAGGTTTTAGTGAACTTCGTTATTACTTGATATATAGCGATTGAGAGATGAAGATTATGGTAAGATTGAGTAGATATTAATGATAAGTATGATGAAGAAGAACCGAAGTAATTGGATCTTCAGAGATCGATGCAACTATGTATTGGGTTTAGTTAATTGGGTTGTAAATTGAATACAGATAAATGATGAGTTAAAAGAAATTAATTATCATATAATTCAGAAAGAATCAGATGGTTCAATGGCTTGGGGTGTGTTCGTTTAAACAAGAGGTCTAGGGTTCGATCTGGGGTTGTAGCATTTTTTTTTAAAATAGAAGAAGCTGAGGAAACAGTCAGATATCCTTGTTATATACTTTAATCAGTGGATTTAAAACAGAAAAGAAATAAGCAGACCATTGGTTAGTAGTGCTAGTGTTAAGCGAGAGGTCTCGAGTTCGAGCCTTGTATAAGGCATTCTTTTTGAGAAAAACTCTTTGAGGTAGTTTTATCTATTATTATTATTATTATTATTATTATTATTGTTATTTTGATCATTATTATTTTTATTATCATTATTATTATTTTTAACATTAATATCATTATTTTTAACATTATTATTATTATTATTATCATTTTTACTACTAGTATTATTATTATTATTATTATTACAGCAAATACTTTTTTATATATAAAATATAATTATTACATGTAACATAAATATAATTAATATTTCAAACCACCATGTTTTAATACATTAACTATTATATTGCTATTATAACATTAATTAAATTTTATATATATATATATATATATATATATATATATATATATATATATATATATATATATAAGTAGTAATAATTATATAAAAGGATATTAATCATAATACATTATAAAGTTATAAACTTAGTTGATTGATATTGTGTGTTAATATCTATATAAATGATATATGTTCGTGAATCCGAGGTCAACCCTAAACTTGTTCAATGTCGTTCTATGTATTTTTACTACAAAATACATTAGGTGAGTTTTCATTTGCCTTTTTACCCTTTATATTTTTGGGCTGAGAATACATGCGCAATTTTTATAAATGTTTTACGAAATAGACACAAGTAATTGAAACTACATTATATGGTTGAATTATCGAAATCGAATATGCCCTTTTTATTAAGTCTGGTAATCTAAGATTCAGGGAACAGACACCCTAATTGACGCGAACTCTAAAGATAGATCTATCGGGCCCAACAAGCCCCATCCAAAGTACCGGATGCTTTAGTACTTCGAAATTTATATCATGTCCGAAGGAGGATCCCGGAATGATGGGGATATTCTTATATGCATATTGTGAATGTCGATTACCAGGTGTTCAATCTATATGAATGATATTTTGTCTCTATGCATGGGACGTATATTTTTTAGAACTGAATATGGAAATCTTGTGGTCTATTAAAATGATGATAATGGTTATTTATGTTAAACTAATGAACTCATCAACCTTTTGGTTGACACTTTAAAGCATGTTTATTCTCAGGTATTAAATAAATATTCCGCTGTGCTTTTGCTCATCTTAAAGATATTAATTGGAGTCATTCATGACATATTTCAAAAGACGTTGTATTCGAGTCGTTGGGTTCATCAAGATTATTATTAAGTCAATTATAGTAAGATATATTATGAAATGGTATGCATATCGTCAACCTTAGATGTAATGAAAGATTGTCTTTTCAAAAACGAATGCAATGCTTGTAAAATGTATCATATAGAGGTCAAGTACCTCGCGATGTAATTAACTGTTGTGAATCGTTTATAATCGATATGGACTTCGTCCGGATGGATTAGGACGGGTCGTTTCAGGTATAGGATTCGGGCCCAAGGTTGTTAAAGTCGAAAGTCGGGGACGCATCGATCGAGACCTAAAAAGGATGCGTCGGCCGAGTCGGGGACGCATCGGGGACGCATCGGTCATTGACCAACGTTGACTTTATTAATAATTTATTAAATATATATCTATATATGTATAAAATAGTTGATTCTGTACCATAAATTTCTTAAACAAGAACTTGAATTTAAATACAATTAAACTTCAAACTCAATTAATGTTACCGAGTACATAATCAGTAAGCACACAGAGAAAAGAGCGGCCTAAAAATGAAAACAAACCCTAATTTTAAAACATATCACATCTTGACGAAAATTTGACTGATTTTGACCGTTTTGACCAACTTTGACCGTCTTTTGTCTGACTTTGATCGAACTTTTAGCTTTGACCGTCTTTTGAGTCGTTTTCAGAAAAACGGGACGGAGAACCCAAAAAAACGACGCATCGGCCGACGCGTCGGTCAAGTCGGCCGACTTTTACAACACTGTTCGGGCCCATTTGTACCATGCAACATTTAAATCTTGTGGTCTATCAACATGATAAATTTTATTGTTTACGATAAACTTATGAACTCACCAACCTTTTGGTTGACACTTGAAAGCATGTTTATTCTCAGGTATGAAAGAAATTTTCCGCTATGCATTTGCTCATTTTAGAGATATTACTTGGAGTCATTCATGACATATTTCAAAAGACGTTGCATTCGAGTCGTCGAGTTCATCAAGAATATTATTAAGTCAATTATAGTTGGATGTATTATGAAATGGTATGCATGCTGTCAACTTTCGATGTAAAGAAAGTTTGTTTTTTAAAAACGAATGCAATGTTTGTAAAATGTATCATATAGAGGTCAAGTACCTCGCGATGTAACCAAATGTAAAGTATTCATCCAGATGGATTAGGACGGGTCGTTATAACACACTATTTTTTGATCCTTCTACACCTAATTCACTATTATACCCTTAATTATACATAAAAATATAATTTAAGTTCAACTCCTTAGATAAATTTATGGAACAAAAGTTGTAGATGGATTAAAAAGTGATGTGTAAGAATCACCCCATCTTACCGTTAGCCTCCCCAGAATTCCATTACAAAATTGATGTAAAATAAATAAATGATCGACAACCGGACCATTGAATAACAAAAAATTCAAATTAAATGCAAATTGATAACACGATATTTAACATGCAATACAATAATTCAATAATTATATGATTATATAAACGATAGGAACGTGTATATGAAAATTTTTGAAAGTTTGTACCAACCATTGAAAGCTCCCTCTGAAATCACTGAAACATACATTAACTAACATAACGGGAAATCGAGAAAGCATAACAGGTGAAACAAGTTGGAGTTGCTTAATCTTCAGGAGTTGGTACATCGCATAAAAATAAATCAATTATATGGACAGTAGCTGAATCTATTAAATAAAGTCGTAAAATAAAAGATTTAGTTCCAAATATTTTACAGTGTTGTATTGTACAACACTGTAAAACATATTAGTTATGTACATAACAAAAAAAGGTTGTGTACATATCACTCCCCTTTCATTTTTTTTCACGACGGGGTAAAAATATCTTTTAAAATTTAAATCAATTCTATTTCTTCCTTATTCTCTTTCTTGTTGTAACACCCTTCAGAAACCCTAATCTATAAATCTACATTACTTTAAATCTAACAAAAAATCGCAAAATTGAACTTATAAACCTCCAATTCACATGGTGAATCGTAAATAAAAAAAAAAAAAAAAAAAAAAAAAAGCTTGCTAATCAACCTTTAAACCATAAACCTTGTTCCATATAACCTTAAAATCAGTTATATTCCTCACCTTAAAATCTCTAATGCTAACTACTTCATCCTAACCTTCAACGCCGCAGCCGGTTGCTTTTTCCGGTCCCAGTATTCAGGCCAGATCCTCCGCTGTTGCTGCATATTCGGCCAGATCCGCCGCTTTTGCTGCATATCTGGCCAGATTAGCCGCTGCTGCTGCATATCCGGCCAGATCCGCCCATGCTGCTACATATCCGACCAGATATGCCGATGCTGCGGCATATCCGGCCAGATCCATCGCTGATGACGCATCCGTAGAGTTAGAAACCTGGATTTTAAAAATAATAGGTATGATTATTTTAAGTATATTGATGGGGTATCTCTTCCTTAGGAAAGGGGAATTGAAATCAGGAAGAGTGATGTATTAAAAAACTGTTTTGAATGCGTGGTTGGCTAATGGGTCGTCGTTGCAGAGTATTTTTCCCGGTTGAAGTCTCCGGAGGTGATAAATATTGCCCGGCTGTTGACAAAGCAAATATCATGCAAGTCTCCATATTTTCATAATTGTTCTTTTTTTTTAAAAAAAAAATCAGTTTTAAAAAAAGGAAAATATCATTTAGTTCAAGTTTTAGATTTAGAAGTAACTAGCGGGGTCATCCACGCGTTGCAACGGAGATGTTAAGATAGAAGAGTGATTCATTATGGAGCCAATATAACTATAAAACACCCAACATTCACTGTTATAAAACTACTGGCTTTGACTTCATATACATATGCCTAATTGTGTCATCAAAAAAGCAGATAGATTCCTAAACACACCACTTATCATATCATGGTACATAATGTTGCAGCAATGTAACAAAAAGCGGAACCTGGAGACTCATATTCATCGTTTGAAGACGAACGTCTGCAGATCGTAGAGATAGAATATCATGAACAACATCTACAATCGGAAATATTAGTACGACATAGAAAAGTTAGAAAGCAAAACTTATATACCACATAACACAGAACGTATGCGAAATGGAAATCAGTTAACATAATCTACCGTTTGCTAACCGGTGGTCCTATCCTAACACTCATTATTTTTCCCCGTTAATTCATTTCCTTTTAACTCCACCTTTCTTTTTCCACTTTCATTTCAGTTCAACAAAACCTCACCTGCAATTTAAACAGGAAAAACACACTTCATGTTTCTAAGAAAGATGCACATATGATCATATGACAAATATTGTAAACAAATAAAGTATCATAATAAAGATGCACACGCCTAGTTGCAGTTAGTAACCATTTTTTTAATTATGAACTTGTGATCCACTAATTCATATGAAACATTTACAGTCTTGATTTTGTGATCCACTTTCTAACAATACTAAAGATGTTTTTAAATTCAAAGTTGCAAATATCAAAATCATCCTTCGTTCCTCTTTCTTACATGTGATTAAAAAACAAAATTTAAACACTTTCTTACTTGGACATTTCTGAATCCGTCGTTCCACTTAGAAAATGCAACAAACTTGAAACATCGTTTAAGGATGAATTTAACGATGATTTCGGAAGAAAAAAAAAAAGATTCGGTTCACCACCATCTCTAAAGTAACGGTAGGGGGTATTTCGGGCTTCATCGACAGGGAAAACTCTAGCTGTTGTTCTTCGTCGTTTCGTTAATAACGACGGATAACTATCAAATGAAAACGGAAAACTCTCCCGTTGTTGATTTGGGTATTTCGGCCAGAGTAGCTCCCGAAGTAGCCGTCGAATTGAAGACGAATTAGGCAGCGAGATGTAGTAAGGGTTTGTAAATTGAAGGCACTAACATGTATGTATTCAGTTTGCAGAAATAGGGGAATCGAGATGTAGTAGGCGTTTAATAACATTGATTCTTACCCGGTGGAATTTCGATTTCCAATAAGGAAATTAAAGAAAGTGGCGAGGATGATAAGGCTGAATCACCATCTAAGACCATTTTTAACCGTGTGTCACAGGCAGATTAGTCACTTTTTGGCCAAAAAGTGCAATTTGCCTGTGACGTGGCAGTGTCACCCTTTGACATCAAAATAACGCTGACTCCCCCTCCTGTGTCAAATAGGTCCCACCAGTTTTATACAATTTAAATTTAAAACATTATTAAATAAAAACTAAAATATATTAAACATTAATAAACTAAAAAACTTACGTTCGGTTAAAAAAAAACACACAATACGGAAAAAAATAAAAATTGTTCGGTACTAAAATACTAAAAAACTAATCATCGTCTTCGGATGAGTTGTTTTGAGGTGGTGGCGTTGGTTGGAGCAAGTAGCTATATTTGTCGAGGAACACTTTTTGAAGACCTTCAATCATTTGTTTTCGGACTTGGTCATCGATCGCCGAGGGGTTGATGGCTAAAATGCTAGCGCCTTGAAACGCTGTTTGGAGTGTTGTTTCCTGTTTCGCGTGTTCTATACCCGATGCTCTCGCTTCCTTATGCTTTGAAATAGCTTCCAAAGCCTCGTCCGCTTTTGATGATCGAGTTGACGAGCGAGTTTTGTCGGTGTCGGTAGTACTTGTTGATCGAGCCTTCTTTTTTGCCCGTTCTCGCCCCATTGGCCTTTGAAAAGGATCATTCTCAAAAAGATCGTTTTGAGAAAGTGGAACATCAAAATCATCATCGTCGGCATCAAAAGAAACATGAGTACGCGTGCCGGGAACGTACCACTTCGGCTTATTTTTCAAAAACCGCCAAGCATCCATCATATTAAACCTTTTCCCTTTGCTATTTAGTATATAGATTTCATGGGCTCTATTCTCAACATCGAGGTCACTTTCTCCGCTCCTCCTATTTCGTAGGGCTTCGTTGTAAGCGGCATTAAACTCTTGACAATTTTTGTTGATATTTCTCCATTTAGAGGACAATTGGTCATCGCCTCTAGACCACCCGTGCTTGTTGTTATTGAACTTCTTATAAACCGTACCCCACAACGATTCATACTTTTGCGAATTTCCCTTTCGGGAATCTTGAGAAGAATTGATCCAACATTTGCGCCAACCACTCTTCTTCTTTGGTAGTCCATAGTGTACATTTTTTTTGAAGCGGAACTAGTTCGGTACCTACATATAACATAAATAATCAAATTAGATATACACATAAATATTCTATACACATATCAAACTATATATCAATCTATTTTAAATCAAACTATATAGAAAATATTCTTAATCAAACATACACAAATCAAACCATATACAACATATTCTAAATCAAACTACATATCAAACTATTGTAAATCGGAACAAAATATATCCGAACTATATACACAAATCAAAATATATCCGAACTATATCCGAAAACTATATCCGAACTATATCAAACTATATCCAAACTATATCCGAACTATATCCGAAGTATTCTACAAACATATACATATACATATACCGAAAAAAAAAAAACTAGTACAACTATATACATATAACAAAAAAAAATTATCATACAAACATATACATATGTCGAACCAAAAAAAAAAAAAAATACTACAACTATAAACATATAACCAAAAAAAATAATATCATACAAACATACAAATATATACATCTAGTTATACCAAAAAAAAATGCATACAAATATATACAATTACATAAACCGAAAAAAAAGGAAAAAAAAAAAAGGAAATTATACCTTGTTTTTTTTTTATGTTTCCGTGGTTTCCGTTGTTGAGTTTCCGGTACCGAATCGGCTTGAGTCAAAGGACTATCCGGACGCGGAGTTTCAGGACGGGGAGATTCCGGGCGCGGAGTGATCGGAGGCGGAGTACCGAAATTGCGGGCTTGTTCAAAAAGCGAGTTTTGTTGCAACCAAACTTGATGTTGTTCTTCGGGTGTCAAAGGACGATGTTGGGGCAAAACAATTGGTATTTGTTGTAGATGGCTCGGGTGTGATGAACCTTGACCTATGTACGATCCGTACCGCAACATATCCGTGTAGGAAAAGTACTCGTTCGGATATGGTGGTCTTTGATTCGGGTATGGTGGTCTTTGATTCGGATCCGACATAGTGATTATTTCAAAAAAAAAAAACCTTGATGTTTGAGTGATGGAGGAATTTGGTTTGAAGAAGATAAAGTAGGTGGAAGATGAAGATAAAATTGAGAAATAAATGGGTTAAATTCGGAATATTAAAAAAAAAAAAAAAAAAACAAAGCCAAACGGTCAGAGGATCCGTTGGTGGACCGGCCAACCAGAAAACGACACCTGTCCCTGACGCGTCTGGCACCACACGTTTCAAATGTGACTGACGCCCCCATTTTCGTCAGCCGTGACGCCCCACTAGAGGTGTCAGAGGGCGTCACCCGACGCCAGCGCGTCTGACGGGACACCTCTGACGCCTCGTTAAAAATGGTCTAAAAGGGGTGTGATATGGGGTTAGTAAGAAATGATTGAAGGAACCTTAAAAGAACATAAATCTAAGACTGAGTGAATGCAGAATGACGAAAGTACCCTAAAAATGTTGTAAAAAGACAATTAAGTCCAAAGGGAATAGTAACCTGACAAGGGATAGGAGTAAGTTTTTCTAATAGTATAAAGATTAATTAATTTTGAAATATTTCGTTTATTGTTTGAGCAAACATGAATTTTGTAAACATGGATACAGAGATGGTGACGGAGGATGAATATTAATATGTAAAGCTATGCAAAAAATTCATTTATTTTAAGCAACATGGATTTTTGATTTTGTTGAATGAATCTTACTGAATGCTGCTTGTAATTTAATTGTTGTGTGTGGTGAAAATTAAGGAGAAGGAGAGGGTGATTAAATGTTGAGGAAAGAGGCAAAATGACCGTGTTGTGCACATGTTTGAATTTAACGAAGATATTTTAGCTAGAGAGACGCCGTGCAAAAAAATGAAACCATGAGGATAAGGAATGTTAAAAAAAGAATTTTAGGGATTTGGAATCCATTTCATACGATCCACGGATGACGAGCCGTGAAATTTTGTAATTTTTCATGCGACTAACGACTAGTGTTTCTTAAATCATTCCAAAAATATAAGCAAACTCTCTTTCTTTATTAGTTTCAAGGAGTTGTAATCCCTTGATCCAAAAATATGCTTGAAATTCAAAGGACCAATATAGCGCGACATGTAGCGACAATCACATGTCATTGAAAAAAAAAAATTAAATTTTTTTTTCAAGAAATTTCCTTTTTTTTCAATATATATATATATATATATATATATATATATATATATATATATATATATATATATATATATATATATATATAGTGGTAGGATCAAAAGGGAAGTAACCAACAGGGGAGAAGCGGGGGGAAGCAAAAACTTTTTTTTTTTCGTTTTTTGAAAAAACTTTGTTCACGAACATTATAGATGGGATGAAAATATGAACATTTAGTAGAGACACTTTGTGATAAATGTTTTTATTTTGGCGGGAAAACGCTCGAAGAAGTAATATACAACAATTATCGTGTTTTTCGAGCGTATGTTGAGGTTTTAGCTATTGGGGTTTAGATATTAGGGTTTAGATATTAGGGTTTATAGGGTTTAGATATTAGGGTTTAGAAATTTAGGGTTTAGGGTTTAGATTTAGGGTTTAGATTTAGGATTTAGATTGAGTTTTTAACACGAACGGTTTAGATCCATAAACCCAAAACACCAAACCCTAAACCCTAAACCCTAAACTCTAAATCGGGCTAAATTTTACTTCACAAAACATGAAAAAAAGACGTTCATATTCTTCACGAACAATATTATCTTGAATGTTATTTTTGTCGATCGTTTTTCCGCCTAAATAATAACATTCATCACGAAGTGTCTCTTCTAAATGTTCATATTTTCGTGTGATCTTGATGCCGGAAAAAAAAATTCCAAAAAAAACGAAAAAAAAAAAATTTGCTTCCCCCCGCTTCCCCCCGATTGGTTACTTCCCCATTGATCCTGCCCCTATATATATATATATATATATATATATATATATATATATATATATATATATATATATATATATATATATATATATATATTTAAATTTAGCCCGATTTGGGGTTTTGGGTTTAGGTGACTAAATCTAAAACCCTAAACTCTAAGCCGTTTGTGTGAAAAACTCAATCTAAACCCTAAAACTAAACCCTAATTTCTAAACCCCAATTTCTAAACCCTAATTGCTAAACCTTAAACCTTAATTTCTAAAACCGAATTTTTAAACCCTAATTTGTAAATCATAATTGCTAAACCCTAATTACTAAACCCTAAACCCTGGATATAGGGTTTAGGGTTAGTTTAGGGTTGGTTTATGGTTTGTTTAGGGTTGGTTTAGGGTTTAAGAAGTTAATTACATGTGAACCACATTTTGGAGTAGTTTTGACTCTGAGAACAAGTGTTTGTTGCGTCACATGTCGCGCTCTAATTGATCCTTTGAATTGAATTTATTTGAATTTATTTGAATATTCAATTCCTCTTCAAGTCAACCTTAAACCTTTCAAATAATACCTTTTTGTCAAATAGCAAGAGTGTTATTCTTTTGCATACAAATATTAGTAATACTTGTATCTATAAGCTCTTTTTTATTTCATAATTCCTTTTGACTATCATCCTATTAATTACATAACTGAAGATGTGTTTGCATTCTCATTGCTAAACACATGTCCAACTTTAACCTTTATGTGTTTTCCATAATTATTGTCATTATAATTCCAGTGTTGTTACCTTATCTTCGCCTCCACCGCCTACGCCATCGCCACCGGTACTTTCAATGACACTTACACTAACATTTCCCTTTCCACTTCCATTTCTAACGGCTTTATGTTAACAAATGTACAAATTAGTGAGAACTTCTCATTATAGATATATTTATACAACCATACATATATATTTACTTAATAATTACCTTGATCTCAGTGAGAAACTTGGCAATCTATAACATAGTATATATATGTTACCTGATTGATAAGAAGAATTCAGTGGGAATACGTGAAAATCTATCCGAAATTGTTGAGTCAAGGTGATTATTGTTGGACGGTGGTTACCAACCACGTGAATTTTGACATGTTTAATTGTGGCTCACATTTACAAGTCAAATATGGATGAAGTTGTTTTTCACATGTGACAATTGTGAAGTCAAAATGGTAGGCTAGTGTGGCTACATTTGTTGGAAATGTTTTCATATGTGGTATTCACATTAGGAAGGAAACATTATAAATACAAGGATATCTAGCTTGTTGAAAGCATCCAGAGAAAGGGATCAAGTGATCCAGGGAGGATCAAAGTATCACAAAGGGAAAACACAGTTGATCGATAATATCAACAGAGAGTGTGTATTTGTGAGGTAGAGAGTTTTATTCTTGTAAGGAGTGTAAAAGAGTGTACGGAAAACTTAGATTTTATACTAAAATCTAAGGGGCTTGGGTTTGGGTTTAACTCATAGTGTATTTTTTCTTGTACTGGGTTCTTTTATATTATAAGAATAAAGGAGACTCTTGGGGTGGACGTAGGCAGTGTTTGCCGAACCACATTAAATCGTCATGTTATCAGTTACTTTATTTGCTTTCTATTATTTCTCCCAAGTTTGTCTCAAACAAATTATATCCTCGTTTCCGCTGGTGTGGGTGCTCTAGGCAAGTTGTCATAACAATTATTAAGTACATTATATGTATGGTCATATAAATATATTTATAATTTATAATGCGCAAGTTTCACTAATTTTGTGCTGACATTTGTTAAAAAACTACGAGAAGTGGAAGGAAAAGTGTTTGTGGAAGTATTGATGACAGTGGAGGCAGAGGTGAAGTAATAACACTGGGAATGTACATGACAATGATTACGAGGAGCACATAAGGGTTCGAACACTCGTTGAGAATGCTTTCACATGTTCGGTTATGTAATTAATAGCCAAAAGTAATTAGGAAGTAAATAAGAGCTTATAGATACAAAATTTACTAATATTCAAATGCAATAGAAAAATACTCTAGCTTTTTGACCAAAATGTTGAAAAAAGGTAATTCATTAATGGTGTGAAAAAAGAGAGTTTGCTTCTCTTTGAAAGGTCAATTTGATTAAAAATTTACATTGAACCTTTTCTTTATCCAAATTGATCGAATGTTATATGATAAAGGACCATTAACGGCTGGATGATAATTGATTGTTGTAAAAAATTTCAGTGCAGTATATTTGCAGTCAAGTTGTATAAGAAAAGGGTAAAAGTCTTTTCCCTATTGTGTTTGATGTTTGTTTCATTGTGATGAACTGTGTTCTTGATATATGTTTCATTGTGTTTAAGAGTCGGTTGCAGTTTTCTATGTAGCAATGAGAAGTTGCAAGTGGTAAAATGTCGCACTCGAATGTTGATAAGGCCACTGGTGTAGATTTTGGCCCTCAAATTAGCTCTCTTTTTTGTTTGTATTGGAGAAGTTTTTAGTTCTGTTTTGTAGTAGCCGTTGGTGGGTGGTAGTGGTTTTTACTTTTTAGGAGCAGGTGATCTTTATATTTACATAAAATATACATTTGTTTGTTTATTAGCGAGGCTTTATGTTAAACTCTATTTTTAGCATTAACTTGCCTAATTATGATGATAAAGATAAAGTGTTGGAAAGCACGAAAATGATACTTTTATGTGTTTATGCAAATATACGATGCGTATGCAGACAAGAACAACAAACACTTTTATACCTAATGATTATCTTTTAATGTTTCTGTTTGAGGAAGGATCGCCTGCATGTTTTCGTTTCTGATATCAAGTGTTGTGTTGCAGTTCAACTTTTATTGATCCAGGTCTGTATATTTTTGATGTTAGATGTTCACTAATAGTTTTGTTTTAATTATATATCTAATATCTAATATCTAATCTAATCTAAATGCTATGATGTTAAATTTTGTCATGCCCACAAGATAAATATTGATATACACTAGGGTCTTAGATTCAAGAGCTTGGTTCAATGACACAGATGGAGGACCCTCCATTATTACACCTTGAAATCAAATCCTATCAAACCTGCCTCACATTTCTACAAAACCTTGCAGTGGACCGACCTCCATGTTATGAGGAATCATAGGCTGATTCTTAACTTACTAAGGGGAAAAAGAGTCCCCAACCAACCCAACCCGATATGGATTTGACCTGAACAGTTAGACCCCTCCAAGAATTTCTGACTTGTTTGATCCCAACCCCATTTGGACTCGACTTAAACCCAATCCGACTCAATTTCCAAGAATTGTTTTAGGAGAAGGTGTTCTTTTTACGTGTGTTTGCTGTAAGGTTACAGAATTACTTGGTGAGTACTTGGTTTCGGAGAGCTCCGAGCCGAGTAATCAAACTTGGTCAAACTTAACTAAAACTCAGGATTACTCGGTATATCATAGCCAAAGCTCGTGATTACTCAGAAAATCGGTCAAAATTTGGTCACAATCGGACAATGTCAAACTTGGTCAACATCCGAGTACAACCCGAGTTGACGAGCACTCCCTAAAATGTCGTACTCCCTGTACTCCCTGAGTAGCGAGATTCGCAACCTTGATTTGTTGTGATCTCCCTTTCCCCAATCACCCCTTGTAATTTGGGTGGTTTTGTAGGTTGTATTGTATTGTTTTTCTTGCTAAAATAAATTGGGATTGGCTTCCATAAGGGTACAAGATTAGTAAACCCGAACCTTTTTTAAAAAAAAATTTAAAGATCAGGTTACAGTTTTAAGTATTAGAAAAAATTACGCCGTTGGTACCTGTGGTTTGTTCACTTTTTCATAAAAACACCTAAACTTTAAATTTTGCGTCGTTGGTACCAGTGGTTTCATTAAATTACCTAGTTAGTGCCCCAACTAAAGGCCGTTTATTTTTAAAGGTTAACCCCTCACATGTGCCACGCATATGAGGGTAATTTCGTCTTTTTATAAATTTGCAAATTTAACTAAACGATGGATAATTATAACTGAACGATGGATAAAATTAAAGGAACAGAGATAATATACCTCTCAAATATGTTAGAAGAATTAACATCACAATTGTAGTTGATAAATATATCTACCATGATATGTGAATCAACACAAAGCTATTCAACAAACTTCAGTACAATCATTTTCTGTTGGAAATTAGGTTGAGCAACATTCTCTAGAACTCTGAAAACAATCATAGGAAAAAAGACTCCAATCTCTGCCTTCAATCCAGCTCTATATCTTGACACGAGGCTTATAAAAACGAGCAAGAAAGCTGAAAAATGATCATAAGGGTTGACGCACTGTTTTTCAACAACGACAAGCATAAATACTGTCTAATAGCACCCAAAAATCTGTTCCAAATAGAAAAGAGAAATAAGAATAACACAAAAATAAAAAGATTAGTATCAAGCCACATAAAGATCAATTACAGTAAACAGAATCATAGGTAATAGAAGTGCATCTACTTATCTACTTATTACCATGATCGTTTGAACTTCCAGCCCTAAGACTTAAGATATAGTGGTCAAACTTTGCAACTACTCAATACCTAAGATGATAGACACAATAACCAACTTATTTGAGTTCCCTGCCATTATGGGTTTGAAGGATTCAAACTAGAACTTGCAGAAAAAAGAAAAAATAAATGCCCTGCCATCATCGTTATGAAGGACTAAATATTGGGCGCTCACTTTAGAATGACGGGTTTAAGATTAAACTTCACAATTATATACACAAATAACAAGAAGTAACCTATAACCCAAGTGCATAAACTGATCATTTGAATCATAAACTTATTGAGTAGAGCACTAATCAACAAAAATTAGGACTAATGTAAATCGTAATAGATAAACTTTTTCCGATGCAAAAGTTTCTTGTTATAATAATGTAGTGTCAATTTCAAATTAAAATGATGTAATTGGACACTTGGATGGTTGCCCTAAAAACACGTGGAAGTAAATTCATCTTGCCAATCAAATAAATTGAAATTGAAGTGGAGAGAATAGAAGAATCATTGCAGGTTTTTTTTAAATGAAGAAAATTAAATAAAAGGACAAAATTACCCTCACATGCGTGGCACATATGAGGGGTTAACCTTTAAAAATAAACGACCATTAGCTGGGGTACTAACTAGGTAATTTAATGAAATCATAGGTACCAACGATGCAAAATTTAAAGTTAAGGTGCTGTGATGAAAAAGTGAACAAACTACAGGTACTAACGGCGTAATTTTTTCTAAGTATTATAATTAGTTAATGTGTATTAAATGTTAATTTTTTCTAAGTATTATAATTAGTTAATGTGTATTAAATGTATTTTCTACGTAAATAATGAAACTTTAAATTTATTAATCACTTATTATCGGCAAAGGCGTAGAGCTACCTACTAGGTTGCGACCGGCTATAGGATAACAAAATACATACTCGTATATACTCTATATAAAAAATGAAAACGAAAAAAGGATGGGCTTATGGATACGTACAAAAGGTTTGAGAATTGATAGTACAGTTGTAAATGTGTATATGGGGACAAGTATTGAGAGTAAAAAATCGAGTCATTTTCTGTTTTTATAATCCGTCTTCGACGATAAATGAGATACTTTTAATGGATGATTAGCACTTCCTTAATTTTCTTATCAAATTTGTCACATGTGCAGTGCCTTTGGTAACAACGAACAAGATATACGCTATACGAAATATCAACCACGCGATCGAGGTATGTGATCTCATTTCTTCAGCGGGCGTAGAAACTATATAAAGATCCACAGCATATGTCAAAACTCTTTTTTCCATTGAAGAATATTGTTATCGTTGACAAAAGTTGTGTATCAAAGCACGGGCGGAGCTACATGTTAGGTAGTGGTGGCCTGTGACACCACTCAATTTATCAGCACAACAAGCATATAGTTCAACAGCCACTGTAAAAAGTTTGGATAATTAACTTGTATGATTATTTAAGAATGAGATACGGGGTCCTTGGTAAAGAAGACGACTCAAAAGTCAAAACACCAATTTCAGATCTAGAATTTCGTTTGTTTTTATGTGAATTGTTTGTTTTGTGACCCTTTATTGTTACACAAATAAACATTTAAATGCCACACTTTTAATACTATACCAATTTAAACCGTTCAGTCTTATTACTCTACCAACCAAAACCCTTAGAGATAAGTCAAGAACAACTTCCTACATATTATTGAACTATTATTTCTAGTTCGAAGTTTTCATAATTTTAAATGTTATGTTTAATCTTAGATATGGACTAAAGGATTTCGTAACTCCATTCGCAAGGATACTCAAAATATTTTATAATGATAAATATGTTTGTTGTTTGATACTTGTTTTTTTCAGTTCTATTTAATTACTAATAGATTGCTTAATTTACCTCTTTTACTATTCGATTGAATAGCTTATTATGTGACACCACTCATTTAAATTCCTGGCTCCGCCCCTGTATCAAAGTAGTGCCAAATCCTTAGGCAAATGCAAGCCACGACGATGTTAAGGGAAAGGAAAAAGAATCCTTAGGCAATGCATGCCACGACGTTTTTACGGAAAAGGAGAAAGCCGAAACTATATGCATTTTTATAAGCGATTATCAGTCTTGCTTCTTCATGCGACAAAAAAAAAAATGATCCAGTTTGACCGTCCGATCTTCTCCCGCTCCAACTGCGGGGGGATGTTAGTGGATTGTGTAGTGACCCGAACTTTTCCATGTTTATATATATATATATTAAATAAAATTGTTATTTACATGATTAAGTGTTTCCAACATGTTAAGCAATCAAACTTGTTAAGACTTGATTAATTGAACTAGGTTTCATATAGACAATTGACCACTCAAGTTGACCGGTGATTCACGAACGTTAAAACTTGTAAAAACTATACGATGACATATATATGGTTATATATATAGTTAACATGATTTTATTATAATTATGTATCTCATTAGGTATTTTAACAATGAGTTATATACATAAAAATGAGACTATTAATTTAAGAAACTCGAAAACGATATATATAACGATTATCGTTATAACAACGTCTTACTAGGTACATATGAATCATATTAAGATATTGATACACTTGGTTAATTATGTTAAATGATAAGTAAATATATTATTAAGTGTATTAACAATGAAATACATATGTAAAAATAGGACTACTAACTTAATGATTTCGAAACGAGACATATATGTAACGATTATCGTTGTAACGACATTTAACTGTATATATATCATACTAAGATATATTATATATCATAATATCATGATAATATAACAATTTAACATCTCATTTGTTATAATAAATAATGAGTTAACAACATTCAACAAGATCGTTAACCTAAAGGTTTCAAAACAACATTTACATGTAACGACTAACGATGACTTAACGACTCAGTTAAAATGTATATACATGTAGTGTTTTAATATGTATTCATACACTTTTGAAAGACTTCAAGACACTTATCAAAATACTTCTACTTAACAAAAATGCTTACAATTACATCCTTGTTCAGTTTCATCAACAATTCTACTCGTATGCACCCGTATTCGTACTCGTACAATACACAGCTTTTAGATGTATGTACTATTGGTATATACACTCCAATGATCAGCTCTTAGCAGCCCATGTGAGTCACCTAACACATGTGAGAACCATCATTTGGCAACTAGCATGAAATATCTCATAAAATTACAAAAATATGAGTAATCATTCATGACTTATTTACATGAAAACAAAATTACATATCCTTTATATCTAATCCATACACCAACGACCAAAAACACCTACAAACACTTTCATTATTCAATTTTTTTTCATCTAATTGATCTCTCTCAAGTTCTATCTTCAAGTTCTAAGTGTTCTTCATAAATTCCAAAAGTTCTAGTTTCATAAAATCAAGAATACTTCCAAGATTGCAAGTTTACTTCCAAGTTTTCTAAATCCATTCCAAGTGATCATCCAAGATCAAGAAACCTTTGTTACTTATAGTAGGTTATCTTTCTAATACAAGGTAATAATCATATTCAAACTTTAATTCAATTTCTATAACTATAACAATCTTATTTCGAGTGGAAATCTTACTTGAAATTATTTTCGTGTCATGATTCTGCTTCAAGAACTTTCAAGCCATCCAAGGATCCTTTGAAGCTAGATCTATTTTTTTCATTTCCATTAGGTTTATCCAAGGAACTTGAGGTAGTAATGATGTTCATAACATCATTCGATTCATACATATAAAGTTATCTTATTCGAACATAGTTTAGTTAATTCTAAACTTGTTCGCAAATAAAAGTTAATCCTTCTAATTTGACTTTTAAAATCAACTAAACACATGTTCTATATCTGTATGATATGCTAACTTAATGATTTAAAACCCGGAAACACGATAAACACCATAAAACTGGATATACGCCGTCGTAGTAAAACCAGGGGCTGTTTTGGTTGGGATAATTAAAAGCTAAGAAGAACTTTGATTTAAAAGCTATACTTCTGGAAAAATGATTTTTCTTATGAACATGAAACTATATCCAAAAATTATGGTTAAACTCAAAGTGGAAGTATGTTTTCTAAAATGGTCATCTAGACGTCGTTCTTTCGACTGAAATGACTACCTTTACAAAAACGACTTGTAACTTATTTTTCCGACTATAAACCTATAATTTTTCTATTTAGATTCATAAAATAGAGTTCAATATGAAACCATAGCAATTTGATTCACTCAAAACGGATTTAAAATGAAGAAGTTATGGGTAAAACAAGATTGGATAATTTTTCTCATTTTAGCTACGTGAAAATTGGTAACAAATCTATTTCAACCATAACTTAATCAACTTGTATTGTATATTATGTAATCTTGAGATACCATAGACACGTATACAATGTTTCGACCTATCATGTCTACACATCTATATATATTTCGGAACAACCATAGACACTCTATATGTGAATTTTGGAGTTAGCTATACAGGGTTGAGGTTGATTCCAAAATATATATAGTTTGAGTTGTGATCAATACTGAGATACGTATACACTGGGTCGTGGATTGATTCAAGATAATATTTATCGATTTATTTCTGTACATCTAACTGTGGACAACTAGTTGTAGGTTACTAACGAGGACAGCTGACTTAATAAACTTAAAACATCAAAATATATTAAAAGTGTTGTAAATATATTTTGAACATACTTTGATATATATGTATATATTGTTATAGGTTCGTGAATCAACCAGTGGCCAAGTCTTACTTCCCGACGAAGTAAAAATCTGTGAAAGTGAGTTATAGTCCCACTTTTAAAATCTAATATTTTTGGGATGAGAATACATGCAGGTTTTATAAATGATTTACAAAATAGACACAAGTACGTGAAACAACATTCTATGGTTGAATTATCGAAATCGAATATGCCCCTTTTTATTAAGTCTGGTAATCTAAGAATTAGGGAACAGACACCCTAATTGACGCGAATCCTAAAGATAGATCTATTGGGCCTAACAAACCCCATCTAAAGTACCGGATGCTTTAGTACTTCGAAATTTATATCATATCCGAAGGGTGTCCCGGAATGATGGGGATATTCTTATATATGCATCTTGTTAATGTCGGTTACCAGGTGTTCACCATATGAATGATTTTTATCTCTATGTATGGGATGTGTATTGAAATATGAAATATTGTGGTCTATTGTTACGATTTGATATATATAGGTTAAACCTATAATTCACCAACATTTTTGTTGACGTTTAAAGCATGTTTATTCTCAGGTGAATACTAAGAGCTTCCGCTGTTGCATACTAAAATAAGAACAAGATTTGGAGTCCATGTTTGTATGATATTGTGTAAAAACTGCATTCAAGAAACTGATTTCGATGTAACATATTTGTATTGTAAACCATTATGTAATGGTCGTGTGTAAATAGGATATTTTAGATTATCATTATTTGATAATCTACGTAAAGCTTTTTAAACCTTTATTTATGAAATAAAGGTTATGGTTTGTTTTAAAAATGAATGCAGTCTTTGAAAAACGTCTCATATAGAGGTCAAAACCTCGCAACGAAATCAATTAATATGGAACGTTTTTAATCAATAAGAACGGGACATTTCAGTTGGTATCCGAGCGTTGGTCTTAGAGAACCAGAAAATTTGCATTAGTGTATCTTATCGAGTTTGTTAGGATGCATTAGTGAGTCTGGACTTCGACCGTGTTATCTTTAAAAATGATTGCTTAACATTTTTGTTGGAAACTATATATTATTAACATGTTTATATTATGTGATATATTAATCTCTTAACATGTTTGATATTGTGTGATAGATGTCTACCTCTAGCACAAATCCCATTGACTCACCTAATAATAACGAAGAGTCGAATATATATTGGACTGATTCACAAGTTCCCGAAGAGGAACCGGAAGAAGAATCAGAACCGGAAGAAGAATCAGAACCGGAAGAAGAATCAGAACCGGAAGAGGAGGAACCGGAGGAGGAAATAGAACCGGTGGGGGAAATAATAAAACGGTTAAGTAAAAGAAAATCCTCAACCAACTGACCAAGGTTAATTATGGTCAATGGTGTTTCCGCCAAGGAAGCAAAATATTGGGAGGATTACCAATTCTCCGATGAATCGGATTCCGACGAGAATTCCGATGATGTTATAGAAATTACCCCAACTGAATTTAAAAAGGCAAAAGAAAATAATAAGGGAAAGGGCATAAAAATAGATAAATCTAATTCCAATCCCGATGAACTTTATATGTATCGTCAACCCCCGAAGTCCTTAAGTTGTAACAATGACCCGGGAACCTCTAAACCACCAGGTTTTTCTAAACCAATGTGGAAAATGACGGCTCGTATTAGGGGAACATCATATATCCCTAGAAACTTGGCAAAACGAACCAAAAACGAAGAAGAAGAAACAAGCGAGTCGGAATAAGATAGTTGTATTCGTGTGGTGTAATATATGTAATATAGTGTGCTTATGCTTTATGATATATGTAAAAATTGCTTGTATTAATAAGTATTTTTTTTATGAATCTAACTCTTGTCTATTTTACAGTATAAAAACACAAAATGGATAGACAACCCAATATTTTAAGAGACCTACCCGGAGACATGATTGATGAAATCTTGTCTAGAGTCGGTCAGAATTCTTCGGCACAACTATTTAAGGCGAGATCAGTTTGTAAGACATTCGAAGAACGTTCCAAGAATGCCTTGGTTTATTAAAGGCTTTCGTTCGAAAGATGGGGGATATCACATTGGGAAACCCATAAGTTACGATGTGTTTACTTTGACGCATATATTGCGGGGAACCCAAATGCTATTTTACGCAACGGGTTAAGAAATTATTTTGACTCAATGTATCCGAATATAGGACTTCATGATTTAGAAAAAGCGGCTAACATGCAACATAAAGAAGCATGCTATGCTTACGGGTTAGTAATGTTCGCTTCTCACCAAAGTGAGAAAAAGAACATCGGGCTACAACTATTAAACAAAACGTTCCCACAAGTGACGGAGTCGGTAATTGGGGTAAGAAATGAGGTTTTTAGGTTATTATGAGACTGTTGGTCATTACGTAACCCTCGTCCCTTTGACGACGTTACAACACGCTGTCTTATCAACGACCATAACGGTTATGTTCCACAAGACCAAGGATGGGAAGTAGTCCTAGTAAAACCAGAATGCATGACTTGTTTTTGGACGTATGAATTACGTGTCTTTATTGCCTTTGCTGAACGACTTGTGTACTAGCTACAATTATCTTCACAACTATCTTGTATCAAAGTTATTGTGTGCTATATTTCATGCTTTATGTAAAATAAGCGGTATTGTAAGTTTGTAAAATATTGTATAAAAGTTTGAACGCGAAATATTATTATAATCAGTTTTTCATATAGAATTGTAGTAGTTGAATTGTATATTAGCTACTAAGTATGAACTTACCGGGTAGGTACTACCCGAATTTAAACTTATAAAACGCTAATATGAAGAAAAAAGCTTTTATAAATGAGTTCATATTATGCTACGAAATACTATTAACTACTCTTAATATTCTGTATGATTAACTTGTTCCATTTGACTATTTTGAAGGAAATGGCACCGACTACTCGACACACCGTGAATATGAATGAAGAGGAATTCCGTACTTTTCTAGCTTCAAACATAGCCGCAGTACAGGCTGCGCTACATACCAACAATAACCTTGGATCTAGCAGTACAGGAAATCGTGTAGGATGCACCTACAAAGAATTCACTGCCTGCAAACCTTTGGAATTTGATGGAACCGAAGGACCGATCGGATTGAAACGGTGGACCGAGAAGGTCGAATCGGTGTTTGCCATAAGTAAGTGTACTGAAGAGGACAAAGTGAAGTACGCTACGCATACCATCACAGGTTCTGCGTTAACATGGTGGAATACCTATCTAGAGCAAGTGGGACAAGATGATGCTTACGCACTACCGTGGTCAACATTCAAGCACTTGATGAACGAGAAGTACCGTCCCAGAACTGAGGTCAATAAGCTCAAGACAGAACTTAGAGGGTTACGAACCCAAGGATTTGATATTACCACGTTCGAAAAACAATTCACAGAATTATGCCTATTGTGTCCGGGAGCGTTCGAAGATGAGGAAGAGAAGATCGACGCGTTTGTGAAAGGATTACCGGAAAGAATCCAAGAAGATATAAGTTCACACGAGCCCGCCTCCATACAACAGGCATGTAGAATGGCTCACAAACTAGTGAACCAGATTGAAGAAAGAATTAAAGAACAGACGGCTGAAGAGGCCAATGTGAAGCAAGTTAAAAGAAAGTGGGAGGAAAACGGTGATAAGAATCACCAATACAACAACAACAGCAATTACAACAATAATCGCAACAATTATCCCAACAATCGCAACATCAATCGCAACTACAATAAACTGCCCAATGACAACAACAACAACAACTACAACAATCATCCCAACAACAATAACAACCGCAACAATAACAACAATCAGAAGCAGCTATGCCAAAGGTGTGAAAAGTATAACTCGGGGTTCTGTACCAAATTTTGCAACAAGTGTAAAAGAAATGGTCATAGCGCGGCGAAGTGTGAGGTCTACGGACCAGGGGTTAACAGAACGAAAGGAACAAATAGTGTCAGAATGAGTAATGGCGGAGCAAGTAGTGTCGGAGCAAGTTATGCCAATGTAGTTTGTTATAAGTGTGGAAAACCGGGCCACATTATTAGAAATTGCCCGAACCAGGAGAACACGAATGGACAAGGTCGCGGAAGAGTTTTCAATATTAATGCGGCAGAGGCACAGGAAGACCCGGAGCTTGTTACGGGTACGTTTCTTATTAACAATAAATCTGCTTACGTTTTATTTGATTCGGGTGCGGATAGAAGCTATATGAGTAGAGATTTTTGTGCTAAATTAAGTTGTCCATTGACGCCGTTGGATAGTAAATTTTTACTCGAATTAGCAAACGGTAAATTAATTTCAGCAGATAATATATGCCGGAATCGATAAATTAAACTGGGTAGCGAAATATTTAAGATTGATTTGATACCAGTAGAGTTAGGGAGTTTTGATGTAATAGTTGGCATGGACTGGCTGAAGAAGGTGAAAGCAGAGATCGTATGTTATAAAAATGCAATTCGCATTGTACGAGAAGAAGGAGAACACTTAATGGTGTACGGAGAAAAGGGCAACATGAAGCTACATCTTATTAGTAATTTGAAGGCACAAAAACTAATAAGAAAAGGTTGCTATGCTGTTCTAGTACACGTCGAGAAAGTACAAACTGAAGAAAAGAGCATCAATGATGTTCCCGTCGCAAAAGAATTTCCCGATGTATTTCCGAAAGAATTACCGGGACTACCTCCACATCGATCTGTTGAATTTCAAATAGATCTTGTACCAGGAGCTGCACCAATAGCTCGTGCTCTTTATAGACTCGCACCCAGCGAGATGAAAGAACTGTAAAGCCAACTGCAAGAACTATTAGAACGTGGTTTCATTCGACCAAGCACATCACCATGGGGAGCTCCTGCTTTTTTTGTCAAGAAGAAGGATGGTACATTTAGGTTGTGTATTGACTACAGAGAGTTGAACAAACTTACCATCAAAAACTGTTATCCACTGCCGAGAATTGACGACTTATTTGATCAACTACAAGGCTCGTCGATTTATTCGAAGATCGATTTACGTTCTGGATATCATCAAATGCGAGTAAAGGAGGATGATATTCCAAAAACTGCTTTTAGGACGCGTTATGGTCATTACGAGTTTATGGTTATGCCGTTTGGATTGACTAACGCACCAGCTGTGTTCATGGACCTTATGAACCGAGTGTGTGGGCCATATCTTGACAAGTTTGTCATTGTTTTCATCGATGACATACTTATTTACTCAAAGAATGATCAAGAGCACGAAGAACATTTGAGAAAAGTGCTAGAAGTATTGAGGAAAGAAAAACTGTACGCTAAGTTTTCAAAGTGTGCATTTTGGTTGGAAGAAGTTCAATTCCTCGGTCACATAGTGAACAAAGAAGGTATCCAGGTGGACCCAGCAAAGATTGAAACCGTTGAAAAGTGGGAAACCCCAAAAACTCCGAAGCATATACGTCAATTTTTAGGATTGGCTGGTTACTACAGAAGATTCATCCAAGATTTCTCCAAAATAGCAAAACCCTTGACTGCATTAACGCATAAAGGGAAGAAATTTGAATGGAAGGATGAACAAGAGAAGGCGTTTCAATTATTGAAGAAAAAGCTAACTACGGCACCTATATTGTCATTGCCTGAAGGGAATGATGATTTTGTGATTTATTGTGACGCATCAAAGCAAGGTCTCGGTTGTGTATTAATGCAACGGACGAAGGTGATTGCTTATGCGTCTAGACAATTGAAGATTCACGAGCAAAATTATACGACGCATGATTTGGAATTAGGCGCGGTTGTTTTTGCATTAAAAACTTGGAGGCACTACTTATATGGGGTCAAAAGTATTATATATACCGACCACAAAAGTCTTCAACACATATTTAATCAGAAACAACTGAATATGAGACAGCGTAGGTGGATTGAATTGTTGAATGATTATGACTTTGAGATTCGTTACCACCCAGGAAAGGCAAATGTGGTAGCCGACGCCTTGAGCAGAAAGGACAGAGAACCCATTCGAGTAAAATCTATGAATATAATGATTCACACTAACCTTACTACTCAAATAAAGGAGGCGCAACAAGGAGTTTTAAAAGTGGAAAATTTAAAGGATGAAATACCCAAAGGATCGGAGAAGCATCTTAATATTCGGGAAGATGGAACCCGGTATAGGGCTGAAAGAATTTGGGTACCAAAATTTGGAGATATGAGAGAAATGGTACTTAGAGAAGCTCATAAAACCAGATACTCAATACATCCTGGAACGGGGAAGATGTACAAGGATCTTAAGCAACATTTTTGGTGGCCAGGTATGAAAGCCGATATTGCTAAATATGTAGGAGAATGTTTGACGTGTTCTAAGGTCAAAGCTGAGCATCAGAAACCATCAGGTCTACTTCAACAACCCGAAATCCCGGAATGGAAATGGGAAAACATTACCATGGATTTCATCACTAAATTGCCAAGGACTGCAAGTGGTTTTGATACTATTTGGGTAATAGTTGATCGTCTCACCAAATCAGCACACTTCCTGCCAATAAGAGAAGATGACAAGATGGAGAAGTTAGCACGACTGTATTTGAAGGAAGTCGTCTCCAGACATGGAATACCAATCTCTATTATCTCTGATAGGGATGGCAGATTTATTTCAAGATTCTGGCAGACATTACAGCAAGCATTAGGAACTCGTCTAGACATGAGTACTGCCTATCATCCACAAACTGATGGGCAGAGTGAAATGACAATACAAACGCTTGAAGACATGCTACGAGCATGTGTTATTGATTTCGGAAACAGTTGGGATCGACATCTACCGTTAGCAGAATTTTCCTACAACAACAGCTACCATTCAAGCATTGAGATGGCGCCGTTTGAAGCACTTTATGGTAGAAAGTGCAGGTCTCCGATTTGTTGGAGTGAAGTGGGGGATAGACAGATTACGGGTCCGGAGATAATACAAGAAACTACCGAGAAGATTATCCAAATTCAACAACGGTTGAAAACCGCCCAAAGTCGACAAAAGAGCTACGCTGATATTAAAAGAAAAGATATAGAATTTGAAATTGGAGAGATGGTCATGCTTAAAGTTGCACCTTGGAAAGGCGTTGTTCGATTTGGTAAACGAGGGAAATTAAATCCAAGGTATATTGGACCATTCAAGATTATTGATCGTGTCGGACCAGTAGCTTACCGACTTGAGTTACCTCAACAACTCGCGGCTGTACATAACACTTTCCACGTCTCGAATTTGAAGAAATGTTTTGCTAAAGAAGATCTCACTATTCCGTTAGATGAAATCCAAATCAACGAAAAACTTCAATTTATCGAAGAACCCGTCGAAATAATGGATCGTGAGGTTAAAAGACTTAAGCAAAACAAGATACCAATTGTTAAGGTTCAATGGAATGCTCGTAGAGGACCCGAGTTCACCTGGGAACGAGAAGATCAGATGAAGAAGAAATACCCGCATTTATTTCCAGAAGATACATCAACACCTCCAAATCTTAAAATTTCGGGACGAAATTTATTTAACGGGTAGGTACTGTAGTGACCCGAACTTTTCCATGTTTATATATATATATTAAATAAAATTGTTATTTACATGATTAAGTGTTTCCAACATGTTAAGCAATCAAACTTGTTAAGACTTGATTAATTGAACTAGGTTTCATATAGACAATTGACCACCCAAGTTGACCGGTGATTCACGAACGTTAAAACTTGTAAAAACTATACGATGACATATATATGGTTATATATATAGTTAACATGATTTTATTATAATTATGTATCTCATTAGGTATTTTAACAATGAGTTATATACATAAAAATGAGACTATTAATTTAAGAAACTCGAAAACGATATATATAACGATTATCGTTATAACAACGTCTTACTAGGTACATATGAATCATATTAAGATATTGATACACTTGGTTAATTATGTTAAATGATAAGTAAATATATTATTAAGTGTATTAACAATGAAATACATATGTAAAAATAAGACTACTAACTTAATGATTTCGAAACGAGACATATATGTAACGATTATCGTTGTAACGACATTTAACTGTATATATATCATACTAAGATATATTATATATCATAATATCATGATAATATAACAATTTAACATCTCATTTGTTATAATAAATAATGGGTTAACAACATTCAACAAGATCGCTAATCTAAAGGTTTCAAAACAACATTTACATGTAACGACTAACGATGACTTAACGACTCAGTTAAAATGTATATACATGTAGTGTTTTAATATGTATTCATAAACTTTTGAAAGACTTCAAGACACTTATCAAAATACTTCTACTTAACAAAAATGCTTACAATTACATCCTCGTTCAGTTTCATCAACAATTCTACTCGTATGCACCCGTATTCGTACTCGTACAATACACAGCTTTTAGATGTATGTACTATTGGTATATACACTCCAATGATTAGCTCTTAGCAGCCCATGTGAGTCACCTAACACATGTGGGAACCATCATTTGGCAACTAGCATGAAATATCTCATAAAATTACAAAAATATGAGTAATCATTCATGACTTATTTACATGAAAACAAAATTACATATCCTTTATATCTAATCCTTACACCAACGACCAAAAATACCTACAAACACTTTCATTCTTCAATTTTCTTCATCTAATTGATCTCTCTCAAGTTCTATCTTCAAGTTCTAAGTGTTCTTCATAAATTCCAAAAGTTCTAGTTTCATAAAATCAAGAATACTTCCAAGATTGCAAGTTTACTTCCAAGTTTTCTAAATCCATTCCAAGTAATCATACAAGATCAAGAAACCTTTGTTACTTACAGTAGGTTATCTTTCTAATACAAGGTAATAATCATATTCAAACTTTAATTCAATTTCTATAACTATAACAATCTTATTTCGAGTGGAAATCTTACTTGAAATTGTTTTCGTGTCATGATTCTGCTTCAAGAACTTTCAAGCCATCCAAGGATCCTTTGAAGCTAGATCTATTTTTCTCATTTCCAATAGGTTTATCCAAGGAACTTTAGGTAGTAATGATGTTCATAACATCATTCGATTCATACATATAAAGCTATCTTATTCGAAGGTTTAAATTTGTAATCACTAGAACATAGTTTAGTTAATTCTAAACTTGTTCGCAAATAAAAGTTAATCCTTCTAACTTGACTTTTAAAATCAACTAAATACATGTTCTATATCTATATGATATGCTAACTTAATGATTAAAAACCCGGAAACACGATAAACACCATAAAACTGGATATACGCCGTCGTAGTAAAACCAGGGGCTGTTTTGGTTGGGATAATTAAAAGCTAAGAAGAACTTTGATTTAATAGCTATACTTCTGAAAAAATGATTTTTATTATGAACATGAAACTATATCCAAAAATTATGGTTAAACTCAAAGTGGAAGTATGCTTTCTAAAATGGTCATCTAGACGTCGTTCTTTCGACTGAAATGACTACCTTTACAAAAACGACTTTTAACTTATTTTTATGACTATAAACCTATACTTTTTCTATTTAGATTCATAAAATAGAGTTCAATATGAAACCATATCAATTTGATTCACTCAAAACGGATTTAAAATGAAGAAGTTATGGGTAAAACAAGATTGGATAATTTTTCTCATTTTAGCTACGTGAAAATTGGTAACAAATCTATTCCAACCATAACTTAATCAACTTGTATTGTATATTATGTAATCTTGAGATACCATAGACACGTATACAATGTTTCGACCTATCATGTCGACACATCTATATATATTTCGGAACAACCATAGACACTCTATATGTGAATGTTGGAGTTAGCTATACAGGGTTGAGGTTGATTCCAAAATATATATAGTTTGAGTTGTGATCAATACTAAGATACGTATACACTGGGTCGTGGATTGATTCAAGATAATATTTATCGATTTATTTCTGTACATCTAACTGTGGACAACTAGTTGTAGGCTACTAACGAGGACAGCTGACTTAATAAACTTAAAACATCAAAATATATTAAAAGTGTTGTAAATATATTTTGAACATACTTTGATATATATGTATATATTGTTATAGGTTCGTGAATCAACCAGTGGTCAAGTCTTACTTCCCGACGAAGTAAAAATCTGTGAAAGTGAGTTATAGTCCCACTTTTAAAATCTAATATTTTTGGGATGAGAATACATGCAGGTTTTATAAATGATTTACAAAATAGACACAAGTACGTGAAACTACATTCTATGGTTGAATTATCGAAATCGAATATGCCCCTTTTTATTAAGTCTGGTAATCTAAGAATTAGGGAACAGACACCCTAATTGACGCGAATCCTAAAGATAGATCTATTGGGCCTAACAAACCCCATCCAAAGTACCAGATGCTTTAGTACTTCGAAATTTATATCATATCCGAAGGGTGTCCCGGAATGATGGGGATATTCTTATATATGCATCTTGTTAATGTCGGTTACCAGGTGTTCACCATATGAATGATTTTTATCTCTATGTATGGGATGTGTATTGAAATATGAAATCTTGTGGTCTATTGTTACGATTTGATATATATAGGTTAAACCTATAACTCACCAACATTTTTGTTGACGTTTAAAGCATGTTTATTCTCAGGTGAATACTAAGAGCTTCCGCTGTTGCATACTAAAATAAGGACAAGATTTAGAGTCCATGTTTGTATGATATTATGTAAAAACTGCATTCAAGAAACTGATTTCGATGTAACATATTTGTATTGTAAACCATTATGTAATGGTCGTGTGTAAACAGGATATTTTAGATTATCATTATTTGATAATCTACGTAAAGCTTTTTAAACCTTTATTTATGAAATAAAGGTTATGGTTTGTTTTAAAAATGAATGCAGTCTTTGCAAAACGTCTCATATAGAGGTCAAAACCTCGCAACGAAATCAATTAATATGGAACGTTTTTAATCAATAAGAACGAGACATTTCAGATTGTCCTTTGAGTTCTCCACCATTTACTATTACTTACTATTGTCTCTTGGTTTGCCCTATCTTAGTACTATATAAACTTTGTAATATTCATTGTATTGGCAAGTAATAAAAATCATATGAATCTTAACATGGTATCCGAGCACTACGATCCAGGTTGAACCACCTCTCTCAATGACAATCACCTAGCCTTGTCTTTGTAGTGACCCGAACTTTTCCATGTTTATATATATTAATTGAGATTGATATTTACATGATTAAATGTTTCCAACATGTTAAGCAATCAAACTTGTTAAGACTTGATTAATTGAAATATGTTTCATATAGACAATTGACCACCCAAGTTGACCGGTGATTCACGAACGTTAAAACTTGTAAAAACTATACGATGACATATATATGGTTATATATATAGTTAACATGATTTTATTATAAATATATATCTCATTAGGTATTTTAACAATGAGTTATATATATAAAAATGAGACTATTAATTTAAGAAACTCGAAAACGATATATATAACGATTATCGTTATAACAACGTCTTACTAGGTACATATGAATCATATTAAGATATTGATACACTTGGTTAATTATGTTAAATGATAAGTAAATATATTATTAAGTGTATTAACAATGAAATACATATGTAAAAATAAGACTACTAACTTAATGATTTCGAAACGAGACATATATGTAACGATTATCGTTGTAACGGCATTTAACTGTATATATATCATACTAAGATATATTATATATCATAATATCATGATAATATAATAATTTAACATCTCATTTGTTATAATAAACAATGGGTTAACAACATTCAACAAGATCGTTAACCTAAAGGTTTCAAAACAACATTTACATGTAACGACTAACGATGACTTAACGACTTAGTTAAAATGTATATACATGTAGTGTTTTAATATGTATTCATACACTTTTGAAAGACTTCAAGACACTTATCAAAATACTTCTACTTAACAAAAATGCTTACAATTACATCCTCGTTCAGTTTCATCAACAATTCTACTCGTATGCACCCGTATTCGTACTCGTACAATACACAGCTTTTAGATGTATGTACTATTGGTATATACACTCCAATGATCAGCTCTTAGCAGCCCATGTGAGTCACCTAACACATATGGGAACCATCATTTGGCAACTAGCATGAAATATCTCATAAAATTACAAAAATATGAGTAATCATTCATGACTTATTTACATGAAAACAAAATTACATATCCTTTATATCTAATCCATACACCAACGACCAAAAACACCTACAAACACTTTCATTCTTCAATTTTCTTCATCTAATTGATCTCTCTCAAGTTCTATCTTCAAGTTCTAAGTGTTCTTCATAAATTCTACAAGTTCTAGTTACATAAAATCAAGAATACTTTCAAGTTTGCTAGCTCACTTCCAATCTTGTAAGGTGATCATCCAACCTTAAGAAATCTTTGTTTCTTACAGTAGGTTATCATTCTAATACAAGGTAATAATCATATTCAAACTTTGGTTCAATTTCTATAACTATAACAATCTTATTTCAAGTGATGATCTTACTTGAACTTGTTTTCGTGTCATGATTCTGCTTCAAGAACTTTCAAGCCATCCAAGGATCCTTTGAAGCTAGATCTATTTTTATCATTTCCAGTAGGTTTATCCAAGGAACTTGAGGTAGTAATGATGTTCATAACATCATTCGATTCATACATATAAAGCTATCTTATTCGAAGGTTTAAACTTGTAATCACTAGAACATAGTTTAGTTAATTCTAAACTTGTTCGCAAATAAAAGTTAATCCTTCTAAATTGACTTTTAAAATCAACTAAACACATGTTCTATATCTATATGATATTCTAACTTAATGATTTAAAACCTGGAAACACGAAAAACACCGTAAAACCGAATTTACGCCGTAGTAGTAACACCGCGGGCTGTTTTGGGTTAGTTAATTAAAAACTATGATAAACTTTGATTTAAAAGTTGTTATTCTGGGAAAATGATTTTTATTATGAACATGAAACTATATCCAAAAATTATGGTTAAACTCAAAGTGGAAGTATGTTTTCTAAAATGGTCATCTAGACGTCGTTCTTTCGACTGAAATGACTACCTTTACAAAAATGACTTGTAACTTATTTTTCCGACTATAAACCTATACTTTTTTTGTTTATATTCATAAAATAGAGTTCAATATGAAACCATAGCAATTTGATTCACTCAAAACGGATTTAAAATGAAGAAGTTATGGGTAAAACAAGATTGGATATTTTTTCTCATTTTAGCTACGTGAAAATTGGTAACAAATCTATTCCAACCATAACTTAATCAACTTGTATTGTATATTATATAATATTGAGATACCATAGACACGTATACAATGTTTCGACCTATCATGTCGACACATCTATATATATTTCGGAACAACCATAGACACTCTATATGTGAATGTTGGAGTTAGCTATACAGGGTTGAGGTTGATTCCAAAATATATATAGTTTGAGTTGTGATCAATACTGAGATACGTATACACTGGGTCATGGATTGATTCAAGATAATATTTATCGATTTATTTCTGTACATCTAACTGTGGACAACTAGTTGTAGGTTACTAACGAGGACAGCTGACTTAATAAACTTAAAACATCAAAATATATTAAAAGTGTTGTAAATATATTTTGAACATACTTTGATATATATGTATATATTGTTATAGGTTCGTGAATCAACCAGTGGCCAAGTCTTACTTCCCGACGAAGTAAAAATCTGTGAAAGTGAGTTATAGTCCCACTTTTAAAATCTAATATTTTTGGGATGAGAATACATGCAGGTTTTATAAATGATTTACAAAATAGACACAAGTACGTGAAACTACATTCTATGGTTGAATTATCGAAATCAAATATGCCCCTTTTTATTAAGTCTGGTAATCTAAGAATTAGGGAACAGACACCCTAATTGACGCGAATCCTAAAGATAGATCTATTGGGCCTAACAAACCCCATCCAAAGTACCGGATGCTTTAGTACTTCAAAATTTATATCATATCCGAAGGGTGTCCCGGAATGATGGGGATATTCTTATATATGCATCTTGTTAATGTCGGTTACCAGGTGTTCACCATATGAATGATTTTTATCTCTATGTATGGGATGTGTATTGAAATATGAAATCTTGTGGTCTATTATTTTGATTTGATATATATAGGTTAAACCTATAACTCACCAACATTTTTGTTGACGTTTTAAGCATGTTTATTCTCAGGTGATTATTAAGAGCTTCCGCTGTCGCATACTTAAATAAGGACGAGATTTGGAGTCCATGCTTGTATGATATTGTGTAAAAACTGCATTCAAGAAACTTATTTTGTTGTAATATATTTGTATTGTAAACCATTATGTAATGGTCGTGTGTAAACAGGATATTTTAGATTATCATTATTTGATAATCTACGTAAAGCTTTTTAAACCTTTATTGATGAAATAAAGGTTATGGTTTGTTTTAAAATGAATGCAGTCTTTGAAAAACGTCTCATATAGAGGTCAAAACCTCGCAACGAAATCAATTAATATGGAACGTTTTTAATCAATAAGAACGGGACATTTCAGTTGGTATCTGAGCGTTGGTCTTAGAGAACCAGAATTTTGCATTAGTGTGTCTTATCGAGTTTGTTAGGATGCATTAGTGAGTCTGGACTTCGACCGTGTTTACTTGAAAAAAACAAATTTTGTTGGAAACTATATATTTTTAACATGTGAATATTATGTGATATATTAATCTCTTAACGCGTTTGATATTATGTGATAGATGTCTACCTCTAGAACAAGTCCCATTGACTCACCTAATAATAATGAAGAGTCAAATGTAAATTGGAATGATTCGTGGACTGGTTCACAAGTTCCCGAAGAGGAACCGGAAGAAGAGTCGGAACCGGAAGAAGAATCGGAACCGGATGAAGAAATAGAACCGGTGGGGGAAATAATAAAACGGTTAAGTAAAAGAAAATCCTCAACCAACCGACCAAGGTTAATTATGGTCAATGGTGTTTCCGCCAAGGAAGCAAAATATTGGGAGGATTACCAATTCTCCGATGAATCGGATTCCGACGAGAATTCCGATGATGTTATAGAAATTACCCCAACTGAATTTAAAAAGGCAAAAGAAAATAATAAGGGAAAGGGCATAAAAATAGAGAAATCTAATTCCAACCCCGATGAACTTTATATGTATCGTCAACCCCCGAAGTCCTTAAGTTGTAACAATGACCCAGGAACCTCTAAACCACCAGGTTTTTCTAAACCAATGTGGAAAATGACGGCTCGTATTAGGGGAACATCATATATCCCTAGAAACTTGGCAAAACGAACCAAAACCGAAGAAGAAGAAACAAGCGAGTCGGAATAAGATAGTTGTATTCGTGTGGTGTAATATATGTAATATAGTGTGCTTATGCTTTATGATATATGTAAAAATTGCTTGTATTAATAAGTATTTTTTTATGAATCTAACTCTTGTCTATTTTACAGTATAAAAACACAAAATGGATAGACAACCCAATATTTTAAGAGACCTACCCGGAGACATGATTGATGAAATCTTGTCTAGAGTCGGTCAGAATTCTTCGGCACAACTATTTAAGGCGAGATCAGTTTGTAAGACATTCGAAGAACGTTCCAAGAATGCCTTGGTTTATTAAAGGCTTTCGTTCAAAAGAGGGGGGATATCACATTGGGAAATCCATAAGTTACGATGTGTTTACTTTGACGCATATATTGCGGGGAATCCAAATGCTATTTTACGCAATGGGTTAAGAAATTATTTTGACTCAATATATCCGAATATTGGACTTCGTGATTTAGAAAAATCGGCTAACATGCAACATAAAGAAGCATGTTATGCTTACGGATTAGTAATGTTCGCTTCTCACCAAAGTGAGAACAAGAACATCGGGCTACAACTATTAAACAAAACGTTCCCACAAGTGACGGAGTCGGTAATTGGGGTAAGAAATGAGGTTTTTAGGTTATTACGAGACTGTTGGTCATTACGTAACCCTCGTCCCTTTGACGACGTTACAACACGCTGTCTTATCAACGGCCATAACGGTTATGTTTCACAAGACCAAGGATGGGAAGTAATCCTAGTAAAACATGACTTGTTTCTGGACGTATGAATTACGTGTCTTTATTGCCTTTGCTGAACGACTTGTGTAGTAGCTAGAATTTTCTTCACAACCATCTTGTATCAAATTTATTGTGTGCTATATTTCATGCTATATGTAAAATAAGCGGTATTGTAAGTTTATAAAATATTGTGTAAAAGTTTGAACGCGAAATATTATTATAATCAGTTTTTCATATAGAATTGTAGTAGTTGAATTGTATATTAGCTACTAAGTATGAACTTAACGGGTAGGTACTACCCGAATTTAAACTTATAAAACGCTAATATGAAGAAAAAGCATTTATAAATGAGTTCATATTATGCTACGAAATACTATTAACTACTCTTAATATTCTGTATGATTAACTTGTTCCATTTGACTATTTTGAAGGAAATGGCACCGACTACTCGACACACCGTGAATATGAATGAAGAGGAATTCCGTACTTTTCTAGCTTCAAACATAGCTGCAGTACAGGCTGCGCTACATACCAACAATAACCTTGGATCTAGCAGTACAGGAAATCGTGTAGGATGCACCTACAAAGAATTCACTGCCTGCAAACCTTTGGAATTTGATGGAACCGAAGGACCGATCGGATTGAAACGGTGGACCGAGAAGGTCGAATCGGTGTTTGCCATAAGTAAGTGTACTGAAGAGGACAAAGTGAAGTACGCTACGCATACCTTCACAGGTTCTGCGTTAACATGGTGGAATACCTATCTAGAGCAAGTGGAACAAGACGATGCGTACGAACTACCGTGGTCAGCATTCAAGCACTTGATGAACGAGAAGTACCGTCCCAGAACCGAGGTCAATAAGCTCAAGACAGAACTTAGAGGGTTACGAACCCAAGGATTTGATATTACCACGTATGAAAGACGATTCACAGAATTGTGCCTATTGTGTCCGGGAGCATTCGAAGATGAGGAAGAGAAGATCGACGCGTTTGTGAAAGGATTACCGGAAAGAATCCAAGAAGATATAAGTTCACACGAGCCCGCCTCCATACAACAGGCATGTAGAATGGCTCACAAACTAGTGAACCAGATTGAAGAAAGAATTAAAGAACAGACTGCTGAAGAGGCCAATGTGAAGCAAGTCAAAAGAAAGTGGGAGGAAAACGGTGATAAGAATCACCAATACAACAACAGCAATTACAATAATAATCGCAACAATTATCCCAACAATCGCAACATCAATTGCAACTACAACAAACGGCCCAACAACAACAACAACAACAACAACAACAACTACAACAATCATCCCAACAACAATAACAACCGCAACAACAACAACAATCAGAAGCAGCTATGTCAAAGGTGTGAAAAGTATCACTCGGGGTTCTGCACCAAATTTTGCAACAAGTGTAAAAGAAATGGTCAAAGCGCGGCGAAGTGTGAGGTCTACGGACCAGGGGTTAACAGAACGAAAGGAACAAATGGTGTCGGAACGAGTAATGGCAGAGCAAGTAGTGTCGGAGCAAGTTATGCCAATGTAGTTTGTTATAAATGTGGAAAACCGGGCCACATTATTAGAAATTTCCCGAAGCAGGAGAACACGAATGGACAAGTTCGCGGAAGAGTTTTCAATATTAATGCGGCAGAGGCACAGGAAGACCCGGAGCTTGTTACGGGTACGTTTCTTATTGATAATAAATCTGCTTACGTTTTATTTGATTCGGGTGCGGATAGAAGCTATATGAGTAGAGATTTTTGTGCTAAATTAAGTTGTCCATTGACGCCTTTGGATATTAAATTTTTACTCGAATTAGCAAATGGTAAATTAATTTCAGCAGATAATATATGTTGGAATCGAGAAATTAAACTGGTTAGCGAAACATTTAAGATTGATTTGATACCAGTAGAGTTAGGGAGTTTTGATGTGATAATCGGTATGGACTGGTTGAAAGAAGTGAAAGCATAGATCATTTGTTACAAAAATGCAATTCGCATTATACGAGAAAAAGGAAAACCCTTAATGGTGTACGGAGAAAAGGGCAACACGAAGCTACATCTTATTAGTAATTTGAAGGCACAAAAACTAATAAGAAAAGGTTGCTATGCTGTTCTAGCACACGTCGAGAAAGTACAAACTGAAGAAAAGAGCATCAATGATGTTCCCGTTGCAAAAGAATTTCCTGATGTATTTCCGAAAGAATTACCGGGATTACCCCCACATCGATCCGTTGAAATTCAAATAGATCTTGTACCAGGAGCTGCACCAATAGCTCGTGCTCCTTAAGGACTCGCACCCAGCGAGATGAAAGAATTGCAAAGCCAATTACAATAACTTTTAGAGCGTGGTTTCATTCGACCAAGCACATCACCGTGGGGAGCTCCTGTTTTGTTTGTCAAGAAGAAAGATGGTACATTCAGGTTGTGTATCGACTACCGAGAGTTGAACAAACTTACCATCAAGAACCGCTACCCACTACCGAGAATCGACGACTTATTTGATCAACTACAAGGCTCGTCTGTTTATTCAAAGATTGACTTACGTTTCGGGTATCATCAAATGCGGGTGAAAGAAGATGATATTCCAAAGACTGCTTTCAGAACACGTTACGGTCATTACGAGTTTATGGTCATGCCGTTTGGTTTAACTAATGCACCAGCTGTGTTCATGGACCTTATGAACTGAGTGTGTGGACCATACCTTGACAAGTTTGTCATTGTTTTCATTGATGACATACTTATTTACTCAAAGAATGAACAAGAACAAGGTGAACATTTGAGAAAGGTGTTAGAAGTATTGAGGAAGGAAGAATTGTACGCTAAATTTTCAAAGTGTGCATTTTGGTTGGAAGAAGTTCAATTCCTCGGTCACATAGTGAACAAAAAAGGTATTAAGGTGGATCCGGCAAAGACAGAAACTGTTGAAAAGTGGGAAACCCCGAAAACTCCGAAACACATACGCCAGTTTTTAGGACTAGCTGGTTACTACAGAAGGTTCATCCAAGACTTTTCCAGAATAGCAAAACTCTTGACTGCATTAACGCATAAAGGGAAGAAATTTGAATGGAATGATGAACAAGAGAAAGCGTTTCAGTTATTGAAGAAAAAGCTAACTACGGCACCTATATTGTCATTGCCTGAAGGGAATGATGATTTTGTGATTTATTGTGACGCATCAAAGCAAGGTCTCGGTTGTGTATTAATGCAACGAACGAAGGTGATTGCTTATGCGTCTAGACAATTGAAGATTCACGAACAAAATTATACGACGCATGATTTGGAATTAGGCGCAATTGTTTTTGCATTAAATACTTGGAGGCACTACTTATATGGGGTCAAAAGTATTATATATACCGACCACAAAAGTCTTCAACACATATTTAATCAGAAACAACTGAATATGAGGCAGCGTAGGTAGATTGAATTGTTGAATGATTACGACTTTGTGATTCGTTACCACCCGGGGAAGGCAAATGTAATAGCCGATGCCTTGAGCAGGAAGGACAGAGAACCCATTCGAGTAAAATCTATGAATATAATGATTCATAATAACCTTAATACTCAAATAAAGGAGGCGCAACAAGGAGTTTTAAAAGAGGAAAATTTAAAGGATGAAATACCCAAAGGATCGGAGAAGCATCTTAATATTCGGGAAGACGGAACCCGATATAGGGCTGAAAGGATTTGGGTACCAAAATTTGGAGATATGAGAGAAATGGTACTTAGAGAAGCTCATAAAACCAGATACTCAATACATCCTGGAACGGGGAAGATGTACAAGGATCTCAAGAAACATTTTTGGTGGCCGGGTATGAAAGCCGATGTTGCTAAATATGTAGGAGAATGTTTGACGTGTTCTAAGGTCAAAGCTGAGCATCAGAAACCATCAGGTCTACTACAACAACCTGAAATCCCGGAATGGAAATGGGAAAACATTACCATGGATTTCATCACTAAATTGCCAAGGACTGCAAGTGGTTTTGATACTATTTGGGTAATAGTTGATCGTCTCACCAAATCAGCACACTTCCTGCCAATAAGAGAAGATGACAAGATGGAGAAGTTAGCACGACTGTATTTGAAGGAAGTCGTCTCCAGACATGGAATACCAATCTCTATTATCTCTGATAGGGATGGCAGATTTATTTCAAGATTCTGGCAGACATTACAACAAGCATTAGGAACTCGTCTAGACATGAGTACTGCCTATCATCCACAAACTGATGGGCAGAGCGAAAGGACGATACAAACGCTTGAAGACATGCTACGAGCATGTGTTATTGATTTCGGAAACAGTTGGGATCGACATCTACCGTTAGCAGAATTTTCCTACAACAACAGCTACCATTCAAGCATTGAGATGGCGCCCTTTGAAGAACTTTATGGTAGAAAGTGCAGGTCTCCAATTTGTTGGAGTGAAGTGGGGGATAGACAGATTAAGGGTCCGGAGATTATACAAGAAACTACCGAGAAGATCATCCAAATTCAACAACGGTTGAAAACCGCCCAAAGTCGACAAAAGAGCTACGCTGACATTAAAAGAAAAGATATAGAATTTGAAATTGGAGAGATGGTCATACTTAAAGTTGCACCTTGGAAAGGCGTTGTTCGATTTGGTAAACGAGGGAAATTAAATCCAAGGTATATTGGACCATTCAAGATTATTGATCGTGTCGGACCAGTAGCTTACCGACTTGAGTTACCTCAACAACTCGCGGCTGTACATAACACTTTCCACGTCTCGAATTTGAAGAAATGTTTTGCTAAAGAAGATCTCACTATTCTGTTAGATGAAATCCAAATCAACGAAAAACTTCAATTTATCGAAGAACCCGTCGAAATAATGGATCATGAGGTTAAAAGACTTAAGCAAAACAAGATACCAATTGTTAAGGTTCAATGGAATGCTCGTAGAGGACCCGAGTTCACCTGGGAACGAGAAGATCAGATGAAGAAGAAATACCCGCATTTATTTCCAGAAGATACGTCAACACCTCCAACTGCTTAAAATTTCGGGACGAAATTTATTTAACGGGTAGGTACTGTAGTGACCCGAACTTTTCCATGTTTATATATATATTAAATAAAATTGTTATTTACATGATTAAGTGTTTCCAACATGTTAAGCCATCAAACTTGTTAAGACTTGATTAATTGAACTAGGTTTCATATAGACAATTGACCACCCAAGTTGACCGGTGATTCACGAACGTTAAAACTTGTAAAAACTGTACGATGACATATATATGGTTATATATATAGTTAACATGATTTTATTATAATTATGTATATCATTAGGTATTTTAACAATGAGTTATATACATAAAAATGAGACTATTAATTTAAGAAACTCGAAAACGATATATATAACGATTATCGTTATAACAACGTCTTACTAGGTACATATGAATCATATTAAGATATTGATACACTTGGTTAATTATGTTAAATGATAAGTAAATATATTATTAAGTGTATTAACAATGAAATACATATGTAAAAATAAGACTACTAACTTAATGATTTCGAAACGAGACATATATGTAACGATTATCGTTGTAACGGCATTTAACTGTATATATATCATACTAAGATATATTATATATCATAATATCATGATAATATAACAATTTAACATCTCATTTATTATAATAAACAATGGGTTAACAACATTCAACAAGATCGTTAACCTAAAGGTTTCAAAACAACATTTACATGTAACGACTAACGATGACTTAACGACTCAGTTAAAATGTATATACATGTAGTGTTTTAATATGTATTCATACACTTTTGAAAGACTTCAAGACACTTATCAAAATGCTTCTACTTAACAAAAATGCTTACAATTACATCCTCGTTCAGTTTCATCAACAATTCTACTCGTATGCACCCGTATTCGTACTCGTACAATACACAGCTTTTAGATGTATGTACTATTGGTATATACACTCCAATGATCAGCTCTTAGCAGCCCATGTGAGTCACCTAACACATGTGGGAACCATCATTTGGCAACTAGCATGAAATATCTCATAAAATTACAAAAATATGAGTAATCATTCATGACTTATTTACATGAAAACAAAATTACATATCCTTTATATCTAATCCATACACCAACGATCAAAAACACCTACAAACACTTTCATTCTTCAATTTTCTTCATCTAATTGATCTCTCTCAAGTTCTATCTTCAAGTTCTAAGTGTTCTTCATAAATTCTACAAGTTCTAGTTACATAAAACCAAGAATACTTTCAAGTTTGCTAGCTCACTTTCAATCTTGTAAGGTGATCATCCAACCTTAAGAAATCTTTGTTTCTTACAGTAGGTTATCATTCTAATACAAGGTAATAATCATATTCAAACTTTGGTTCAATTTCTATAACTATAACAATCTTATTTCAAGTGATGATCTTACTTGAACTTGTTTTCGTGTCATGATTCTGCTTCAAGAACTTTCAAGCCATCCAATGATCCTTTGAAGCTAGATCTATTTTTCTCATTTCCAGTAGGTTTATCCAAGGAACTTGAGGTAGTAATGATGTTCATAACATCATTCGATTCATACATATAAAGATATCTTATTCGAAGGTTTAAACTTGTAATCACTAGAACATAGTTTAGTTAATTCTAAACTTGTTCGCAAATAAAAGTTAATCCTTCTAACTTGACTTTTAAAATCAACTAAACACATGTTCTATATCTATATGATATGCTAACTTAATGATTTAAAACCTGGAAACACGAAAAACACCGTAAAACCGAATTTACGCCGTCGTAGTAACACCGCGGGCTGTTTTGGGTTAGTTAATTAAAAACTATGATAAACTTTGATTTAAAAGTTGTTATTTTGGGAAAATGATTTTTATTATGAACATGAAACTATATCCAAAAATTATGGTTAAACTCAAAGTGGAAGTATGTTTTCTAAAATGGTCATTTAGACGTCGTTCTTTCGACTGAAATGACTACCTTTACAAAAATGACTTGTAACTTATTTTTCCGACTATAAACCTATACTTTTTCTATTTAGATTCATAACATAGAGTTCAATATGAAACCATAGCAATTTCATTCACTCAAAACGGATTTAAAATGAAGAAGTTATGGGTAAAACAAGATTGGATATTTTTTCTCATTTTAGCTACGTGAAAATTGGTAACAAATCTATTCCAACCATAACTTAATCAAATTGTATTGTATATTATGTAATCTTGAGATACCATAGACACGTATATAATGTTTCGACCTATCATGTAGACACATCTATATATATTTCGGAACAACCATAGACACTCTATATGTGAATTTTGGAGTTAGCTATACAGGGTTGAGGTTGATTCCAAAATATATATAGTTTGAGTTGTGATCAATACTGAGATACGTATACAATGGGTCGTGGATTGATTCAAGATAATATTTATCGATTTATTTCTGTACATCTAACTGTGGACAACTAGTTGTAGGTTACTAATGAGGACAGCTGACTTAATAAACTTAAAACATCAAAATATATTAAAAGTGTTGTAAATATATTTTGAACATACTTTGATATATATATGTATATATTGTTATAGGTTCGTGAATCAACCAGTGGCTAAGTCTTACTTCCCGACGAAGTAAAAATCTGTGAAAGTGAGTTATAGTCCCACTTTTAAAATCTAATATTTTTGGGATGAGAATACATGCAGGTTTTATAAATGATTTACAAAATAGACACAAGTACGTGAAACTACATTCTATGGTTGAATTATCGAAATCGAATATGCCCCTTTTTATTAAGTCTGGTAATCTAAGAATTAGGGAACAGACACCCTAATTGACGCGAATCCTAAAGATAGATCTATTGGGCCTAACAAACCCCATCCAAAGTACCGGATGCTTTAGTACTTCGAAATTTATATCATATCCGAAGGGTGTCCCGGAATGATGGGGATATTCTTATATATACATCTTGTTAATGTCGGTTACCAGGTGTTCACCATATGAATGATTTTTATCTCTATGTATGGGATGTGTATTGAAATATGAAATCTTGTGGTCTATTATTATGATTTGATATATATAGGTTAAACCTATAACTCACCAACATTTTTGTTAACGTTTTAAGCATGTTTATTCTCAGGTGATTATTAAGAGCTTCCGCTATCGCATACTTAAATAAGGACGAGATTTGGAGTCCATGCTTGTATGATATTGTGTAAAAACTGCATTCAAGAAACTTATTTTGTTGTAACATATTTGTATTGTAAACCATTATGTAATGGTCGTGTGTAAACAGGATATTTTAGATTATCATTATTTGATAATCTACGTAAAGCTTTTTAAACCTTTATTGATGAAATAAAGGTTATGGTTTGTTTTAAAATGAATGCAGTCTTTGAAAAACGTCTCATATAGAGGTCAAAACCTCGCAACGAAATCAATTAATATGGAACGTTTTTAATCAATAAGAACGGGACATTTCAGTCTTCTCGCATGGCTACGTTTCTTTACCTTTTTTTTTCTCTTACTTTGAATAATAAGAATAACCGGCGCGGGGATGAGCCGCCTAGCTTGACTAGGTTCCAAACCCCAAATAAAAAGAATAAGTGATCAAAATAATCTTTTTTGGAGCGTTGAAGAGCATTGGTATCGTCGACAATGTTGTCTGCTGAAGTCCTGCTCAATCCTTAGGCAATGCAAGCCACGACGGAAAAAAAATACATCGTTACGGAAAAGGAAACGCAGTCAAGCAAGATGCAACAAAATCAACGAACATCAATCTATTCGGTGCAATAAAAGAGAAAAAAATGATCCAGTTTGAGCGTCCGTTCTCTTCCCGCTCCAACTGCGGGGGATGTTAACGGACGGTTTCAACCCTTGAGTGTTCCTTCTAGTATTGCCACTTATTGCTTGTCTCTTGATTTACCTTCTCATGTACTATATATATATATATATCTTGTATTATTTCTTGGTTGATCAATGAAAAGCATGAATCTTAACAGTTGTTACTTACTACATTAAGTTCAAGACTGTTTTTAACATTAACTTTCCTAATCGTGATGGTACAGAGTTGGAAAGTAAGGAAATAATACTAAATTGAAAGTTGCAATAATTTCAGTACTATTAGTATTAAAATTGAAAATTGTGTATTGTGTATACTTTTGTAGTGGACATTTGTACTAAAATGAAAGTTATAAACTATTAAGAGACAATTTACATGTGAAGCGCTAGAATTGTAATCACGTAAGCATCATATATTTGCAATTTTCAATCGACGAAATAAAGCATCAATTTTATGTGGTTGATGTAGTCAGCAATCCCCAAATGTATGACAATCACGAAATATGAAAAAGCTGAGAGAAAAATCGTACGCTAAATTCGAATATTCAGAATTCGAAGGTTGAAATCCGGATGACATGAAATCCATATGCGAAACCCGGATCCTTAAAATCATGGATGCAAAATATCTAAATCTGAGTAGTTGGGCCTTGCTTGTTGGGCTACACAAACCAGACTTTTTGATGTAAAGCCCAAATTCGGAGCCCAAAACCCTGAGCCCAATCACGAAATCCAATTCCTGATTTGCTTCTGCGTACAGTAACCATTGAATTGAAAAACACGCTCAATCTGCAACTGCTTCTGTTCGTCATCTTCTTCATAATTCGGATTCAATTCATGTTCCCAATTTTAAAGCGTAGAACATCTTCATCATTGAAGGCTCGAATAGTAACTGCAAATCGAAATCATGAGTCAAGTGACGTCATCATTAATTTCAACTTGTTCATCGTTGTTGTAACTGCTTCTGCTTCTGTTCGTATATCATCAAATCCAGACATCAATCATCAAATTATGATACGAAACTGATTTGGATAGTATCAAGATGGATCGATTAACAGTATTTGTGAACAAACATTGGCCACAACTTCATCAAATCCTGTAATTGATCGATGAACAGTGATGAACACTTCATATGAACTTGAAAATTCAAATCGAGATCTACAATGTTTCAGGATTTGTTTCCTTCATGAAAAGTGCTTAGAATCATTCATAGAACACTCGAAAATTATCACCTTAACCAGAAACATCAAGGATTTTTCGAATTCGATCTTCAAAAAAACTATTAACTTTTTGAATTCGTGATTTGACTTAAAAATTCAAACTCGTTTCTTTGAATTAAGATCTGAGAATTCTCACACACATTCACGAGATGAAAGTAAACAACTCTACGTTTTTTACTTTTCGCAATTTCATTTCGAAACCATCCGGAGGCCAAAACGAGAAGTGACGAATATGAAAGACGAACTCGATCTAAATATCAGAGAATCTGTTGTTGTAAATGTGTTATGATGATTCACGAGTGTTTACTTATGATAGAGGATCAAATATCTGAGCTCGATTTGATGTTAAAACTTTCGTTTGTTGATCGTACATATCGATGTAAGTTTAGCGACTTGAAGATGATGTACGAGTACTGTTATGATGTTGTTGTAAAATGAAGTTGCTGTTAATCTGAGATGACGATGAACGAGCTTTAGAATTGTGACGACCCGGAAATTTCCGATCAAATTTAAACTTAATCCTTATATGGTTTCAACACGATAAGCAAAGTCTATAAAACCGAGTCTCAAAATTTTCAAACTGTTTACATGGATTCAGTTAACCTTAGACTACTCCCAATGATTCATGAACAATTGGGTGTGTATATATATATATATATATATATATATATATATATATATATATATATATATATATATATATACAAATATAAATATAAGTATATATAGAATATTTTAAAAATTAATAACGTATATTTTAATCATTTGAATTAAAATATAAAATAATTAAGTTGTTATTGATATATATATATATATATATATATATATATATATATATATATATATATATATATATATATATATATAGGTTGAGGATCCATGGAGAACTCATGGAACTCGTGCAGATTCACTAAATCTGCGTGCAGATTCACATTTTTTTTTTTTTTTGCAGATTTTTTTTTCTGTTCAGATTTTTTTTTTTTTGCAGATTCAGTCAAACGATTTTTCCCAGTTTTTTATTTTATTATTATTTTTTTTTACAGATCGAATTTTTTCAGTTTTTTTATGCAGATTGAGTTAATCTGCGTGCAGATTGAGTCAATCTGCGTTTTTTTTTTCAGATCGACTTTTTTCTGTGCAGATTTGACTTTTTTTTGTGTGCAGATTGAGTCAATCTGCGTGCAGATTGACGTTTTTTTTTTTTTTTTTTTTTTTTTTTTGCAGATTCACTTTTTTTCTGTGCAGATTCGCTGTTTTTTTTTGCAGTTTTTTTTTTCCAGATTGTATTTTTTTTCCATAGATTGAAGCTCAATCTCCACATAGATTGAAGTTCAATCTATGAGTTCTATGGGTTCTCTACATACTCTAGTTCTCTAGGGATCCTTTCACTATATATATATATATATATATATATATATATATATATATATATATATATATATATATATATATATATATATATATATATATATATCATTCCTATATACAATTAATATTACATGTATATTGTAAAATACATAAAATATATAAATATTAAATATTCTATACATTAGATAATCAATAAATATGATATAATTAATAAATTGTATTATATTAAATTTAATTACAAGTTTAAATATAATTGTTATATTATCATTATTAATAAGATTATTATTATCATTTTTATTATCATTAATATTAATTAAATTTATTAAAAGTATCATTTTCATATTATTATTTATCATTTGTTATTACTAGTCTCATTATCAATAATACTATTAAATAGATTATTATTATTATTAAATATTATTATTTCCATTATCATTAAGGATTATTATTATTATTATTATTATTATTATTATTATTATTATTATTATTATTATTATTATTATTAATTATTATTATTATTTTATTAAAATTATTATTTTTAGTAATTGGATTACTATTAATATAATTATAATTATTTATTTATTAATAACAATTATATAAAGATCATACGTATTATTTTTGGGGAACCGATTCAGTTGCACATCGTAATCATACTGTAAGTAAATTACTTTAGGTCGTACAAATTGATTCCAATTGATTCAATAACAAACAAGAGCAGTTAAAGAATATTTTTTTTTAATTTTATCTTCTGACAGAATATTTGATTGTCGAATGAAATCAAGCTACAAAACAAGTTCTATAGAGATAGATTAGCTGTAATAACATCTATTAACCTCTATGTAATTCCTTGCTATTGTAAATCGAGTGAAAAGACTAAAAAATCAAATTAAAACTACCTATCTATTTCTTTCTTTCTCGCATCATAAATTGGGTCTTCTTCTTGAACATCACCACACTCTCATCCGTCACCATCACATCGAACCCATTTAACCACCAGCATCTATACGCTTCAGACTCTCTTCCAATATTATTTTTTTTCTTTCAACTTGCGGTATATATATAATTCGTGTTCCTTGCTTCACTCTAAAACCACACCCATTGATCATCTTCAAGGTACACCATCACAACCGTTGAGGAGAACCACCACGAACCACCTTAACAAATCATGTTTTTGCAACACCACCGCCACCTTTTACTTTCTCTCTCTCCTCAAACATATAGTGGCTTGCTGTAAATTTTGTTTCAGTTTCTTTTGACAACCATACCGTGAAGAAGATGTGGAATTTAATCACCCGCTTTTGATAACAATAATCGATGATAGATGAGGAGGATGATCATGATTTTTTTTTTTTTACGGAAGATCATAATGAGATGAATAAAGAATGATGATGCGAATATGTGTGTGTTTTTTTTCCTGTCGACTGCACAGCGATTATAAAAAGGGTATGCAGCTTGCAAATAAGATTTCGATTAAGGTTATAATTCTAGATACGTTAGTGTGATATCTACTTGGTGGTGGCCAGCAATTATTAAAGTAAAACCACTTGTTCATTAAAAGAATATTAGATCGGTTCCTTTTAAAATATATATATAATAATGATTATGATTATGTTGTTAACAAAGAACCTAAAGACCCTACCTTACGCGAATCAGTAGTATAAATTAACTCGACATTTAGGCTAGGAATTCTGTTAGGGCCACGAATTGAACTACTATTGGGCTATGATCCTTAGAATAATTGTTGGGTTTATGATTTGGTTGTTGGGCCGTGCCCTGTTGTGTTCTTGAGCCGAGAACCGGATTACTTATTTTCTTTTGAGCTGAATTAATACCCATCTGTTTTGGCCGTTTAAGATATAACCGAAGGAGGTAAAAGAATATTGATGATGATGATTCTAAGGAATGATGACGGATGAAGGAAACGAAAGAATGATAATGATTATGATGATAGTATGATTTTATGATGATAATAATAATAGGATGATAATGGTGACATTTAAGATGATGGTGATGCTTTAGATGATGAAATAGTAGGTTAAATAAATAAACATGCGAGTTAGTACATGATTGAAGTGAGCAGTTTAATGGTTTGGAAGGAAAATGGTTAATTGAGAGATCGCGGGTTCGAGCCCGGGCAGTAGCGTTTTGTTTTTAAAAGCTTGTCTTCAAAGGTTGTACTTTGTTATTTTATTACCATTATTATTATTGTTATTATTATTAGTTATCATTTATTATTATTATCATGATTATAATTACAATTATGATTATTATTATTATTATTATTATTATTATTATTATTATTATTATTATTATTATTATTATTATTATTATTATTATTATTATGACTAATATTATTATCATTACTAGTAATATCATTTTTTATTGATATTATTATTATCACATCATTATTATGAATATAAGTATTATTATTATTAATATTATCATTATTAGGAAAATAATCATTATTATTATTATTATTAAGAGTATCATTATTAGAAAAATTATTATTTTTATTAAAAGTAACATTAATATTTAAAATTATCATTTTTATTATTATTATTATTAAAGTTAGTATTATTATTAAAATTATCATTTTTACTAAGTTTATCATTTTTATTAGAATTATCATTATTTTATCATTATTATTATTATTATTATTATTATTATTTTAGTAATATTATAATAAAAAAAATGGTATTTATATAAAAAAAATATATTTTTACATATATCCTAACTATATTAATATTACATATTGATTTAAATAAAATGTTATTAGTATAAAATATTAACTAAGTTATGTATAATAGATAAATACCTTTTAATATAATCATATATATAATTATCTATAATATATAAAATAGGTATAATTAAACTATTTATTAATATAACATACAAGTTATAAAGTATATTAATATTAATATATAAAACTTGTTTAATTGTTATTATATGTGTTAATATATATATAAATGATATAGGTTCGTAAATCTGAGGCCAACCCTACACTTGTTAAATGTCGTCATATGTATTTTTACTACAAAATACAGTATGGTAAGTTTCATTACTCCCTTTTTATATATATTTTTGGGACTGAGAATACATGCGCTGATTTTACTAATATTTTACGAAATAGACACAAGTAATCAAAAACTACATTCTATGGCTGGATTATGAATATTGAATATCACCCCTTTTTAGCTTGGTAACCTAATAATTAGGAAACGGGTATGGCCTCTAATTGACGCGAATCCTAAAGATAGATCTATGGACCTCGACAAGTCCCATCCGGGGTACGGATGCTTTAGTACTTCGAGATTATTATTATTATACAGACGAGAGGTTCTGTTTGGGGATATTCTATGCATTAAAGTTAAGTCGGTTATTAAGCGTTCACCATATGAATGATTTTTAATTCGCGGGTTACGCGTGTTATTTTGTACTCGGGTTACGTGTACAATTAAATATATGAAATCTTGTGGTCTATTAAAATGATGAAAATGAATGTTTATGATAAACTAATGAACTCACCAACCTTTTGGTTGACACTTGAAAGCATGTTTATTTTCAGGTTTGAAAGAAATCTTCCGCTGTGCATTTTCTCATTTTAAAGATATTACTTGGAGTCATTCATGGCATATTTCAAACGACGTTGCATTCAAGTCGTTGAGTTCAACAAGATTACTATTATGAAAGGATATGCATGCCTGTCAACTTTCGATGTAATGAAAGTTTGTCTTTAAAAACGAATGCAATGTTTGTAAAATGTATCATATAGAGGACAAATACCTCGCAATGTATCCATATGTTATTGTATTCATCCTTATAGATTAGGACGGGTCGCTTTATGAATGATGATATGAATCACGAATTCAAGCTCATAAGCTGTTGATAATCAGGAAAAATGAATGATAAATTTTTTTTAAGCTCTGAATCTAATTCGAACAGTAGCTGATGTCATCAATTTATGAATTTTGATTTTTTGATGTTGTTGAATCTGATGTGGATAAATGATATGATCAAATGAAATTTAGGAATGATATGTGTTTTTGTGTTTTGAATCTCAGAATGATTTTTTGATTTGAATTTTGATTTTGTGTTTTTGTTATGGCTCGGTTGATTTGGATAAGTGATTTTAAGTTTTGGTGTTTTCGGAATTTTGGGTGAAGATTCGAATATTCGATATGAAGATTCGAAGGTTTAGTGATGAAGGTTTGAAGATCATAATCATGAAGATATGAAGATCTTCATGATGAAGGTTCGAAGATATGAATATCTTCATGTTGAAGATATGAAGGTGTATTGGTTTCGATAAGAACATTCATCGATATTCATGCGATCACTTTCAATTCGTTGAAGGTCCCGCTCTGATACCATTTGTTTGTCCCTTTTAGGGATGAACACGATGAATGTGGTATGAATATGGTTTGAACACGATATGAAGGTTGGGAGAGAAAGTCAAATAGTCAAACATGTATTCCACGGCTCTCTTCAACTCTTTACATATCGGTGGCTAAAAGCAAGGACAAATGAAGCCTAAGGAAGGTATATATAACCCTCGTCTATACCTTCCACACATAAAGTGTATGGCACAACCAATGCAATATGACGGGTTCTAACACTACAAAAACTGTTTTTTTTTATAGAAGCCCTCGCTATTCGCAAGAGCATACTTGTGATTTGCGAAGGCGTCTTGCGAATTGCGATTGTCAGCCACACAATGGACCACTCCCAATTCGCAAGTTAGTCCTTGCGAATTGCATTATAACCTATTTTAGATAGGTTAACGTTTTCTAGTATAACATTTCTGAAATTTCTTTTGAATAACGTTTCAACGTTGTAAATAGAATTCAAAGTATTACTCCGTACCATATATTTGCAATTAACTAAAAAATACAAATGCAAAATTTTCTATTTCTAACTCTATACTAAGAGTAACCTCTCAGCTTGTAACACAATCAACCAGATAAGAATGTGTTGTGTTAACATACTTTTGCCATAAAGGCTTATACCTCCCAATCCCAGATTTAAGCCATGGTTTTATATTCCCATTAAAATGAACCAAAGCAGCACTTTCTATGAGCCGGTTATCAATAAACATCAAACCCAAGTCCGAACACGTGCCATCTTCGGTCCAATGGCTTAGTCCGTCCGTAAAAAGTTAAAAGTCCAGCTGGCAAAGTTTCTAACTTCCATAAACCGTTTCATGTTCCTAGTAATCAACAATTCTCACAACCAAAACAAATTTTTACACCTCTAGAAGACGAAGAAGTGAGAGAAATTCGTGACGAAACGCAACAAGTATGGATTCGACGTAATCGATCATAAGAAAAAAGAAAAAAGAGTTTCGAAAGAACCAAAACATAAAAAACTGTGGACACCAAACGAAGAAGTATGGTTGGTGACATGTTGGATTGATTCTTCAGAAGACGGAGTTCACGGTTTTTCACAAAAAGGTTCGACTTTTTGGGGTGTAATTCGTGAAAAGTTCAACGATAATGATTCCTGTTAGTTACGAGGAGGCAATCAATTAAGCGGTTAATGGCTTCATATGGATAAGGCGTGCAATGATTTCAACGCCCTATATAATGAAGAAAAACATGGCCTACTGCGCAGTGGTCGAAATGAGCAAGATATATGTAACACAACGGTGCAAAGATTTCAAGATAGGTATAGGAAGCATGGAGTTACAAAAAGGTTTGGGAGTTTTTGAAGATACAGCCAATGTGGTATACACTACCTTCGGTTGGTGGAAGTAGTGCGCGAAGAAGAGGAACGACACAACTTACAGACGATGACGAAGTTGCCTAAAAGCAAACATTTAGTCTCGGTGAAGATCGGGTAAATAACCTGCAAGAGTTATTTGGTGATGATCTGCTTCGCCATCTTATGGGAAGGAATCGATCGAAGAAAACGGCTAGAAGTTCCGCTTCGTCTGACGCGGCAACTTCATCTCATGGTACAAACTCTTCAAGAATCGAAGAGTTTGCTTCAAAATGGGATAATATAAAGGAGGCGGATATGGATTAGAGAAACAATGGTATCGATGCTATCATTGAGGAAGAACGAGCATGATTGGCAATTGAAGTCATCAAATTATTAGAACTTAATATTGACGAAACTGTGGATCCACGTGAAAGGAAACAAGCTTTGAAGTTCAAGAAGAAGATGGCCGAACGATACAAAGATTATCTCGAAGATTCTAGCGACGAGGAGTAATTTTAGTATTTCATTATTTTCGTACGTTTTAAGCTTTAGAAGTTTTAATTATTGCAATTTTTAGGACATTTTTGTGATTTTTAATTTTTAGGACGTTTAATAATTAATTGTCTATATTTTTATAAAAATATTGAGTTATTAGTTATATAATTATATAAAACTACTAATAAAATTATTAAAAGAGAAAATTAAAAATAAAATTAAAAAATATGGAATCTACTCTATATCACATTCTATCACCTCATCATCATTACAAATTGCATCACGATATCACACCATCATAGTTGTCAGTGGCCCAGGATCAAATTCAATGGGGTCTCAATTTTTTTCCAGTACTAATTATATTTGAATCATACTTTAATGTTGTTTACCTTCAAAAAGCTACAAATTCGAAATATACATGAGGTCCGACTAGTTAGATTTAGTACTATCCTATAGAGTTTAAAGGAAAAACTATAAATTCGAAAACTATATGGGATCCTGCAGTTAAATTTAGTGGTATCATATACATTTTAAAAAGTATTTTCTACATAAAAATTTTAAATTAATGATTTCTCATGACCCCACGGGCTATAAAGTAAACTCGCCAGTTGATAGTTGCCACGTTTGCACTATATCACACCAAAACACCCCATAACGCCAGGCTAGCTCTATTAAAAATGTTCCAAGTTCTTAGTATATTCGAAAAGGCACATGAGAAGAAACAAAGTCATAAACGATGTCTTGACTCCTGAAAACGAAATTCCACCATAAACTATCCAGATCACATATCTAACTTGTTTCATTTTTTTTATATCCGCCTGCAGCAGCATCCACTCAAAAACCAAATATGCCGGTCACCGGAATCAACACCGGCGATCACATCTTGGTGTTCCCATTTCCGGCACAAGGTCACATGCTATCACTTCTTGATCTCACACACCAATTATCGATTCGTGGCGTACAAATCACCATCTTGATTACACCCAAAAACTTGCCTGCTTTAAACTCACTACTTTCCGCCCATCCAACTACCATCACCACCCTCGTCCTCCCTCTGCCGCCGCACCCCGCCATACCTTCCGGTATTGAAAATGCTAAAGACTTACACATTGGTGGTTTTAGTACCATGATGGTAGCTTTAGGTGATCTTTACAACCCTATTAAAGACTGGTTTCAACACCATCCAAATCCACCAGTCGCGATTATATCGGACTTTTTCTTTGGCTGGACCCACCGGCTAGCGGTTGAGCTTGGTATTCGCCGGTACTGTTTTTCGCCGTCCGGTGCATTTGCTCTTTCGATTATATTTTGTTTGTGGAAATACCAACCTAAAAGAGCTGACACACAAAATGAAAATGAAGTGATACAGTTTAGTAAAATTCCGAATTTACCAGAATACCCCTGGTGGCAGTTATCGCCGTTGTATCGATATTTTTCAGAAGGAGATGCGATTTCTGATTTTATGAACGATAGTTTTCGTGGTGATATGGCGAGTTGGGGAATCGTTATAAATTCGTTCATAGATCTTGAACGAGTTTATCTCGAATATTTGAAAATGGAATTGGACCATGACCGCGTGTTTGCAGTTGGGCCCTTACTCCCTCCATGTAATAAAGTCATGGAGAGAGGTGGGTCCTGCTCGAACAACGTATTATCATGGCTTGATATGTGTAATGATAACACCGTGGTATATGTTTGTTTCGGAAGTCTAATAGTGTTGACCAATGGTCAAATGGAAGCGATTGCATTGGGATTAGAGAAAAGTGGGGTCAAGTTTTTATGGTCAGTGAAAGAGCCGACAATTGGACACGTGGCAGGAGATTACGGTAAAGTACCAGGTGGGTTTGAAGATCGTGTGGTTGGAAGGGGTCTTGTTGTTAAAGGGTGGGCTCCACAAGTGGCGATACTAAATCATAAGTCTGTTGGTGCATTTCTGACGCATTGTGGGTGGAATTCGATAATGGAAGCTGTGTCAGCAGAAGTATTGTTGCTGACGTGGCCAATGAGTGCTGACCAGTACTCGAATGCGACTTTGTTACATGAGTTAAAAGTGGGAATGAAAGCGTGTGAGGGAGAGAAGACGGTTCCTGACTCGGGTGAGTTGGCCGAGTTGTTTAGGAAATCAGTGAATGAGGATACACGAGTTGAAAGAGAACGAGCAAAGCAATTTGCGAGGGTGGCTAAAGATACGGTTGGTGAAAATAAGAGTTCAATGAAAGAATTGGACAGATTAGTGGCTGATTTGTCACTTAAAAATAGTTGTTAAAATATTTATCAACAGTCAAGAATGTTTGTACTTTTGTTCGTATGTGTAACAATAACACTTGACCACCATGTAGTATTATTGTGTATGTTCTGTTATGAATTATAGATGGTATAACATAGTGTAATGTGTTCTTGTGTGAATAAGGAGTCATGTCAAACATGATAACAAAGATGGTTACCTGCAGCTGTAGGGCCTCTGATCGAGATCGGATCTCCTTTCTAGCAGCAGGGCCGGCCCTGGGGCTGGGCGGCATGGGCGACCGCCCGGGGCAGCAATTCACAAAGGGCATCAAAATTTCATGTCGAATTCGAGATTTTGTAGCAGGAAGAAAGTGATTTTAAAAGTTAGGGTTTGTGTTTCGGGGAAAAATTGGTTGCAGATCATAAAATGAGGAAGACGTAATATTATAGAAATGTTTCAGTTACTACCCCTACTTAATATATTGTAGTACAACTATAGTCCTCATAAGTTAGAACTTTAACAACCCGTATAAAATTTAATCAAATAACCTGGGGTAGCAAGGTACCTCATAAATTTCAAACACTTTTTAAATGGAATTGAATTACTCCTATTATTAGTTTATATTAGTACTCATAAATTTTATAGTACTAAATTAATCACTCCGCTAGTAAACATGCCGAGAACTCTAGTAACTGAAACTTTATTCTTTTTTTGTTAATTGTTATATCTAATATCTAATATTTATACTCAGCATATCAATAAGTATAAAATGGACATGATTGTGTGATTTAATTAGCTTTTAAACTCATAAAAAAACTATTGAGTTGAGATATTATAAAAATTTAGAGGGCATATTTTCTTATCTCGCCCAGGGCATCTAAAACCCGCGGACCGGCCCTGCTAGCAGGACGTGCGTTTCCAAAAATATAATCCATTAATATGGCCAATAGTGGCTGTCGTTTACGGTGCGTTAAAAGGACATGTACGGGTTTGACATCATTATGAGCATATGGAGTTTCAATATTATGCATATGCTGAAGTCCTGCACAAAGCTGCATTTTTATAATTCAGTATGGACAGGCTGAGCATAAAAACGAGTTTAATAACATCGTAACAAATTGTCCTTAGATTGAAAACACATAAAAAAAATTCCCATACTGAATTGTTAGGATAGAGTATACCCCGAACCGGCCTATTCACTAGTAATAATTAGATTGAAATAGCAACCTCAAACAGAAAAGTAACATGTTTTTGTGAATATGGATGTTTGATTACCTGGCGGAGATTTTGGAGAACATCAGAGGTAGAAATGACCTCGTTCTTCGCTTTCATTGTTTTTGCATTGTCCAGTAACGTCCCATCCAAATGGACTGGAAACAACAGGTACGCTTCTGTTTGTAGTTTAGAATCCGGGTATATAGAGCAAAGAGAATTTTATCGATTGGTTCAACATAATCAAATCCTATCAATATACTGATTTTTTCACTACAATTTTATAACGAAATAAACCACTAGTCGTTGGGGTCCTGATGTCCTTACAAGTGGTTCACCGAAAGTGTATCGTGTAATGGCCGGGGAAAGGATCGGAAACAGTCACGAGATAATCCGGTTAGACCGCGTACATCTAACCGGATACTTTTCTGTTTTGCTTCGAATTTGTTTGTTCACTTGCACAAACAGCAGTGAATGATTATGAAATATTTCCTAAAATGACAAATTTATAGTAATTCTATACTTTAAAATCTGATATATTATCATCAATTTGGAATGTACCTTCACGGATATAATAGAATGATCAAGCAATCGAAGAAGATTCGGGTGATTAAATAATGACGAGATCCGAATCTCCCCTTTCACAAACTGCAACTGTCATTCGTATGAATCAACACTTTCTCCATAGCATAAGTTCCATCATCTACATATCAAACACCTACTCCCCTATTAATCAAAATTTAATAAAAAAAACTGAAGTCTTATTAAGAAACCCGATTTAGAGTGTTACTACTATTACTTAGTTAATCCGATTAGGATCTGGTAAAGAGTCAAACTAGTACTATATAAATTAGTTAACAACTAACAAAAAAAACTAATTAAGATATTGAAAATACTAGTATCAACTAAGGTCTCAAAAGTCGCTCGTTTGGAGTCGATCGAGACCTTGCAGGGACTAAGCAGTAAAGTCAGAGGCTTGTCGGTAGCTAGACGGGCGTTGACACTTTGTATTTGACCTTGACAGAAAAATTAACATTGATCTAATAATTCAAACCTAACCGACTAAATTGGGCTTTTGAAAACTTTGACCGAATAGTTCTGCTGCCAAGAGTCAGACTACTTCAAAATCCCCCTACTAGTCTAGTCGGGCTACCTTTACAACCATGCTATCAAGATTACAAATATAGTTGATTGGTTTGCTTCTCACATAATTGACCACTGAGACATTGTTTGAGTGGTATACGAGGGAGAGCGGTCACACTCCCCACTCCCCTATGTATGCAAAATACACAGGAATCACATGTATGTTGAACTTTATGTAGTGTTAAGTAGTTTCTTTGTATACAAATCACCTATATATCTACTACATACATAATCCACTCATTATGTAGTAAATGTGGCAACAGCTAAGTAGAGGTGTTGCTAGCTAAACACAGATAAAAGTACATGGTTGGATTAAATAAAGTTAGAAGATGGTAGCAATATAGGATCAAATTTAAACAACTGATCCTAATACTAATAGATCGAAGTACATGGTCTGGATCAAATACAGATAATACAAGCAATTGTGTTCAAAACATAGAAGCAGCAAGTGAAGTAATTTCCTTAGCAACTTCTTCATATTCGGTTTTCAGTTTTTTCTGAACTTCCTCATCAAGTTCTCCTTTTGTTGGCTTCGGAAGAACCAGAACACAACATGTCGGCCTCTTGGTAGCACCTGCATTTGCAAGATCCTACAACAAACATTTTAGTCATCGTTAGTCTGCAACAAGTTTCACGTAAAAGGAACATACTTTTAATTAAATTTCGTGGAGACTTCGAAATCAACTTGTAACGTTCATAACATTGTAACAAGATCTTGATTTGTTTAAACACTTCTAGCATACACTCTTATACATTAATTAAATAAAATGAATGATTCCCAATATAAAAATTGAGAGAAAACATATTTTGTCCAAATGAGCACAACAAACTTGATAAAGTAGACGTGCAAACTTACTTCTTTTGACGCAACATAAACATATGGTATTTCTGCCTCTTCACATAAAATCGGAACATGAGTTATCACATCAATTGGAGTAATGTTACCAGCAATGACGCACACTCTGCATTCACAAAAAACAAATAATCATATCAGCAACATGTTCATTTTTCGCCCCGTGAACATTTTAACGTTCCGGCCTCTATTAACCAATATACAAGTCTAAATAGCATATAAAATTAAGGCTGCATTCTCGAGATTTTTTTTGAATGGCAAGGAAAGGAAACATATGGGTTAAAAAATAATAGTGATTCTCGAGTTTTTATTTTAAGCGGAAAGGAAAGGATAATAGATGATTAAGAACGATAGTAAATTAACTTTTTGTTAACAACACTCTCCGCTCAAATTTGGGCGGATTGGGAAGGATAGTAAATCACTCTGTTCCCCTTTCTTCCCCATTCTTTTCAGCTCAAAACAAAACTCGAGAATACAGCGCACTTTGACTTCAATCACAAGACACAATTCTTGATTATAGTATAAATCACATAAGATGATTATAGACCCGACTTGTCAAATTTTACTCGGCCAAAGTTGTCGTATTACAATTTAATCAATCAAAGTCATTTATTAGTTCAGAGTCAGATTTATTAGGTCAAAATCGGTAAAAAAAAAAAAGTCAAAGTTGGTCACTTCCACTAGTCCGATTAGCGACTTTTACAACCTTGATAATTATAGATGTGATTAGAGTCGATCTACACAATCCCTTTTTAGTCTGATGATTTACATGAGTTATTTGGTTCTCAAAGATTTTGACTAGTCTGAACGAACCAAACCCTAATATTAAAAACTCATTAATTTACATGAATTCAAAATCAGATACTGTTCAATTTAAACATCAATAAAGCATACCCTTTATTACCGCGCCTGATACTCTTCACAACCTCCTTAACTCCTCTCTTTAAGCACTTGTGTTCAGCAGCTATTGTTTAAAATATTATAATTAAAAAAAACGTAAAAAACTTTTTAAAAAAAAAAAAAAAAAAAAAAGCAAAAACATTTGAGTGACACACAGAATAATAAAAATGAAACCTTTGCGAACGAGTTTAAGGGTGCGTTTGGAAAGCTTTTTGCCAGCAAGCGGTTTAGCAATTGGGCTTAAACCCAATAATTTCTTTTTTTCTTTCTCCTTCTTCATTGCTGATTTCTCTATTTCACTATCACTTCCTCCCATTTCTTTTTTATTTTACGAAAATAAAGTAGATTAACAAGGGAAAGAAATGAGAGGCAATTGAATTAGGGTTTATTGTTGGTGTGTTTGATTGATTTTAATTTTAGGGTTTAAACAGTTCGCCGTAGAAGACTAGAAGAGGGGAATGAAATTTGTTGTCGCGTGAGTTGCACGTGATTGTTTTTAGCCTAATTATTGGGCCTTGTCCAGTTTATCACTGATTGTATGTAAATAGTGTATAGTCAGCTTATTTATTTGCTTTAATATATATATATATATATATATATATATATATATATATATATATATATATATATATATATATATATATATATATTTTTTTTTTTTTTTTTTTTTTTTTTTTTTTTTAGAGAAAGGAGTATTACACTTGGTGATGATTTGCATTAAAATGTTATATTATATGAATCTTTGATTGTCTATAGATAAAAAAACAGTTGTGTAAAAATTACCCCCATTACATTTGAATGGCCGTATTTACTATAACCTCATACATTTCTCTGCCATTATGTCAATTTAACACTTAAATGAATGTTAACAATTCACTGATACAAAATGTCTATAAACAAGTTAACAAAAACTAATTCAAACACATATCATTTCAAGAAAGGGTTGAGTTCATGAGTTCGAGCCTCGCTCAGTTTACCCTCTTAATTAATTTACTTGAAATATGGAGCTCTAGATTGACCTTAAGGGGGTTTTCTCCCGGATTCAATCAGGATTCAAACCTGGTCAGCCTGTCCTTGGGATGGTTTAAGGATCGGGTTCTTGCAATTCGATTCAGGTTTTCTTCCGAAAGTGCGTGTGTGTGTGTGGCAAATGATTGCGGAGGTGGTCAATACCCTCTGGGTGATGCCGGCAACTTGTATTTCAAAAAAAACAAAAAAAATCAAGAAAGTACAATAAGAAACAAATCTTAAAATTTCAAATGTCAACAACAAGGTGTTTACGTATTGGTAGTGACGTTACTTATCATAAGGGATGTCTTCGCCGTGGGATTTGCTCCTGAGGGGCGGTAGGACCGTAATGTTCGTCCCAAGAAATGATCATATGGGTGAGTTCCGACATGGCGTTCAAACCCCATCAATGAATTCTAACTGCCGTTCAAAAACAAAAATTCAATGTCCAAATCTCCAAACTGAACCTAGCAAAATTACATTTCTAATTATGCGACCAACAAAATGCATCGTTAATTTGTATGATACGTTACTGTCGCATCATCATTAAATTAAACATCACAAGATATAACATCTTCCAAAATCGCAAGTGAATAAAAATTATACTGTACTATATGAGGTTGGTTGGTGGTGGTGGAGTGGTGTTGTTGGTGGCGGGAAGTATGGTGGTTGTGGTGGTAGAAGGTGTGTTGAGGTAGACACTGTAATTCATAAATGGTGAGCATGAAAAGACTAAAATGCTCATGTAAGGCAAAAAGACTAAATTTCTCTAGTGAATAGTAAGAATTTCATGGTAATTAGTATGTATATGTATAAATAGATAATAGATAATGGCACATAAGATACATTTATTCTCCCACGTTGGCCACCCAGGAGATGAGTATGTTAATGCAAACCTCTCCTCAATATACCTGGCAAACGGGTCGAGATGGGTCGAGTTGGGTCAAAGATCAAATGGGTTTGGGTCGGAACGGGTCATGGGTCGAAATGGGTCAGAATTAAAATGGGTCGAACGGGTCGGGTCGAGACCCGGGTCGGGTCGAGACCCGGGTCGGTTGGGTCGGGCTAGTAAAATTGTTCTTAATTGTATTTTTGATGTCACTTCCGAACACGCGCCTTTTTAGGACACCGTTTTTTATGTATTTTTTGGACCCCGTTTTTTGAACCCGTTTTTGTAAAAACACACGCCGAAAACGCACCTCAAAAAAGGCGCGTCGAAAACAAACGTAAAGAATGGGCGTCGAAAAACGTGCGCCCAATTCGCAAGCCGAAAACGCGCCTCGAAACGGGGCGTCGAAAACGCGTGCCGAAATCGGGCGTCGAAAACACGTGTCGAAACCGGGATCCGAAACCAAGCGTCGAAAACGGGCGCCGAAAATGCGGGTCGAAAGCGGGTTCCGAAACGGACGCGCCGAAAACGGGCGCCGAAACCGAGTGCTGAAACCGGGCGCCGAAAACGGGGGCCTGAAAACGGGCGCGAAACCGGGTTCCGAAACAGGGGCCGAAAACGGGGGCCGAAACTTGGGGCTGATAATCGAGGGCCTAAAACCAGAGGCCGAAAACGGGGTGCCGAAACCGGGCGTCGAAAACGGGGTCCAAAAACGAAGGCCGAAACTGTAGTGACCCGAACTTTTCCATGTTTATATATATTAATTGAGATTGATATTTACATGATTAAATGTTTCGAACATGTTAAGCAATCAAACTTGTTAAGACTTGATTAATTGAAATATGTTTCATATAGACAATTGACCACCCAAGTTGACCGGCGATTCACGAACGTTAAAACTTGTAAAAACGACATGACGATATATATATGGATATACATATGGTTAACATGAGATTATGATAAGTAAGTATCTCCATAAGTATATTAACAATGAGTTATATACATATAAACAAGACTACTAACTTAAGGATTTCGAAACGAGACATATATGTAACGATTATCGTTGTAACGACATTTAAATGTATATATATATCATATTAAGATATATTAATATATCATAATATCATGATAATATAATAATTTAACATCTCATTAGATATAATAAACAATGGGTTAACGACATTAATTGAGATCGTTAACTTAAAGGTTTCAAAACAACACTTACATGTAACGACTAACGATGACTTAACGACTCAGTTAAAATGTATATACATGTAGTGTATTTAGATGTATTAAAATACTTTTGGAAGACTTCAAGACATATATCAAAACACTCATACTTAACGAAAATGGTTACAGTTACTTTTCCATTCTTTTCTTTCATCAAGAATTCTAGTCGTATTCTTACCCGTATTATACACAGCTTCAAAACGTACTTACTATGAGTATATACCAATAGGAACTAGCATGGGATTCCACTCTTGATTATGTCATGTATGACTAATCAATTTTAACTTCTACCATGAGCTAGTCAACTAATTAGAACTCCTTTTAACTCCACTCACCACTCACCAATTACCACTCATCATTCACTCCATTTCACTTCCAATTCTCTTTCTAATTCTCTCTCAACACACACACACTATTATGAACGTATTTTTTCAGTAGTTAATCATCATCTTCATCAAAAATCACTTCAAGAATCAAGCTATAATCATCATAGGAAGAACACTTCAAGAACACTTCAAAAATCCCTTCAAGTTTACTAATTTACTTCCAAGCTTTCTAATCCATTCCAAGTAATCATCTAAGATCAAGAAACTTTTGTTATATACAGTAGGTTATCTTTCTTATTCAAGGTAATATTCATATTCAAACTTTGATTCAATTTCTATAACTATAAACTATCTTAATTCGAGTAAAAATCTTACTTGAACTTGTTTTTGTGTCATGATCCTACTTCAAGAACTTTCAAGCCATCCAAGATCCTTTGAAGCTAGATCATTTCTTGTCACTTCCAGTAGGTTTACCTACTAAACTTGAGGTAGTAATGATGTTCATAACATCATTCGATTCATATATATAAAACTATCTTATTCGAAGGTTTAAACTCGTAATCATTAGAACATAGTTTAGTTAATTCTAAACTTGTTCGCAAACAAAAGTTAATCCTTCTAACTTGACTTTTAAAATTAACTACACACATGTTCTATATCTATATGATATGCTAACTTAATGATTTAAAACCTGGAAACACGAAAAACACCGTAAAACCGGATTTACGCCGTCGTAGTAACACCGCGGGCTGTTTTGGGTTAGTTAATTAAAAACTATGATAAACTTTGATTTAAAAGTTGTTATTCTGAGAAAATGATTTTTATTATGAACATGAAACTATATCCAAAAATTATGGTTAAACTCAAAGTGGAAGTATGTTTTCTAAAATGGTCATCTAGACGTCGTTCTTTCGACTGAAATGACTACCTTTACAAAAACGACTTGTAACTTATTTTTCCGACTATAAACTGAAATGTCCCGTTCTTATTGATTAAAAACTTTCCATATTAATTGATTTCGTTGCGAGGTTTTGACCTCTATATGAGACGTTTTTCAAAGACTGCATTCATTTTAAAACAAACCATAACCTTTATTTCATCAATAAAGGTTTAAAAAGCTTTACGTAGATTATCAAATAATGATAATCTAAAATATCCTGTTTACACATGACCATTACATAATAGTTTACAATACAAATATGTTACAACAAAATAAGTTTCTTGAATGCAGTTTTTACACAATATCATACAAACATGGACTCCAAATCTCGTCCTTATTTAAGTATGCAACAGCGGAAGCTCTTAGTAATCACCTGAGAATAAACATGCTTAAAACGTCAACAAAAATGTTGGTGAGTTATAGGTTTAACCTATATATATCAAATCATAATAATAGACCACAAGATTTCATATTTCAATACACATCCCATACATAGAGATAAAAGTCATTCATATGGTGAACACCTGGTAACCGACATTAACAAGATGCATATATAAGAATATCCCCATCATTCCGGGACACCCTTCGGATATGATATAAATTTCGAAGTACTAAAGCATCCAGTACTTTGGATGGGGCTTGTTGGGCCCGATAGATCTATCTTTAGGATTCGCGTCAATTAAGGTGTCTGTTCCCTAATTCTTAGATTACCAGACTTAATAAAAAGGGGCATATTCGATTTCGATAATTCAACCATAGAATGTAGTTTCACGTACTTGTGTCTATTTTGTAAATCATTTATAAAACCTGCATGTATTCTCATCCCAAAAATATTAGATTTTAAAAGTGGGACTATAACTCACTTTCACAGATTTTTACTTCGTCGGGAAGTAAGACTTGGCCACTGGTTGATTCACGAACCTATAACAATATATACATATATATCAAAGTATGTTCAAAATATATTTACAACACTTTTAATATATTTTGATGTTTTAAGTTTATTAAGTCAGCTGTCCTCGTTAGTAACCTACAACTAGTTGTCCACAGTTAGATGTACAGAAATAAATCGATAAATATTATCTTGAATCAATCCACGACCCAGTGTATACGTATCTCATTATTGATCACAACTCAAACTATATATATTTTGGAATCAACCTCAACCCTGTATAGCTAACTCCAACATTCACATATAGAGTGTCTATGGTTGTTCCGAAATATATATAGATGTGTCGACATGATAGGTCGAAACATTGTATACGTGTCTATGGTATCTCAAGATTACATAATATACAATACAAGTTGATTAAGTTATGGTTGGAATAGATTTGTTACCAATTTTCACGTAGCTAAAATGAGAAAAATTATCCAATCTTGTTTTACCCATAACTTCTTCATTTTAAATCCGTTTTGAGTGAATCAAATTGCTATGGTTTCATATTGAACTCTATTTTATGAATCTAAACAGAAAAAGTATAGGTTTATAGTCGGAAAAATAAGTTACAAGTCGTTTTTGTAAAGGTAGTCATTTCAGTCGAAAGAACGACGTCTAGATGACCATTTTAGAAAACATACTTCCACTTTGAGTTTAACCATAATTTTTGGATATAGTTTCATGTTCATAATAAAAATCATTTTCTCAGAATAACAACTTTTAAATCAAAGTTTATCATAGTTTTTAATTAACTAACCCAAAACAGCCCGCGGTGTTACTACGACGGCGTAAATCCGGTTTTACGGTATTTTTCGTGTTTCCAGGTTTTAAATCATTAAGTTAGCATATCATATAGATATAGAACATGTGTTTAGTTGATTTTAAAAGTCAAGTTAGAAGGATTAACTTTTGTTTGCGAACAAGTTTAGAATTAACTAAACTATGTTCTAGTGATTACAAGTTTAAACCTTCGAATAAGATAGCTTTATATGTATGAATCGAATGATGTTATGAACATCATTACTACCTTAAGTTCCTTGGATAAACCTACTGGAAAAGATAAAAATGGATCTAGCTTCAACGGATCCTTGGATGGCTCGAAGTTCTTGAAGCAGAATCATGACACGAAAACAAGTTCAAGTAAGATCATCACTTGAAATAAGATTGTTATAGTTATAGAAATTGAACCAAAGTTTGAATATGATTATTACCTTGTATTAGAATGATAACCTACTGTAAGAAACAAAGATTTCTTGAGGTTGGATGATCACCTTACAAGATTGGAAGTGAGCTAGCAAACTTGAAAGTATTCTAGATTTTATGTAACTAGAACTTGTAAAATATATGAAGAACACTTAGAACTTGAAGATAGAACTTGAGAGAGATCAATTAGATGAAGAAAATTGAAGAATGAAAGTGTTTGTAGGTGTTTTTGGTCGTTGGTGTATGGATTAGATATAAAGGATATGTAATTTTGTTTTCATGTAAATAAGTCATGAATGATTACTCATATTTTTGTAATTTTATGAGATATTTCATGCTAGTTGCCAAATGATGGTTCCCACATGTGTTAGGTGACTCACATGGGCTGCTAAGAGCTGATCATTGGAGTGTATATACTAATAGTACATACATCTAAAAGCTGTGTATTGTACGAGTACGAATACGGGTGCATACGAGTAGAATTGTTGATGAAACTGAACGAGGATGTAATTGTAAGCATTTTTGTTAAGTAGAAGTATTTTGATAAGTGTCTTGAAGTCTTTCAAAAGTGTATGAATACATATTAAAACACTACATGTATATACATTTTAACTGAGTCGTTAAGTCATCGTTAGTCGTTACACGTAAATGTTGTTTTGAAACCTTTAGGTTAACGATCTTATTGAATGTTGTTAACCCATTGTTTATTATAACAAATGAGATGTTAAATTATTATATTATCATGATATTATGATATATAATATATCTTAGTATGATGTATATGCAGTTAAATGTCGTTACAACGATAATCGTTACATATATGTCTCGTTTCGAAATCATTAAGTTAGTAGTCTTATTTTTACATATGTATTTCATTGTTAATACACTTAATAATATATTTACTTATCATTTAACATAATTAACCAAGTGTATCAATATCTTAATATGATTCATATGTACCTAGTAAGACGTTGTTATAACGATAATCGTTATATATATCGTTTTCGAGTTTCTTAAATTAATAGTCTCATTTTTATGTATATAACTCATTGTTAAAATACCTAATGAGATACATACTTATAATAAAAACATGTTAACTATATATATAACCATATATATGTCATCGTGTAGTTTTTACAAGTTTTAACGTTCGTGAATCACCGGTCAGCTTGGGTGGTCAATCGTCTATATGAAACATATTTCAATTAATCAAGTCTTAACAAGTTTGATTGCTTAACATGTTGGAAACATTTAATCATGTAAATATCAATCTCAATTAATATATATAAACATGGAAAAGTTCGGGTCACTACAGTACCTACCCGTTAAATAAATTTCGTCCCGAAATTTTAAGCTGTTGAAGGTGTTGACGAATCTTCTGGAAATAGATGCGGGTATTTCTTCTTCATCTGATCTTCACGCTCCCAGGTGAACTCGGGTCCTCTACGAGCATTCCATCGAACCTTAACAATTGGTATCTTGTTTTGCTTAAGTCTTTTAACCTCACGATCCATTATTTCGACGGGTTCTTCGATGAATTGAAGTTTTTCGTTGATTTGGATTTCATCTAACGGAATAGTGAGATCTTCTTTAGCAAAACATTTCTTCAAATTCGAGACGTGGAAAGTGTTATGTACAGCCGCGAGTTGTTGAGGTAAATCAAGTCGGTAAGCTACTGGTCCGACACGATCAATAATCTTGAATGGTCCAATATACCTTGGATTTAATTTCCCTCGTTTACCAAATCGAACAACGCCTTTCCAAGGTGCAACTTTAAGCATGACCATCTCTCCAATTTCAAATTCTATATCTTTTCTTTTAATGTCAGCGTAGCTCTTTTGTCGACTTTGGGCGGTTTTCAACCGTTGTTGAATTTGGATGATCTTCTCGGTAGTTTCTTGTATAATCTCCGGACCCGTAATCTGTCTATCCCCCACTTAACTCCAAAAAATCAGAGACCTGCACTTTCTACCATAAAGTGCTTCAAATGGCGCCATCTCAATGCTTGAATGGTAGCTGTTGTTGTAGGAAAATTCTGCTAACGGTAGATGTCGATCCCAACTGTTTCCAAAATCAATAACACATGCTCGTAGCATGTCTTCAAGCGTTTGTATCGTCCTTTCGCTCTGCCCATCAGTTTGTGGATGATAGGTAGTGCTCATGTCTAGACGAGTTCCTAATGCTTGCTGTAATGTCTGCCAGAATCTTGAAATAAATCTACCATCCCTATCAGAGATAACAGAGATTGGTATTCCATGTCTGGAGACGACTTCCTTCAAATACAGTCGTGCTAACTTCTCCATCTTGTCATCTTCTCTTATTGGCAGGAAGTGTGCTGATTTGGTGAGACGATCAACTATTACCCAAATAGTATCAAAACCACTTGCAGTCCTTGGCAATTTAGTGATGAAATTCATGGTAATGTTTTCCCATTTCCATTCTGGGATTTCAGGTTGTTGAAGTAGACCTGATGGTTTCTGATGCTCAGCTTTGACCTTAGAACACGTCAAACATTCTCCTACGTATTTAGCAACATCGGCTTTCATACCCGGCCACCAAAAATATTTCTTGAGATCCTTGTACATCTTCCCCGTTCCAGGATGTATTGAGTATCTGGTTTTATGAGCTTCTCTAAGTACCATTTCTCTCATATCTCCAAATTTTGGTACCCAAATCCTTTCAGCCCTATACCGGGTTCCGTTTTCCCGAATATTAAGATGCTTCTCCGATCCTTTGGGTATTTCATCCTTTAAATTTCCCTCTTTTAAAACTCCTTGTTGCGCCTCCTTTATTTGAGTAGTAAGGTTATTATGAATCATTATATTCATAGATTTTACTCGAATGGGTTCTCTGTCCTTCCTGCTCAAGGCATCGGCTACCACATTTGCCTTCCCCGGGTGGTAACGAATCTCAAAGTCGTAATCATTCAATAATTCAATCCACCTACGCTGCCTCATATTCAGTTGTTTCTGATTAAATATGTGTTGAAGACTTTTGTGGTCGGTATATATAATACTTTTGACCACATATAAGTAGTGCCTCCAAGTCTTTAATGCAAAAACAACCGCGCCTAATTCCAAATCATGCGTCGTATAATTTTGTTCGTGAATCTTCAATTGTCTAGACGCATAAGCAATCACCTTCGTTCGTTGCATTAATACACAACCGAGACCTTGCTTTGATGCATCACAATAAATCACAAAATCATCATTCTCTTCAGGCAATGACAATATAGGTGCCGTAGTTAGCTTTTTCTTCAATAACTGAAACGCTTTCTCTTGTTCATCATTCCATTCAAATTTCTTCCCTTTATGCGTTAATGCAGTCAAGGGTTTTGCTATTCTGGAAAAGTCTTGGATGAACCTTCTGTAGTAACCAGCTAGTCCTAAAAACTGGCGTATGTGTTTCGGAGTTTTCGGGGTTTCCCACTTTTCAACAGTTTCTATCTTTGCCGGATCCACCTTAATACCTTCTTTGTTCACTATGTGACCGAGGAATTGAACTTCTTCCAACCAAAATGCACACTTTGAAAACTTAGCGTACAATTCTTCCTTCCTCAATACTTCTAACACCTTTCTCAAATGTTCACCGTGTTCTTGGTCATTCTTTGAGTAAATAAGTATGTCATCAATGAAAACAATGACAAACTTGTCAAGGTATGGTCCACACACTCGGTTCATAAGGTCCATGAACACAGCTGGTGCATTAGTTAAACCAAACGGCATGACCATAAACTCGTAATGACCGTAACGTGTTCTGAAAGCAGTCTTTGGAATATCATCTTCTTTCACCCGCATTTGATGATACCCGGAACGTAAGTCAATCTTTGAATAAACAGACGAGCCTTGTAGTTGATCAAATAAGTCGTCGATTCTCGGTAGTGGGTAGCGATTCTTGATGGTAAGTTTGTTCAACTCTCGGTAGTCGATACACAACCTGAATGTACCATCTTTCTTCTTGACAAACAAAACAGGAGCTCCCCACGGTGATGTGCTTGGTCGAATGAAACCACGCTCTAAAAGTTCTTGTAATTGGCTTTGCAGTTCTTTCATCTCGCTGGGTGTGAGTCTGTAAGGAGCACGAGCTATTGGTGCAGCTCCTGGTACAAGATCTATTTGAAATTCAACGGATCGATGTGGGGGTAATCCCGGTAATTCTTTCGGAAATACATCGGGAAATTCTTTTGCGACGGGAACATCATTGATGCTCTTTTCTTCAGTTTGTACTTTCTCAACGTGTGCTAGAACAGCATAGCAACCTTTTCTTATTAGTTTTTGTGCTTCAAATTACTAATAAGATGTAGCTTCGTGTTGCCCTTTTCTCCGTACACCATTAAGGATTTTCCTTTTTCTCGTATAATGCGAATTGCATTTTTGTAACAAACGATCTCTGCTTTCACTTCTTTCAACCAGTCCATACCGATTATCACATCAAAACTCCCTAACTCTACTGGTATCAAGTCAATCTTAAATGTTTCGCTAACCAGTTTAATTTCTCGATTCCGACATATATTATCTGCTGAAATTAATTTACCATTTGCTAATTCGAGTAAAAATTTACTATCCAAAGGCGTCAATGGACAACTTAATTTAGCACAAAATTCTCTACTCATATAGCTTCTATCCGCACCCGAATCAAATAAAACGTAAGCAGATTTATTGTCAATAAGAAACGTACCCGTAACAAGCTCCGGGTCTTCCTGTGCCTCTGCCGCATTAATATTGAAAACTCTTCCGCGGCCTTGTCCATTCGTGTTCTCCTGGTTCGGGCAATTTCTAATAATGTGGCCCGGTTTTCCACATTTATAACAAACTACATTGGCATAACTTGCTCCGACACTACTTCCTCCGCCATTACTCGTTCCGACACCATTTGTTCCTTTCGTTCTATTAACCCCTGGTCCGTAGACCTCACACTTCGCCGCGCTATGACCATTTCTTTTACACTTGTTGCAAAATTTGGTGCAGAACCCCGAGTGATACTTTTCACACCTTTGGCATAGCTGCTTCTGATTTTTGTTGTTGTTGCGGTTATTATTGTTGTTGGGATGATTATTGTAGTTGCTGTTGTTGTTGTTGTTGTTGTTGTTGTTGTTGTTGTTGTTGTTGTTGTTGTTGTTGTTGTTGGGCCGTTTGTTGTAGTTGTGATTGATGTTGCGATTGTTGGGATAATTGTTGCGATTATTGTTGTAATTGCTGTTGTTGTTGTATTGGTGATTCTTATCACCGTTTTCCTCCCACTTTCTTTTGACTTGCTTCACATTGGCCTCTTCACCAGTCTGTTCTTTAATTCTTTCTTCAATCTGGTTCACTAGTTTGTGAGCCATTCTACATGCCTGTTGTATGGAGGCTGGCTCGTGTGAACTTATATCTTCTTGGATTCTTTCTGGTAATCCTTTCACAAACGCGTCGATCTTCTCTTCCTCATCTTCGAATGCTCCCGGACACAATAGGCACAATTCTGTGAATCGTCTTTCGTACGTGGTAATATCAAATCCTTGGGTTCGTAACCCTCTAAGTTCTGTCTTGAGCTTATTGACCTCGGTTCTGGGACGGTACTTCTCGTTCATCAAGTGCTTGAATGCTGACCACGGTAGTGCGTACGCATCGTCTTGTCCCACTTGCTCTAGATAGGTATTCCACCATGTTAACGCAGAACCTGTGAAGGTATGCGTAGCGTACTTCACTTTGTCCTCTTCAGTACACTTACTTATGGCAAACAGCGATTCGACCTTCTCGGTCCACCGTTTCAATCCGATCGGTCCTTCGGTTCCATCAAATTCTAAAGGTTTGCAGGCAGTGAATTCTTTGTAGGTGCATCCTACACGATTTCCTGTACTGCTAGATCCAAGGTTATTGTTGGTATGTAGCGCAGCCTGTACTGCGGCTATGTTTGAAGCTAGAAAAGTACGGAATTCCTCTTCATTCATATTCACGGTGTGTCGAGTAGTCGGTGCCATTTCCTTCAAAATAGTCAAATGGAACAAGTTAATCATACAGAATATTAAGAGTAGTTAATAGTATTTCATAGCATAATATGAACTCATTTATAAAAGCTTTTTCTTCATATTAGCGTTTTATAAGTTTAAATTCAGGTAGTACCTACCCGTTAAGTTCATACTTAGTAGCTAATATACAATTCAACTACTACAATTCTATATGAAAAACTGATTATAATAATATTTCGCGTTCAAACTTTTATACAATATTTTACAAACTTACAATACCGCTTATTTTACATAAAGCATGAAATATAGCACACAATAACTTTGATACAAGATAGTTGTGAAGATAATTCTAGCTAGTACACAAGTCGTTCAGCAAAGGCAATAAAGACACGTAATTCATACGTCCAGAAACAAGTCATGCATTCTGGTTTTACTAGGACTACTTCCCATCCTTGGTCTTGTGGAACATAACCGTTATGGCCGTTGATAAGACAGCGTGTTGTAACGTCGTCAAAGGGACGAGGGTTACGTAATGTCCAACAGTCCCGTAATAATCTAAAAACCTCATTTCTTACCCCAATTACCGACTCCGTCACTTGTGGAAACATTTTGTTTAATAGTTGTAGCCCGATGTTCTTGTTCTCACTTTGGTGAGAAGCGAACATTACTAATCCGTAAGCATAACATGCTTCTTTATGTTGCATGTTAGCCGCTTTTTCTAAATCACGAAGTCCAATATTCGGATATATTGAGTCAAAATAGTTTCTTAACCCGTTGCGTAAAATAGCATTTGGGTTCCCCGCAATATATGCGTCAAAGTAAACACATCGTAACTTATGGGTTTCCCAATGTGATATCCCCCATCTTTCAAACGAAAGTCTCTTATAAACCAAGACATTCTTGGAACGTTCTTCGAATGTCTTACAAACTGATCTCGCCTTAAATAGTTGTGCCGAGGAATTCTGACCGACTCTAGACAAGATTTCATCAATCATGTCTCCGGGTAGGTCTCTTAAAATATTGGGTTGTCTATCCATTTTGTGTTTTTAAACTGTAAAATAGACAAGAGTTAGATTCATAAAAAAATACTTATTAATACAAGCAATTTTTACATATATCATAAAGCATAAGCACACTATATTACATATATTACACCACACGAATACAACTATCTTATTCCGACTCGCTCATTTCTTCTTCTTCGGTTTTGGTTCGTTTTGCCAGGTTTCTAGGGATATATGATGTTCCCCTAATACGAGCCGTAATTTTCCACATTGGTTTAGAAAAACCTGGTGGTTTAGAGGTTCCCGGGTCATTGTTACAACTTAAGAACTTCGGGGGTTGACGATACATATAAAGTTCATCGGGGTTAGAATTAGATTTCTCAATTTTTATGCCCTTTCCCTTATTATTTTCTTTTGCCTTTTTAAATTCAGTTGGGGTAATTTCTATAACATCATCGGAATTCTCGTCGGAATCCGATTCATCGGAAAATTGGTAATCCTCCCAATATTTTGCTTCCTTGGCGGAAACACCATTGACCATAATTAACCTTGGTCGGTTGGTTGAGGATTTTCTTTTACTTAACCGTTTTATTATTTTCCCCACCGGTTCTATTTCTTCATCCGGTTCCGATTCTTCTTCCGGTTCCGATTCTTCTTCCGGTTCCGACTCTTCTTCCGGTTCCTCTTCGGGAACTTGTGAATCAGTCCACGAATCATTCCAATTTACATTTGACTCTTCATTATTATTAGGTGAGTCAATGGGACTTGTTCTAGAGGTAGACATCTATCACATAATATCAAACACGTTAAGAGATTAATATATCACATAATATTCACATGTTAAAAATATATAGTTTCCAACAAAATTTGTTAAGCAATCATTTTTCAAGTAAACACGGTCGAAGTCCAGACTCACTAATGCATCCTAACAAACTCGATAAGACACACTAATGCAAAATTCTGGTTCTCTAAGACCAACGCTCTGATACCAACTGAAATGTCCCGTTCTTATTGATTAAAAACGTTCCATATTAATTGATTTCGTTGCGAGGTTTTGACCTCTATATGAGACGTTTTTCAAAGACTGCATTCATTTTAAAACAAACCATAACCTTTATTTCATCAATAAAGGTTTAAAAAGCTTTACGTAGATTATCAAATAATGATAATCTAAAATATCCTGTTTACACATGACCATTACATAATAGTTTACAATACAAATATGTTACAACAAAATAAGTTTCTTGAATGCAGTTTTTACACAATATCATACAAACATGGACTCCAAATCTCGTCCTTATTTAAGTATGCAACAGCGGAAGCTCTTAGTAATCACCTGAGAATAAACATGCTTAAAACGTCAACAAAAATGTTGGTGAGTTATAGGTTTAACCTATATATATCAAATCATAATAATAGACCACAAGATTTCATATTTCAATACACATCCCATACATAGAGATAAAAGTCATTCATATGGTGAACACCTGGTAACCGACATTAACAAGATGCATATATAAGAATATCCCCATCATTCCGGGACACCCTTCGGATATGATATAAATTTCGAAGTACTAAAGCATCCGGTACTTTGGATGGGGCTTGTTGGGCCCGATAGATCTATCTTTAGGATTCGCGTCAATTAGGGTGTCTGTTCCCTAATTCTTAGATTACCAGACTTAATAAAAAGGGGCATATTCGATTTCGATAATTCAACCATAGAATGTAGTTTCACGTACTTGTGTCTATTTTGTAAATCATTTATAAAACCTGCATGTATTCTCATCCCAAAAATATTAGATTTTAAAAGTGGGACTATAACTCACTTTCACAGATTTTTACTTCGTCGGGAAGTAAGACTTGGCCACTGGTTGATTCACGAACCTATAACAATATATACATATATATCAAAGTATGTTCAAAATATATTTACAACACTTTTAATATATTTTGATGTTTTAAGTTTATTAAGTCAGCTGTCCTCGTTAGTAACCTACAACTAGTTGTCCACAGTTAGATGTACAGAAATAAATCGATAAATATTATCTTGAATCAATCCACGACCCAGTGTATACGTATCTCAGTATTGATCACAACTCAAACTATATATATTTTGGAATCAACCTCAACCCTGTATAGCTAACTCCAACATTCACATATAGAGTGTCTATGGTTGTTCCGAAATATATATAGATGTGTCGACATGATAGGTCGAAACATTGTATACGTGTCTATGGTATCTCAAGATTACATAATATACAATACAAGTTGATTAAGTTATGGTTGGAATAGATTTGTTACCAATTTTCACGTAGCTAAAATGAGAAAAATTATCCAATCTTGTTTTACCCATAACTTCTTCATTTTAAATCCGTTTTGAGTGAATCAAATTGCTATGGTTTCATATTGAACTCTATTTTATGAATCTAAACAGAAAAAGTATAGGTTTATAGTCGGAAAAATAAGTTACAAGTCGTTTTTGTAAAGGTAGTCATTTCAGTCGAAAGAACGACGTCTAGATGACCATTTTAGAAAACATACTTCCACTTTGAGTTTAACCATAATTTTTGGATATAGTTTCATGTTCATAATAAAAATCATTTTCTCAGAATAACAACTTTTAAATCAAAGTTTATCATAGTTTTTAATTAACTAACCCAAAACAGCCCGCGGTGTTACTACGACGGCGTAAATCCGGTTTTACGGTGTTTTTCGTGTTTCCAGGTTTTAAATCATTAAGTTAGCATATCATATAGATATAGAACATGTGTTTAGATGATTTTAAAAGTCAAGTTAGAAGGATTAACTTTTGTTTGCGAACAAGTTTAGAATTAACTAAACTATGTTCTAGTGATTACAAGTTTAAACCTTCGAATAAGATAGCTTTATATGTATGAATCGAATGATGTTATGAACATCATTACTACCTTAAGTTCCTTGGATAAACCTACTGTAAAAGAGAAAAATGGATCTAGCTTCAACGGATCCTTGGATGGCTCGAAGTTCTTGAAGCAGAATCATGACACGAAAACAAGTTCAAGTAAGATCATCACTTGAAATAAGATTGTTATAGTTATAGAAATTGAACCAAAGTTTGAATATGATTATTACCTTGTATTAGAATGATAACCTACTGTAAGAAACAAAGATTTCTTGAGGTTGGATGATCACCTTACAAGATTGGAAGTGAGCTAGCAAACTTGAAAGTATTCTTGATTTTATGTAACTAGAACTTGTAAAATATATGAAGAACACTTAGAACTTGAAGATAGAACTTGAGAGAGATCAATTAGATGAAGAAAATTGAAGAATGAAAGTGTTTGTAGGTGTTTTTGGTCGTTGGTGTATGGATTAGATATAAAGGATATGTAATTTTGTTTTCATGTAAATAAGTCATGAATGATTACTCATATTTTTGTAATTTTATGAGATATTTCATGCTAGTTGCCAAATGATGGTTCCAACATGTGTTAGGTGACTCACATGGGCTGCTAAGAGCTGATCATTGGAGTGTATATACTAATAGTACATACATCTAAAAGCTGTGTATTGTACGAGTACGAATACGGGTGCATACGAGTAGAATTGTTGATGAAACTGAACGAGGATGTAATTGTAAGCATTTTTGTTAAGTAGAAGTATTTTGATAAGTGTCTTGAAGTCTTTCAAAAGTGTATGAATACATATTAAAACACTACATGTATATACATTTTAACTGAGTCGTTAAGTCATCGTTAGTCGTTACATGTAAATGTTGTTTTGAAACCTTTAGGTTAACGATCTTGTTGAATGTTGTTAACCCATTGTTTATTATAACAAATGAGATGTTAAATTATTATATTATCATGATATTATGATATATAATATATCTTAGTATGATGTATATGCAGTTAAATGTCGTTACAACGATAATCGTTACATATATGTCTCGTTTCGAAATCATTAAGTTAGTAGTCTTATTTTTACATATGTATTTCATTGTTAATACACTTAATAATATATTTACTTATCATTTAACATAATTAACCAAGTGTATCAATATCTTAATATGATTCATATGTACCTAGTAAGACGTTGTTATAACGATAATCGTTATATATATCGTTTTTGAGTTTCTTAAATTAATAGTCTCATTTTTATGTATATAACTCATTGTTAAAATACCTAATGAGATACATACTTATAATAAAAACATGTTAACTATATATATAACCATATATATGTCATCGTGTAGTTTTTACAAGTTTTAACGTTCGTGAATCACCGGTCAACTTGGGTGGTCAATCGTCTATATGAAACATATTTCAATTAATCAAGTCTTAACAAGTTTGATTGCTTAACATGTTGGAAACATTTAATCATGTAAATATCAATCTCAATTAATATATATAAACATGGAAAAGTTCGGGTCACTACATAAACCTATACTTTTCTGTTTAGATTCATAAAATAGAGTTCAATATGAAACCATAGCAATTTGATTCACTCAAAACGGATTTAAAATGAAGAAGTTATGGGTAAAACAAGATTGGATAATTTTTCTCATTTTAGCTACGTGAAAATTGGTAACAAATCTATTCCAACCATAACTTAATCAACTTGTATTGTATATTATGTAATCTTGAGATACCATAGACACGTATACAATGTTTCGACCTATCATGTCGACACATCTATATATATTTCAGAACAACCATAGACACTCTATATGTGAATGTTGGAGTTAGCTATACAGGGTTGAGGTTGATTCCAAAATATATATAGTTTGAGTTGTGATCAATACTGAGATACGTATACACTGGGTCGTGGATTGATTCAAGATAATATTTATCGATTTATTTCTGTACATCTAACTGTGGACAACTAGTTGTAGGTTACTAACGAGGACAGCTGACTTAATAAACTTAAAACATCAAAATATATTAAAAGTGTTATAAATATATTTTGAACATACTTTGATATATATGTATATATTGTTATAGGTTCGTGAATCAACCAGTGGCCAAGTCTTACTTCCCGACGAAGTAAAAATCTGTGAAAGTGAGTTATAGTCCCACTTTTAAAATCTAATATTTTTGGGATGAGAATACATGCAGGTTTTATAAATGATTTACAAAATAGACACAAGTACGTGAAACTACATTCTATGGTTGAATTATCGAAATCGAATATGCCCCTTTTTATTAAGTCTGGTAATCTAAGAATTAGGGAACAGACACCCTAATTGACGCGAATCCTAAAGATAGATCTATTGGGCTTAACAAACCCCATCCAAAGTACCGGATGCTTTAGTACTTCGAAATTTATATCATATCCGAAGGGTGTCCCGGAATGATGGGGATATTCTTACATATATATGCATCTTGTTAATGTCGGTTACCAGGTGTTCACCATATGAATGATTTTTATCTCTATGTATGGGATGTGTATTGAAAAATGAAATCTTGTGGTCTATTGTTACGATTTGATATATATAGGTTAAACCTATAACTCACCAACATTTTTGTTGACGTTTAAAGCATGTTTATTCTCAGGTGAATACTAAGAGTTTCCGCTGTTGCATACTAAAATAAGGACAAGATTTGGAGTCCATGTTTGTATGATATTGTGTAAAAACTGCATTCAAGAAACTGATTTCGATGTAACATATTTGTATTGTAAACCATTATGTAATGGTCGTGTGTAAACAGGATATTTTAGATTATCATTATTTGATAATCTACGTAAAGCTTTTTAAACCTTTATTTATGAAATAAAGGTTATGGTTTGTTTTAAAAATGAATGCAGTCTTTGAAAAACGTCTCATATAGAGGTCAAAACCTCGCAACGAAATCAATTAATATGGAACGTTTTTAATCAATAAGAACGGGACATTTCAGTTGGTAGGCGTCGAAAACGGGGTCCGAAAACGGGCGCCAAGACCGGGGCGGAAAATCGGGGTCGAAAACGGTGTCCCAAAACGGGCGCCGAAATCGGGCGTCGAAACCGGGGGCCGAAACCGGGCACATAAAACGCGCACCGAAAACGGGCGCTGAAAACGCGCGCCAAAAACGGGTGCCGAAACCGGGCGTTGAAAACGGGGTCAAAAAAGGAGGACGAAACCGGGCGTCGAAAATGGGGTCCAAAAACGGAGGCCGAAACCGGGCGCCGAAATCCGGGTCCAAAAAAGGGGTTGAAAACGGGCGCCGAAACAGGGTGCCGAAACCGGGACGGAGAACGAGGGTCGAAACCGGGGGCCGAAAACGGTGTCCCAAAACGGGCGCCGAAAACCGGGCGCCGAAAACGGGGTACGGAAATCGAGCGTCGAAAACGGGGGCCGGAACCGGGGGCCGAAACTGTGTGCCGAAACCGGGGGCCAAAAATCAGGTGCCGAAAACGCGCACCGAAAACGAGCGCTGAAAGCGCGCGACGAAAACGGGCGTCGAAAACGGGGTCCAAAAATGGAGGCTGAAACCGGGCGTCGAAATTGGGGTCCAAAAACGGAGGCCGAAACCGGGCGCCGAAATCGAGGTCCAAAAAAGGGGCCGAAATCGGGCGCCGAAACAGGGTGTCGAAACCGGGGAGGAGAACGGGGGCTGAAACCGGGGGCGGAAAACCGGGGGCCGAAAACGGTGTCCCAAAACGGGCGTCGAAAACGGGTGCAGAAACCGGGTGCCGAAAACGGGGGCCGAAAACCAGGGGCCGAAAATGCGCGCTGAAAACGGGGTGCCGAAATCGGGCGTCGAAAACTAAATCCAAAAACGGGGGTCGAAACCGAGGGCCGAAAACGGGGTCCAAAATCGGGTGCCGAAAACAGGGTCCAAAAACGGGGGCCGAAAACCGGGGGCCGAAACCGGGGGCCGAAAACGGGCGTCGAAACCGGGTGTCGATAACTCGAGTCGAATAACGCGCCTCGAACTCGCGCTTTGAAATCAAATCATTTGAATTAAAACCATTTGGACCCATTTGGGTCCTCAAGTAATATTCTATAATGTGATTGGACCTATTTGGGTCTTGGAGTAAATTTTGATATTATATACTTGGACCCATTTTGGTCTTCAAGTAAACCCAATCAACCAATTTTTTAAACTTTGGGTCTTGTTTGTCAGGTCTACTCCTCAACTAGTGGACGCATTTTAGCTTATGTGTCGTTTGTCTTTTGCACTTATTAGCTATAACCCATTTTTTTTTTAACGGCATAAGATTTTATTAAAAAAAGAAACTAGCAAGAAGCTAGACAAAAATTACAGAGTCCATAGAATTTTGTAACCACATTGACCAATTACAAAGAGTCCATAGAATTTTATTAGCTATAACCGATTAGTTTGATTAAAAAAAAATTAGTGTTATTCTAAAGAAACATTTGCTTAATTAACTCGTTTTCATCTTGATCTTTTCAGTAACGCAGCAAAGATGAAGTCAACCTTTAGGCCTACATATCATTCTTTTAAAAATATGCACTTTTTTCTATACTATGCAACTCCTGCAAGACAATGACAACAATTGCAGTCCGAATTTTGTGTAGGGATTGTAATGTAATATATCCCATACAAACTAGACGATTATATTGACGTGCAAAGTTTACATGTTGCAATTTCCCAGATTATGTAACAGATTGAAAATTTTTCAAATTTACAACTTGCTATTTTGACCAATATGAGTCAACTGCTCTCTCAGAACCCTTCTCATTACCTTGTTTGTTGCTGTCCTAGGAAGTGTTGAAAATGGCACCACCTCAGAAACCTGAAGAACCCAAAAGCCAAAGTTAAAAGTCAAAATTGGAAACTTAGAAGATATCTAAAGTTTCTAAATAACATATAACATACTGACTAGTTCAAAGATGATAAAATGATACCTTAAACAAAGGGTTCAGATTCTTTTGTAAAGCTGAATTCAATGAAGCCTTCAACTTGATTAAGTCAGGTTTCGAACCATAGCCATCATTGAAAACGACTACAATAACCAACCTCTCCGGCCCACCACCAGATGGAGTAACCGCTATAGCTGCTGTTTCGAGAACTCTTCCATCAACTGAGTTACAAACACGTTCAATCTCAACCGAACTTACCTGCACTAAAACCACAGTTCTTGAAACTGTTCTAACAACTAAGGTTGCAAATGACGCGATAGAGAGACGAGTCGGTCAGGACCTTGAAAGGGAGTCGGTCGAGACGGGGTCAAGTCGGTCGATATGGGCGTTGACCAACAAACATATTTTTTGAGATAAATAATTATTTACAAACAAGATGATGTGGTTTTAGTTTAAAATGATATATAGGTTTTTATGATGTTTAGTAATTATTATTATTTACGAGTATTATTTATTATTTATTAGTTTATCTTTAAGGATACCATGTAAGTCTGTGTTTTTATTTTTCCCAGCTAATATTTAAATGGTCTTGTGATTTCCATTTACACTAGAACAAAGCCAGACATAAGTCGACTTTTCCCGATTCTTCCCGACTTTTGACTGTTGCCTGACTTATTAAACGTTTTTCTTCGAAACGAGACGGGCTAGTCACCAAACTGCCACATCGGCTGTCGCACCTGCCGTTTGCAACCATGCTAACACATAGAGGTGAAAAAAGGGCTGGTCGGTCAGGTTGGGAACGGCCGAACGGGTCAACAAATTTCTTTCCAATTTATTAAATTTTGTTTATAAACATTTTAGTATATTAAATTAGATACTATTGCATATATTAAATAGTAGATAGTTTTCTGAATATCATAATTTTTAGCTTTTATGCATCAAATGTACAACTCAAGCGAATTTCAACCCGTTTAACATCTCTTTTCAGCTAACCTTTTTTTTTTTTTTTTCATTTTATCCGGTTGACTGATTATTGACAAAACAACCCTGAAAACGATACCTTAATACCCCCAAGATTCATGGTATCATCAGCACGACCATGGGCACGATAGTATCCTCTAGACGTACGCTCAAATACATCTCCGTGTCTTCTTAGTACCTATAATCAAAACGAAAACAAAACAAAATCGCACTTCAGAAAATATATCTCGTATATAGTTTTAGATGTAAATTTACTTTCTCGCTTACCTTCCCGTTCCAAGAGGGCATGCCTTTAAAGTAGACATCATAGTGGTTCGCATTTAGTAATGTGCTCGATGCCCCAAACATTACGGGATTCAGCGCCAATTCACCAATTCCGGGAGCGTTTTGTGGCTATAATAAAAATACAGACATCAGATTAAGTATAAGAAAACTAACGTTGACCCAAAAAAAGTCAAACAACCCATGTTTTAGTTGACCATAAAGCTATTTTCTTGGGGTTGTTTGGGTTGTACGAACCTTGACCCAAAAAAAAAGTCAAACAACCCATGTTTTGATTGACCATAAAGCTACTTTCTTGGGGTTGTTTGGGTTGTATGGACAAATGGTACTTACTATAGGGATTCCATTTTTATCAAGAATTAGCAGATTACAACCCAAACTCGGTGTGCTGAAAGCGGATAAACACTGAGGCTGCAATAACGATCCGGTTATAAAACCACCACCGATTTCTGTGCCACCACAATACTCGATGACCGGTTTGTAATGAGCTCGTCCCATTAGCCAAAGACATTCATCCACATTAGACGCCTCACCAGTAGATCCAAAGCACCTACCGAATTATATATATTATATATATACACATATATAAAGTACAAAAAAAAAAAAACACCACCACCACCACGGGATGAAATATAACTGGAAAATGGTAGATTAGGTAAGGCCCAATCAAAAGTTTGGTATGGCAGGTCGGGTTGACCCAGAAAACTTTGTACCCGGATATTTAACATTTTTTTTATAAATACTAAGTATTTCAAATATGATTTGAAAAGTTAAGAGATTTCGATTATTGATATGTATTTTTCATATATAAAAATGAAAATGAATTACGAGACCTTATACATCGAAGATAAATTGCAGAAGACTTCAATTTATATATTTACCCATTTCAACCGTCAGAGATAAATATACTTGGATAGACCCATAACCCATTCATGAGTTTACTGGTCCAATCTTCCCAATCTAGATACTCGAATAAGGAACCGAGTAGACCAATACCTCATTCAAGAAGAAACACTCACCGGATGTTTGACCAGTCAAAGCCAGCTGTACAATTCTTTGTTCTCCATGCCCTTACAATACTTGGTATCACTCCCAACATTGTTACTTTTGCATCCTAAAAAATTCAAATAGTATAACTTTTAAATAGGGACATTTAGTAGATTGTATACATAGCAAGTACAGTTTGGCCTACTTTTGACCCGTTTACTATCACTATGTAGTGATAATTTATTTAACCGTTTCACCCATTGGAAACAAAACATGCCCCAAAATCAAACCGTTTAAGGTAAACGGAGGGCAAATAGCCAGCCCTAGTGCAAAGTTATAGAATCAACCTGAACAAATTTGGCAAATCCAGACGTGAGGGGAGATCCGTTGTATAAAGCAAGTGAGCCCCCGTTTAATAATGAAGCGTAAACTAGCCAAGGACCCATCATCCATCCAAGATTAGTGGGCCATGCAATGACATCACCTTTTTGTATATCCATGTGGCACCAAGCGTCGGCACCAGCCTTAAAAGGCGTTGCAAAGGTCCACGGAATTGCCTTCGGTTCCCCTATGTTACAATACTTCTATTACTACTTGTTCGGTACCATTGATAGTTTTAATGACATCTAGACATTGATCTATGCTTGGAGAACTCGTAACTCGGGGTGTACTAGATCGACACTTTTTGGGGAGTACTCGGCATGGTTGCAAAACTCGCTATTCGAGGAGTAATCGGTCGAGACTTTGAAAGGAGTACGGGTTAATCGGATTAGACTATTTATACATTACATTTAAATAGCAATTTCAAAATTATATGTGCAAATATATAAGAAAAACATAAATTTTAACATAATTGTCCAAAAACATATATATATTATAGTCCATTTTGTTCAAAACTCGAGAGTTCTAGCTTAAATTCAAGTTAAAATGTTAACGAATTTTAACTTTGACCGAATTGACCAATTAATTAAACGGATTTTGAAAAATCGGAACAGACTGTTCTTAAAAAGGAGTAATCGGGGATTAATAAGGAATAATTACGGTTTTTTAAAACAGTGGTACGCGGCAACTCGGGGAGTACTCGGATGTTGATTAAATTTTACTTTGACAGATTTTGACCGATTTTTAAAGCAATCCAGAGTTTTGGCCGAGTTTGACCGAGGCTGACCGAGTAATTGAAGCTAGTACTCGAACTGATCTTAAAACCGAGAATTCAGCGAGTACTAGCCGAGTTCTACAACTCTGGATCTAGGTACATATTTAAATCGTATGTATACATACAAACCCCGCGATATGTACCTGTTGTTCCTGATGAGAAGAGGATATTTGAAAAGGCTTCAACAGGTCGTTCAACGGCAACAAACTCAACATTCCTGCATATATTTATTTATGAATTCATCTGGTATTTGTAATATATGATATTATAAGTCATCTAGTTGCGTTAATTACAAGCTAAACTACACTTTTTAAGTTTAAGATAGAAGCCAACGTACTTGTAATTATTAGCTCGTTCCAGAAAATCATGCCAAGAAATATCACTAGCACGTAATTTCGTACTAAAACTCGATCCTCTTGTAGGAATGACAATTGCTAGAGGTGATCGAGCATCAACAACTCGGCTGCAGAATATACGATTACACTCCAGATACAAAAATCATACAACTTTATACAAAAAAGTTGAAAATATAAGCTTAAAACAGCATTATTTATCCCACCTGTACAAAGGAATGCTTCTGTCACCACGAATGATCAAATCCTGAAGAAAACAATATTAATAAAAAAAAAAAGATACCGGCATTGCAAAATCATATGTAAATCAACAAAGATTCATTTTTTATGACTTATATAACAAAACTAAATAAATATAACCTGAGTAAAAATTGCTTTGGCTTTAGATAATACAAGTCTTGTTGAAATTTCATTAGGAGCAAAACTATCTGCAATAGACACAACAACATAACCAGCTAAAACAATCGCTAGATAAATCACGACCGATTTGACATCCATAGGCATATCGATTGCAATTGCAGATCCTTTTTCCACTCCCAACGTTTCAAGTGCATATGCAACTAACCTAAAAAAAATCCAATATCGTTACAATTTATTCAAAATAATGAGTTTTTTTTATATATAAAAGTTCAGAATCAGATTAATATTAGCATACCAAACCTCTGAGCGCAATTGCTGAAACGTCATTTTGTTGACTGGTGTTTCATCGTTACCTTCATCGCGCCATATTACAGCTATATCACTTAAACGTCTCTTGGTACTTAAACAATTTCGAGCTGGATTTACGTAAGCTCCAGGAAGCCACCGACCTCCTGGATTCAATAACTGGTTTTCTTTAGACGGGTCATCGAGTAATATACGTGTTGGAGGTACGGAAAATGTTATATTCATTTCTTCCAATATAGTTTTCCAAAACACCTGCCATAAATCAAACCTTAAGTAAGTATATACAACAAAAGACCAAATATCCCAAAACTATTCTAATGATCGTTATACTTATATATATATATACCTCCAGATTTGAGGCTGAAAATTCCTGAAAAGCAGAGTAGCTTGAAATGGGATCTTTATAACTAGGACCCAAAAGCTCCTTTCCTCGTCTCTCTAATAAACTACCTATGTTTGTTAACTTCGCATCCTCCCTGTAATGCAAATAAATAAAATAAAAATCAGGTGCTGTCTGTTTTTTAAGATGCTTTTTTTTTTCTGAAGATCTGCGAACCATGTTTGTAGAGAGGATCTGGCCTAAAGGTTTATATGCTAAATAGTGAAGAATGACTGTTTTTATGTATGCAAAATAACTTAATCACGTCTGCAGCACTAAGAAGCATATTCCTAAGTCTACGAGTTTGAGGACAGAAGAAGACATTATTTTATCTCATGTCTTTAGAAAAACAAACGGTCTGCAGTAAAAACGTCATAATAGATATAGATCATCAACAGACATAAGACATAATAAGATCACTAAAAAACATAGAACATCTCAATGTCATCATAGATAGGTAATCAATAAGCAGCCCAGCAAGTCTATTATCAATAAGCTACACTAGCACAACAACATAGAAAAAAAAAAGTCTAAAACGATGATCTTATATATTTATTAATTTATTTATGATTTTATATTAAACAATTAAGCAGGAAATAGATGGGACACAATCACTTTTCTGCTGACCATTTATTAGTATGCCTAAACATATCCACAATTTTTAATTAATAAGGTTTAAACGGATAAGGTTAATATTTTTCCCTGTTTTATATCCTCAGTTATTGAAAAACAAATTATTACTAAACAGTTCAAACTAACCATTTAAAGCCTTTCAAATTGTAATTACAGTATATATATATATATATATATATATATATATATATATATATATATATAACATGTATAATAATCCATTTCATGACATTAATCATTAAAACCACATGTAATAGATAAATCGAATTCCAAATAAAAATATACATTTCATGTGTATATACAATTGGCCAATCATCAATTTTCCGAAATAAAAAAATACATAGAAATTTTTAATTAAAATTACTAAATTTAATATTTAATTGTGTCGTCTCTGAGTTTTAAAAAGTTCTAATCAATCCTAAACTTTAAGTAATTAACTAACATAAAAAACCAAAAAGCATAAAATCTAACACTAGTAAAATTGTGTAAAATAAACACTTACGGGTGGGGTAACCAAGCAGGAGGATCCGGTCCGAATTGAACATAACATCCATAATACATCATCTGATGAAAAGAAAAAGGAAGGTCCGGATGAAGAATCCGGGTCGATATTTGGGTCCATATTTGAGGAGCATCGGAACCATAAGTCTGAATGATTTCAGTTAGTTTCTGATGAAGTTGAGTTGCGGTTTCAGGTGATATACCAAGATTTACTATATCTGATATGGATATTGAATCAAGAGACTTGTACACCATTATTGTTTGCTTCTTCTTTTTTTCAAATAAATAAAAAAAGAAATTAATAAAATTTACTCCGTATGATGATGGAATTATGAAGAAAGAAAATAAGAGAGTACTCTCGCTGACAAGGTTTTTTTTGTAGAGATGATATCTGTAAATTTATATATGTTCGAAGTGGCTTTAAAACTTAAACTAATGATATAGGCCACTTTTACACAAATATATATTCTATCCATCCCATGTCCCAATTTAATATTACAGAATATATTTAACTATTTAATTTAAATTTAAAATTAAATTAGTTGTTCACTTTATAAATATAAATAAAATGTAAATAACTTTTATTTTTAATGTATTATTATAAAAAAAAAATAAGATAAGTCAAAAGTAATGAGCAAACTAATCAATCCGTCACCCTAACTAAGTTAGGGTGTGACAACTATAATGGTTTTGTGAAAGTTATAGGTTCCGGAAACGACACTAGATTCTGAAGTGAAAAATGGTGCAGCGACAAGCTACTCAAAGATCTTTTCCCAAGGATTCATAGATTAGAAACTAATAAAGAGGCCTGCATTATTGACCGAGTCAAATGGGGAGAAAACTCCCTGACCTGCGAATGGAACTGGTCTGCAGAACCAAGATGGCGTGCAAAAACCTTAAAAGAATTATCGAAGCATATACTCCGTTGGAGAAAAACCACGATAATGGTCTTGGAAGCTTAATAGCAACGGAATTTATACAACAAATTCTCTCATTGAACGACTTGAAGCTAATGTAGCCAATAGATTACCACAATATACTCCAACAATCGTGAACAATAAAATTCCACAAAAAATCGGTATTTTTGTTTAGAGAGCAACTCAGAATAAACTCCCGGTTAGATTTGAGCTTGATCGTCGTGGCATTCATCTTCATACAGTGAGATGTCCAATATGCGACGATGAAGTTGAGACAATCGAACATGTGATTTTAGCTTGTAATATAGCCAATGATATTTGGGAAAGAATAAGAAAATGGTGGAACTTCAATCAATTGAACATCTCCAGTATATCATCCCTCTTCAGCGGTACAAATGCTGAAATCAAAACTCAGTCAGGAATATCCATTTGGCAAGCTGTAGCTTGGGTCACGGGCTATTTCATTTGAAAAAACCGAAACTTTCATGTTTTCGGAAAAGAAATTTTTAGGACTTCATCCCTCTTCTCCGAAATCCAATCCAAAAGTTTTGAGTGGATCTCATGTCGATGGAAAAAAGGAAATCTCGAATGGATTAAATGGATAACTAATCCAAAATCGTTCGATGCAGATCCACCCACCAAAGAAGGAATCGGTTGAATCCAAAATTAGCACTGTGGAATGTTTAAAGGAATGAATTTGCTGCTTTTGATCCGGTCATAATCAACATATTTATTTACAGCCTGCTACTAGCCAGGAATCACTTCAATTCTACATCTAATATAGTTATTGCTCCCTCATGGCTGCTCTTGGAACATTAAATGGGTAGTAAAGTAGGGGGCGAAATGGGTTGGGTCTGGTTTGCTTTGTTGCTGTTCCAAACGGTTTTGCAACCAGTCCTTTCCCGGCTTGTTTTTCTAGTCTGCTTCCTTACTAGTTTACTTATTATGATGTTCTTGGTTCAGTACTTTTTATCTTTTCGTAGTTAGGCTTGTTTCTTTGCTATTAAGTTATGTAAATCACTACAAGAAAAAAGAGAACAGGCGACGACCATTTTTTGCGGCGATTACATCTCGCCGTAAAAAAGCCACTAAAAGACAAAAAATTTCATTTCTTTGACTACTTTTCTGGTCCAAGTGGGGTCCACGTATTTTTTTTGCGACGATGGATCTTACAAATCGCCGCAAAAAAGGGTCCCACGTTTAATACATTTTTTTTCCCTTTTCTTTTTTCTCAAAAATGGTCAAACATTGATTTTTTTTTGCGGCGACATATATCGCCGCTAATAATCGTGGTTTTTCCCTTCCAAAAAAATACCGCCAAAAGGCATATCGCCGCAAAAAACTCGCCACAAAAAAAAGTCTCTATTTAACTTGCTGAACCAAACACACAAATTATACATACAAATCATATACACAAATCATACAAACAATACACACGATGTTGTTGACTTTACCGCCGATGATTGTCTCAATCGAAGTGTATTACGGAAGTGAATTCCATAATGAAATGAAACTTTATGATTATATTCGAAGTTCAAAAGCCACGTTCAATGATATTGACGTTAGCGACGTTTGTTTATAGCATCTTTTAACATTTTTGAAAGAAAATATTCCCTTTGAACACACTGATGTCTTGTATTATGAAGATGACGGTGTTCCAGAGTTGTCCGCTACTTATCTCCGTACCGACGATCAGTGGTACGGGATCAAAGAAACCCTGTTTTGGCGTTCTAATCGCATTTCTCTTTATTTAGTTAATTAGTTAAGTTGGAATTACTTGTATCGTATTTTATTATGGTATTTTCGAATTATTTTTATCGTATTTTATTATCGTATTTTCGTATTATTTGTATCGTATTTTATTTTCATTATTAGGTAACATTAATATTGTATGTTCAGTTTGAATGAAATTGTTATGTTATTGTCATTTTTTTCAATTACTATAATTAAATCGCATTTTAAGTATGTGAATCGAATAATGCACCGAATTAAAGATTATAACGGCTTAATTAGTGTAGTATAACACTGTAGTATAACAGAAACACACTTGTAATATAACAGCTTAATTAGTGTAATATAACCAGTGGCGAATGTAGGATCAAAACGCAATTGGGTCCTATAAAATTTGTGTGATACTTTGTAAAAAAATTTCTCCAAAATATGACTATTTACTTCTTAAAAAACTATTGATTTTAAAAATATATAGGGCCCTATTTTTAAATTTAATGGTGTTCTATAAAATTTTAGTAGTAATTAATTATAAGAAATTAAAAAATAGTGGAGTCCTTTGACCCCACACAAATACATGTGAATTCGCCCCTGAGTATAACACTGTAGTATAACAGAAACACACATGTAATGTAACGACTTAATTAGTAGATGAATCGAATATTATACAAATGTCAATAGGTACCGTACTTAACGGACGTCGTCCTAGAAGACCCCTAAAACACATAATTAATAAAGTGAAACTCGAAACTTAAACTAGAAACTTAAAACTAGACACTTAAAACTAGAAAATTAAACTAACGAGGTACATTTCATCCAGCTTAAAGAAAACACACCAAATTACTTCGAACTAACGAGGTTACATCGATTACTTGAAAAGGAAACAAAACACAGATGCTACCAAACTACAGATTAACATTAGTTTCAACTTTTTTGCTTGACGTTCTGCTATCTCGAGTGAACCTTCTAGAGCTCTCTTGGACATTAACAATGCCGATATCACTTCATGCGCCCTATCACGCCAGACCGGATCAATCCAATCCCTTCGGTTCCTACAATGAGGAGACTCCGTGATGCGCCCTAAGAAACTGTTGCAACCAAAATATCGTCGACCATATTGGCTATCATCATCCGTGCAAGTTTTGATAACTAAATTTGAATCACATGATCGACAACGACCATATCGACCATAACGACCATACCGATAATCAGGCATAATGATGTAGTATAATAAAGTTGTGATTTGCGGGGGTGTTAAATAGAAGCAATTTCCCGTCGAAGAGTTTCCCGCCAAGGCTTCCCACCAAATGTAACGGTGTATGGTAACGGGGTAATGTAACGGGGTAAGGTAACGGTGTAAGGTAACAGCGTAAGGTAATGGCGTAAGATAACGACGTAAGATAACGACATAAGGTAACGGCGTAAGGTAACGGCATAGTACCGTCGTAAAGTAACGTCGTAATGTAACGACGTAAAGTAACGGCGTAAGGTAACGGCGTAATGATGATGATGACGGTGATGACGATAATGAAGAAGATGACAACAAATATGGTCATTTCATGTGGTGGAATATACTCGGAAACAACTTTAAGGTCTTCACCGGGATAATAGATATTTCTACTATCATATGGAACGCCCAATAGTGCACCGAATTCTTGAAGACTATACTCGTGTGGAACGTTAAAGATTCGAAACTTCACTATTTATTTCATTAGTGAATTCAAACTTTGAATAGAATTCACGCACGAGTACAAGAAAAAGTACTTATTAACATGAATGAAAGGAAGCCAACTCATTCTTATATATATATATATATATATATATATATATATATATATATATATATATATATATATATATATATATATATATAAAATAATTATCTAAATTAATAAGTAAAATAATTACATAAAATAATATTTAAAACGACATTTTTTTGCGACGACGATCGCCGCTTTTAAAACCCCTCCAAAATTTTCACCAAAATTCAAAGTTTCCCTCGAATTGACCAGCTTTTATTGCGGCGTCACTAACTGATTTAAAGCGGCGAGGCTCGTTGAAAAAAAAAACACAAACCCAATAATTCAGTCAGTTACATAAACACATTTCACTTTACCACTTACACAAAAACCTGCACTCTTCGACGATTTAACTTCCATCCGGCCAAATCCATCAATTTCCACCCAATTTCTTCACCAATCTCTCACCAGAGTTAGTGCTTTACATATCTTTTCTTGTTTTTTCTAATTTATGCTAATATCTTGAATTTGTACAATTTCTTTATTTAATATGCTAATTACTTGTTTAAACTTGCTTTTTTAACATGAATTCCAAATTATGTTGTTAGGGTTAATTGTTAACTTGTTTAAACTTGCTTCTTTAACATGAATTCCGAATTTGTACAATTTCTTTGTTTAATATGCTAACTACTTGTTTAAACTTGCTTTTTCTAATTTATGTTAATTGTATGTTTTGTATGATATTAGTTAGTAATTAATTGTTAACTTGTAAGAAAGTAATTTGATTTCATGTGGATGTTAGTAATGTGTATGTTTTAAGTTGTTAGTTAGATACTTGTAAGTTAATTGTTAACTTGTAAGTTCGTAATTTGTATGTTGTAAGTTTAATAATATCGAATTCATGTGTATGTTAGTAATGTTTATGTTGTAAGTTGCTAGTTAGATATTTGTAAGTAAATTGTTAACTTGTAAGATAGTAATTTGATTTCATGTGTAACTTAATAGTGTGTATATTATTGTAAGTTGTTAGTTAGATACTTGTAAGTTAATTGTTAACTTGTAAGTTAGAAATTTGTATGTTGTAAGTTTAATAATTTTTATTTCATTTGTATGTTAGTAATGTGTATGTTGTAAGTTAGTAATATGTATATTGTAAGTTTTTAGTTAGATACTTGTAAGTAAATTGTTAACTTGTAAGATAGTAATTTGATTTCATGTGTATGTTGTAAGTTGTTAGTTAGATACTTGTAACTTAATTGTTAACTTGTAAGTTAGTAATTTGTATGTTGTAACTTTACTAATTGTGATTTCATGTGTAAGTTAGAATGTGAGAGCTTGAAAGCTGAGGTAAAAGAAAGTTTGACCCAAGAAGTCACAGAAAGTGTACAAAAGTCCGTCAAACAAACCATGAAAGAACCGATGCAAAAAGTGATGAAAAAGTTCTTAGGGAAGAAAAAGAAAGATAAGGGTAAAGAAAAGGGAAGTGGAAAACGACCCAAGTTGGTGAATTTTCGGATGATGATGACGATGATGATGATGATGATGGACTTGATGACTTCAATGGAAATAATGATGGTGATGATTTATGGATACACGAGCTTTGAAAAGGAGGCGGTAGTTTGTGTAAAAATGCCGAATTGAATTTGTTGAACATTAATATTTGTAGTTTGTATCGTTGTTACAACTTTCCGTAAACATTTATTTATTCTAGTGTTGTTTGATGTTTATTATTGTTGGTGTTATATGTTGTTAGCTGCTATAAAATGGTATGAAACAGGTTTCGAAATAACGCCCAGAATTTCGGGTAGGATACTGAAAATACAGCAGAATCATGTTTCTGGTGCAGGTAGCTTTTTAGGGAGATGATCGCCTAAAAAAAAACCTGACAATTTTTTTGTCAGTCACACTACTAGCCGCAAATAAGCCGCCGCAAAAAAGAATTTCCATTTTCTTTTTTCTTTTTCTTAATAAAAGTGAGCCCCACTTTTGTTCGCCGCAAAAGATTTAAGACGGCGAACTTACGGTGACGAGGTTTAAAGCGGCGATAATGTGACGCCCCGTACAAAACCATCGTGTACGATTCGTTAACAACATGATCTTTACACGGTCAAACACTACATGCTGTTTAAAAACCAGTTTTGCATTCATAAAAAGATAGCGTTTACAAAAGATAACATGCTTCCTAGAAGCGTTAACATAAGTATGTGACCCACAGGTCGTTACAAAGCCATTATTTGAAAATAACATAAGTTATGAATGCAAGATAAAAGTTTCATGGTTGAGACATCTCTAAGTAATGTAGCGGAAAACTAGCACAGCAGGTCCATAACAGCAAGTCTATAACACCAAGACAGCAAGTATAACAGCGGAAGAAACATCGTCTAAGCACCTGAGAAATACACGCTTAAAAGTCAACACGAATGTTGGTGAGCTATAGTTTGTTTCTAATCAGTAATGTAATGTAGACCACGAGATTTCAGTGCTTCAACCAGCAGTTTAAATCAGTGTTTCAAAACAGTATGAACAGTATATGCTTATCCGTGGGCACCCGGTAACTAACTTAACATAATAGTAATACACCCTAAAAGTACACTTGGCGAGTGCGTATGTCCTCGAAGTATCAAACACCCGTTAAATGCTAGCACGACTAGCCCGAGTGGGGATGTCAAACCCTATAGATCCATATCTAATATTCGCGTTCACCGGTTCAAAACCAATGATTAAACGTTACCGTGCTAAGGGGAATGTTTATGCCGTTATATAACCCACACATATGTAAAGTTTAAGTACTCGTGAAAAGTAAGTAAAAAATAAAAAGCGCATGTATTCTCAGTCCCAAAAATAGTAAAAAGTAGTACTATAACTCACAGTGAATAATCAGTAAAAGTCGATATGAAACGTATACAGGTAGTAAGTCGGTCCGAAAGGTCGTCAACCTAAGTCAAAGGTCACTAGGTCAGTATGTTGTCCCAATAAGTTTAAAAGTGAATAAATTAAGTTTAAGTGTCATCATCATCATCATTCATCATCATAAAAGCTAAGTAAGTTTGACAGGAATAGAGATCGAAACAATAAGCTGACTTCGGTCAGGTGCTACGACCTCTATACAAAACGAAAAGATGCGTAGTCAGTGGATATGGCTCCGTATATGAGTCCTCTAACCGCTGACCAATTTTCAGAACCTAACTCGTCTTCATTTGACCGTGGCGACGGTTTAAGTGCGAGTAGGTCAGAAATTTCAGCACAACGTTACAAGGGCGTAGTGACTTTCGGAAGGCTATAAATCCTAAACCGTATATCGGATTAAGTCGAGGCCTAAACGAAAAGTCATCTACTCGAAACGAACTATCTGAAAATTAATTTTCCAGAAGCCCAGGAGTCCGATCAGACCCCGAAGAATAGCAAACAAGTGCTCCAGTGAGGTTCTTGGTGTTTGATGCTCATCACGGTTATCATCCTTGATGCTTGTAAGCTTCAAGTGTACAACTCTTTGATGTTTTAGCATCACTTTGACCAAGGTTCAACTATCAACACACAACTAAAAGTAAAATCTATTATTCTACAAGTTTTGAACATCAAGATTGCCTCTTTATTGCATGAATCCAATAAAGCTTCAAGCTTTGTCCATTTTACACAAGTTCATGCATCTATATCATATGTGATGATGAAGACTTGATCTTTATCATCACAACAAACAAAAAGGTTCTAAGTAAGTGAGATCTACAATAATAACTTAGATCTCAAGTATTAAGAAAACCCTAAGCTAGAAAGCTTGGATCTTTACAAGATTAATGAGACCATAAGCTAGAAAGCTAATATCTTTAACAAAATAATGAAAGTAATGAGACCATAAGCTAAAAAGCTAAGATCTTTAACATAATAATGAAACCCTAAGCTAAAAAGCTTGGATCTTTAGTGTTCTTGAAGATCTTGAAGCATAAAGCTTGGATCTTTAAGATACATGAAGATTACAAACACAAGTTTGAATCTTTATAATAAAATAATAAGATTAAAGCTAAAAGATTTAGATCTACAAAGTAGGTGAAGATTCAAAGCTAGAAAGCTTGAATCTTTCATGTTCTTGAAGGATTCAAATCCATGTTTGAATCTACAAGATGTAATCAAGATCAAAAGCTAAAAAGCTAGACCCATGATGATGATGATGAATTCGTGAGAGAGAGAGGAAGAAGAAGAAGAAGAAGAAAAATCAAATACTTACACTTTTTAGAGAGAGAAAGAACTAGAGAAAGAATTAGAGAGTAAGTGTGTGTAAATTACAAATGAAAGCAAGTGTAAAATGGATGGAATAAGGCTTGTATTTATAGGTGGTGAGGGTGTGGGTGGGTGGTCTAGGCCGTAGGTTGTATGGGGGGACAAGGGGGACACCTTTTTGCTTTTTGGTTAATGGTTGTCTAAAGTTGGTGCTTATGTTAGGATCTCATGTAACATTAAGGATAATACTTGACAAAAATGCTAGCATGTTCCCTCCAATAAATGGGCATTTGTCTTACTTAGTAATGGGTTACTAGTTACTTATAATTGGGCTAATTAAATAGTCTACTAACTAATGTAGGGTGAGCTAAGGTCCAATAAGGTAGAAAGTCCAACAAGACTAACTAGTGTGCTCTAGTAAATTACTAAGCGTAATTAAGCATCCAAAAACCCAAGTAATTGTTATTATAAAATAACAAGTTGTATTTCGTAGTCATAATATTCCGATTACGACAAAAGTTAAACGTATACGCAGTACGCAGTTCGTTAAAAACGTCAAGTGACACTAACGGTCATAAAGGCTTTCGGGGATCAAGTTAAGTGATTACACACTTAATAGCACGTTGTAAGATATTAACGAAAGTAATTATCATGAAATAGGATCCTAGAGAATAAACTAGCTCAGTACGCACAAATACGCAGTTTCGTGAAAGCACAAAAGCAAGTTGAAAAAGCCGGGTCGTTACATTACCCACCCGTTAAAGAAAATTTCGTCCCGAAATTTTGAGGAGTGACCAACAATGGCACCGTATTTGAATAAGAAGGAGCGTATCATAGTTTCGAGAGACTCGAGGGCTCAGAAGTGAGTTATTTGCCTTGAAAGGTACTTGGGCGCATAAAAGTAAGAATAGGTATATGCCATTAATTAAGTCTCTTGTCCTAAGAGATCAACAAATTTATTCCGTTTCTTTCTAACACGAATATGTCATCCGAATATATACCCACAAAAGGAAAGATGATGTTTTTAGCCCTACGGGCATCTTCAGTAAATTGAATGTATGAAATGCATCATGAATGTTAACAAACTCATCTAAGACATTGAGCGCTTATATCGCAATACAAAGCTGACAGGTAGAATGGAAAACATGGTGATCTCAACCATGTGATTTGATGTCTGGATAGTGTTAGCCTCGAATTTTTCTAACCCCTTAATTTCGGAAGGAGACCATATGCGTAAAGAACCCGATATTTAAGAAACGTTTCATTTGAATAAATGTATTAAAATTTTAGCTGAGAGTGACTAATCATACTTACATGCAATGCAAGCCATAATTATTTATAGCGTCTTCAGGATGGTCTGAACGAACAATGAAAGATATCACCCAGTTCAACATACTGTATGTGAACTTATCCTTGGATGAAATGAAAGCACAGTTCCATAATGTAACTTTATCCTTTTAGTTACATGTTGAAGTTAGGGTTAACATTAACTAGATCAACATATAGTTGCAATCAACGAAGGAAGATATATGTAGAGTATCCACATCAGTGTCGTAAATGTTTTAAGCAGTCCCCTTCCAAGAGGATAACAAGATTCATAGATTCTCAAAGTATCTTATATTACATTTCTGAAAGAAAATCGCATGAAAGGTTTGATCTTTGAACGAGAGTGAACTCTTCGAGCAGTTCGTTCTGAATTTACCCTTATACTTAGGGGATGCGCGGATGAGAAGATACGTGAACTCTTGGTCCTAAAGAATGGTTTTCTCCGAGTGAAAAGAATTTCAAAAATGATTCTTGTACCTCAACATACTGATTCATAGAGATGATGTTTACGAGAGTGTTGCGATTAGCTGTGAAATATTGAGAGTAGAAACCCACCTAGTGCCTTTCCTACGATAGGGTGACCACTGAGTGTACCCCAGGAAACTGATTTATCGGCCCGCGTTTTTGTCATGTCTAACCTTAAAAGTGAAAGGACCCATTCATATACATTATAAACAATTCACAATAGTTGATTACATCGCGAGGTATGTGACCTCTATATGATACATTTTACAAACATTGCATTCATTTTTAAAAGACAAACTTTATTCACATCTAAAGTTGACGGCATGCATACCATTTCATAATACATCCAACTATAATTGACTTAATAATAATCTTGATGAACTCAATGACTCGAATGCAACGTCTTTCGAAATATGCCATGAATGACTCCAAGTAATATCCTTAAAATGAGCTAATGCACAGCGAAAGATTTCTTTCAAACCTGAGAATAAACATGCTTTCAAGTGTCAACCAAAAGATTGGTGAGTTCATTAGTTTATCATAATCATTCATTTCTATTATTTTAATAAACCACAAGATTTTTATTAAACATAATTCCAATAGCAGAATCCTCTCGTCTGCATAAAGGTAAAATCATTTTCAATAATATAATAGACCACAAGATTTTCATTTTTCATAAACATAATCCTCAAGCAGAATCCTCTCGTCTGCATTAAGGTAAAATCATTCATATGGTGAACACCTGGTAACCGACATTAACAAGATGCATATAGAATATCCCCAAAACAGAATCCTCTCGTCTGTATAATAGAATCCTCTCGTCTGTATAAAAAATCAAAGTACTAAAGCATCCGTACCTCTGATGGGGTTTGTTAGGCCCATAGATCTATCTTTAGGATTCGCGTCAATTAGGGGAACTGTTCCCTAATTCTTAGGTTACCAAGCTAAATGGGTGATATTCGATTTCGATAATCCAACCATAGAATGTAGTTTTTAGTACTTATGTCTATTTCATCAAACATTTATAAAAACAGCGCATGTATTCTCAGTCCCAAAAATATATATTGCAAAAACATTTAAAAGGGAGCAAATGAAACTCACAATACTGTATTTTGTAGTAAAAATACATATGACGTCATTGAACAAGTGCAATGTTGGCCTTGGATTCACAAACCTATATTAATTATATATATTTATATGTTTGATCAATATCTGTCTAACAATTTAGGTCAAGTCGTAGTGTATCACAATCCTAATGCCCGAGACTAAATATGCAAAAGTCAACAAAAGTCATATTGACCAAAATGTCTTCCAAAATTTATACATGATTATTATATAGTTTAAATATAGTCATTTTATTTATTTAAATATTTTTAATAGATTTTATTAAAGTAAATAATATAGTTCTTTTATTAATAAATAAAATTTTATATTAAAATTTATATAATAAAAATATACTTTTATATATCTTAAGTAATAAAATTTATAAAATTCATTTAATATCATAAAAATAATATAATAGGTATTATTAATGTAATTATATTATACGTAGTAAAATATCTTTGTATCACATATTTATTTGATAAAATAATATTGATAATAATAATAATAAGTAAAAGTTGTATTATTTTGTAATAATTATTATTATTCTACTAATAAAAATAACAATAATTATATTTTCTAAAAATGATAAAATGATAATTTTTATTAACAATAGTACTAAAATGATAATAATAATAATAATAATGTTTCATATTAATAATGATATTTTTATTAAAAATAATAATTTTTAGTAAAAATGATAATTTTAATATTAATAATACTTTTAATAATAATAATAGTAAAATAATGAAAACGATATTTTTCCTTTAAATCAATATCTTACAATATCTTAATTTCATCATGATACTCATACTCATTATTTCCTAATCGCCTCGTTTAATAGCTTTTAGTCATCTTTTATATCGCGTTCATATTAATAATAATAATAGTAATCATAATAATTAGATGTTGCTAATATTAGTTTTAATTATAATAATACTAATAATATTAATGATAATACTAATAACTATTTGAATGATAATAATAATAATAATACTAATTATAACCTTAACGATAATAACGATAGTAATAATAATAAAAATAACAATAATATCTTTTATTAATAACGACAATGATAATAATAATAATAATAATAATAATAATAATAATAATAATAACGACGATAATAACGACGTTAATAATAATCATTTTTAATAATAATACAAAAATTCAATTGACTATAACTTCTAAATCGTTCATCGAAACCATTCGATATCTAAATGAAAAGTTCTCAATATTTCGCTAGCTTTCCAACGACATGCATATCATATACCTTATCTTAATAGCATATGTATTTAATTCAAGATTCGACATAACCTATCTAACGATAATAACAAACGTATAAGCATGCATAATCCTATATACTCGAGCACTAGTCAGAGATACACTAATAATATATAAAAGTTAAGTTATGAGTGCTCACGTATCAATATTGAGATTCAATATTGCAGGAAAAGTACGTAGACGCAACGGAGATGATAAAGACTAGTTTGACTCACGAGCAATACTCCCGAACCATACCCATAACCTCCATAGCTATAACCCATAATTTCCTTAGCTCTATCCCGCTCGAAAAACAGTTTCAAAATCACTCGGACAACACTCCGTCGTAATATTTTATGTATACTAATAATATCTTGAAATAATACAGAGTAAATATATATATGTAAATTGACTGAGAGAGTTTAGAGAAAAATATTTTCAAGTTTCTATAAAATAATGAAACCTATTGAATTCTATTTATAATAGATTTTTGAATTATTAAAGTGAATTATTAAAGTATGAATTATTAAAGTGAATTATTAAAGTATGAATTATTAAAGTGAATTATTAAAGTATGAATTATTAAAGTGAATTATTAAAGTTAAAGTAAAGTAAAAATAAAGTAAAGGTAAAGTTTAAGTATAGTAAAAGTATAAAACTATGTACGTATAATACGCGTATAAATATATATAATATTAATTTAAATCGTTATATATATTTGATAAAATAAAATATAAATATCGTTATCTTTATCATACTGGTTAAGTAATGAGTTGTCAAAAGTGGTTCTAGATATTTATAAAAGTTATATACGTTTTAATAATAAAGTTCTTTTTAAACTGAAAACGTTTTTGTACGTTTGAAACTAAATCAAATAAATATGATAATTTTGTTTTCCAAAACTAAATATATTTAAGAATCATTTTGTTTAAAGGTTAAAATAATGGAAATCGTTATATCATAAAATGTTTTAGAAAAGTAGAATCATATATATTCATAATAGGTTTCAAGTTTTTTTAAATTATAGTCTGTTGGTGAAGCATGAGATAAAGTTCAAAGGTTAAATAAACGTATGAAATCATCTTAATGAAAAATGTCGAGTTACTTAACTTGTCGATATCCAACATCTAAGTTATTTACACTCCACGTTCTTACTTATAAAATCACTTTACCATTTTCCGAATGTTGTCAAAAAGAATAGATTTCTTAAATCACAGTGGACCTCATAACATAGACCCGTAATCATATCACAATGTATCTGATAAATTAATCATTTGATATTATCTTCTAATTCTATCGATAAACATATTGAAACTAATACGTTCATGTACAGTATTATACGTTTAATACTTTATTAATATTCTCAAGTTATAATATATATATATATATATATACATATATATACATATTTATTTATATATAACGGTTCGTGAATCGTCGGAATTTGGTCGAGGTTATAATGAACGTATGAACACAATTTAAAATTCTTGAGATTTAAGTTAACAAACTTTGCTTATCATGTCGGAATAATATAAAGATAAAGTTTAAATTTGGTTGGAAATTACCGGGTTGTCACAGTACCTACCCGTTAAAGAAATTTCGTCCCGAAATTTGAATGAGATGGTCATGGCTGACAATAAGTATGTTTTCATGACGTATACGAGTTGGAAATTAGAGTTTTATTATCATCAAGTAATATAGATAAAGCAATTTGATTTTTGTGAAGAGTACGAGTGAAGTTATCACAAAAGAATGAAATGAGTAAATGCACATTCTTTTTAACCATTGACATAGTCACGGTTGATTTCCGAAATTCAAGGAATTTAGAGAAAATCTTCGTAATAAGATTTGGTTCTTCGGTAATTAAGGAAGTTAGGATCCGCTTTGATTAAATGCGATAATCTGTTTTGATTGCTCTGTCGAATATTTTACTATATATCCACCCCCTTCGTTTCCTTATTTCCACAACTCACACCTTTTATTCTTTCTCCCTCAATTCATACTTTATAGCATTCGCTAATATGCTCCATCCAGTTCTGATTCTTGATATACTCCTAACTTTCATATCTGTCATTCTTCTTTTTCATCTGCTGCAGGAAGAATCTATTTACTTCTACTATACTCTTGGTTTTATAGTGTTTTTAGTTCTCCCGTGTCTTTATATTGCTATATGCATCGATATATATGGTTTGTAATTTCCGAGTTGTTGTTGGGTTGCATATCTTCCCTTATACTTCAAAGTCCCTGCTTCTGTCTTCTATAATCATTGTCATCCACAGTTAATACTCCCTCCTATTTGCTGCGATTTATACTCCAATTTCTATTTTGGAGCTTTGTCCTTTCGTTTCTTCTTCTTGCGATTAAGCATCGCTTGTAAGGGTCCATAATTCGCAGATATAAATTTTGGAATGAACATTGTTAATGTTCTAAGAAGGAAATGGTAATGGCACGGTCTTGATTTGTTAAATTACCAGAATACCCTGGAAAAGACCGAATCATCAAGAAATATTTTCTTAATATTTTAGAGGTTAAATAGAATACAAGAGTCGTGTAACATGGCACATGATGATGTTATGATCTGTGAATCATCACGTTCCATTTAAAAACTCAGCATGACTTACTGTAATATAATCACGTTGATCAAGTGTCATTATATTATACTAACTCATGCTTCAGTTCCCAACACTACTTCAATAGTATACATATTTTAAATTCGAATTTTTCAGAATTTAGAAACTAAAATAGATTCTTTTATGATGTAACACAGATAGCACAAAGAGATAAATGATTTCGAATAATAATAGATATGAAGATATCTTCAGAAACATTGAAGATATTTATAATGAAAGATATGATGATATCTTAGAATATCTAAGATCAGAGGATGATGAAGAATATTATTCACAAGGGTTTAGAGTCAGGAGTAAGGTATTTGATAATAATTTCAGCAGACACTGAATCATTTGGATTCTTTGAAGGCAGGTTTAGTCTTTGTGATTTGTCCACAGCCTCTTTCATGGTTTGCTAATCCGTTTTTCCGTTCCAAACCTTCTCTTTTTCTGAGCTTTTCCAACACACTATTCTTTATTATCAAACTTTTGACTGTTAAGGTCGTTTACAGTTTTTGCTGCTTCATCAGCATTTTCCAAACTTCAGAGAACTAGTTCGCAGTTTAGTGTGTTTTTCAGAAACTTCACATTCGAAGTATATAAGTCTTGGAGATAGACGCTATATATACACCTATAACCGTTGGCAGAGACATGCTGCAAGATTTCAAAATACTGATTGCTGATTCCCAGTAATTGGCATGAAAATTCTTGTTACAAGATGCGGATGAGTAAATGATGGGGTTTCGATAAATATAATGATTTTTCGAAAAGTCAAAGATCAGTGAAGTTGTTGGTAAGTTTATTGCTAATGTGGTGAGACATAAAAGGTTCTCCGGTGACGATGACGAAAGGGCAACGTCTATATCAAGGTTATAATAAGACTGTTTCAACTGAAAAGTCGAAGTTGACTTGCTGGAGCTGTGACAAAACTGACTAATTTGAAAAGGAATCGCAAAGTTATTTTTGCTAATAAATGCCAAAGGGTCTGACACGGATACGTGTTAAATTATGACTCTAGTTTCGAGGGCTCTTCAGATGCAAGACTGTGGTTAATATGTGGTTGGATCATCATCTCGATTGTTCATTATTTGAAGTGTCTTCAGGAATTTTGAAGGGTTTTGAACACAGATTGTAATCGTTAATATACATATGATGTTCTAACACAGTTTTGAAGTCAAAGTATAGCTTGTGAAAGAGGATCTAAGAGTGATGATTTTGGTCATATCTCGAGTTGAATTCTGAGATTTCAAAATCAGAATATGTGATTAAATTTTGAATGAGTATGGTTGTTTTGATTTCTATAAAAGAATGTATATTGTTGTAAAAGTAGGGAGTATAATGGATGATTTGCTGAATCAGATTCGAAGAATGTAACATATTAATTGTGAATTTATATATCTCTCGGGTATTACCTACCCGTAAAAAAAAAATTTCACAATTAATATTTTGTACAAAAGAATTTTATTACAGTCTTTATGAAAATATATATATGTATATTTTCTTCAGATGTAACATAGATTTAATGAGTTAATGTTAAATTAAACTCATTTGATTTACGGTTGAAACTAGAATTGAATAATCCCTAAAGGCTTTAAAAATTACATAACTTTTACGGAGTATTTCTTTAATGACATTGAAATTATGAATCAATACTTCGTTATTTGTTGATGTATGATGTTCGATTCGTGGAATTCTTGTTAATTTCGCAAAGTACGAATGATGTTATTTGAAAAGTTTCGAGTACATCGATGATGAAAGTGTAAAATCAAACATATATATGAATAATACACTTGATTTATTATGAGATGGAATTTATTGAATTAAATCAGAGATTGTAGTTAATGATGGTTAAGTTGTTAAGGAAGGATGTACATCTTAGCATGTTAGTAATATGAATTTAATCGAGTAGTATCTACCCTTATTTAATTCATACATAATAGCTTAGTACGAAAGATTTATTTTGATCTCAAAATTTATATATATATATATATATATATATATATATATATATATATATATATATATATATATATATATATATATATATATATATATATATATATATATATATATATATATATATATATAAATATAAATATATAATATACATATAATTTCTTCAGAGGGAATGAGTTAATACTTCATAACTCATTGATACAATATACGCGTTATTGATTCGTAATGATGTCCACGGTGATTCTTGAACTGACGGAGTTTGTGATGTTATAGGTGCTGCTGATTCTGATGACACTGACGGCACTGACTGTGATGGTGATGCTACGGTACTGTTGATGCTGTTGGTAAAATAAGTCTAGCTTATAAATCACGCATCATTCTTGTTAGGGTTTCTACTCTTTCTTTTATCATTTCGATTCACTCATCTGATTTATGGTTAGGGTTAGAATAGATAATCTCTAAGACTGTAGAGATTACATAATCGCCGCGGAGTGTTTCTCCAATGAAGTTATGAATCAACACTTCATCGTTTGTTGTTATTGGTATTCCTTGGTATCTACAGGGCGTATGACATTAGTGCTCGTGGGACAGATTGTAAAGTTGAGGTTTACGACGCGGTTGTGGTTGGGGGTGGTAATGGTACTGTTGGCGTTGATGATGGTAGTACTGGTTATGCTGATGGTGTTGCTGCTGGTGTTTGTAACCTTTGCACCATATTCTTCATCTAATGACCCGTCCTAATCCATCTGGACGAATACATTACATTTGGTTACATCCCAAGGTACTTGACCTCTATATGATACATTTTACAAACATTGCATTCGTTTTTAAAAGACAAACTTTCACTACATCAGAAGTTTACGGCATGCATACCATTTCATAATATATCCAACTATAATTGACTTAATAATAATCTTGATGAACTCAACGACTCGAATGCAACATCTTTTGAAATATTTCATGAATGACTCCAAGTAATATCTCTAAAATGAGCAAATGCACAGCAGAAGATTTCTTTCATACCTGAGAATAAACATGCTTTCAAGTGTCAACCAAAAGGTTGGTGAGTTCATTAGTTTAACATAAATAATCATTTCCATCATTTTAATAGACCACAAGATTTTCATTTTCATTTCTCATAAATATACGTCCCATGCATAGAGACAAAAATATCATTTATATGGTGAACACCTGGTAACCGACATTAACAAGATGCATATAAGAATATCCCCTATCACTCCGGGACATCCATCGGACATGATAAAATAACATCGAAGTACTAAAGCATCCGCAACCATGGATGGGGTTCGTTAGGCCCAATAGATCTATCTTTAGGATTCGCGTCAATTAGTAGATCGGTTTACTAATTCTTAGGTTACCAAGCAAAAAGGGGCATATTCAGCTTCGATCATTCACCCATATAATGTAGTTTCAATTACTTGTGTCTATTTTGTAAAACATTTATAAAAGCAGCGCATGTATTCTCAGTCCCAAAAATATATATTGCAAAAGCATTTAAAAAGGGAGCAAATGAAACTCACTATACTGTATTTTGTAGTAAAAATACATATGACGACATTTGAACAAGTGTAGGGTTGGCCTTGGATTCACGAACCTATATCATTCATATGTATATTAATACATATAATCGTAATCGAATAAATTTATATATTATATCCTAAATTATATATCTTATATTTTTAATTTGTATATATTTAATATAGTTAATATTTATATAGTTTTATATATACATATGATTAATATTATATCAAAAATCAACAATTTGTTATATGTAAATATTTATATATATAATTAGATGTATTGAGGTAGTTGTAAATAATATACTCTTATATAGAAAATATTTATTTGTTATAATAATATTGTTAATATGAAAGTAATAATGATGATGATAATAATAATAATAATAATAATAATAATAATAATAATAATAATAATAATAATAATAATAATAATAATAATAATAATGTTAAAAATAATAATTTTAATGTTAAAAGTAATAATGATGATAATACTAATAATAATGTTATTATGTTTGTAGTAAAAATAATAATAATGTAATAATAATAATAATACTAATGATAATAATAGTGATAATAAAATAATATAAATAAAATTACATAAAAAAATCATGTTAATGAAAATAATAATAATAATAATAGTAATAATGATAATGATAATGATAGTTATAATTTCAATTAAAATATTAATTTTAATGTTAATGATAATAATAATAATAATAATAATAATAATAATAATAATAATAATAATAACAATAACAATAATAATAATGAGTAATAAGTAAACTACCTCAAATAAGTAGTCCTAAAAAATGCCTATGTCCGGGTGTGAACCCGCGACATCCTGCTAACCCGTAACAACCTAAACCATTACGCTACACTTCCATTTCTGTTTTAATTCACACACCACATCAATTGAACTAATGTATTCGTCTGTCTCATTTTTTTGCTTCAAAATCTGTTACCATCATCATTCTTAGAACATCATCATCATCATACACCATGATTATCAAGTCGTCCCATTTTACTAACTTGGATCATCAAACTCGACTTCATTATTCTTATTCTATCATCTATCTCATCTTCGATTAATATCATATCGATCACCACATCAATATCAACTCGCCAACATCTAGAATCTTTATCGATATCAACTAAACCAAATCATCTAATTATCTTAACTATCATTTGCAATCAACATTATCTTAAATGATGTGTGTGTTTTTGTTTTCATCAAGTAATAATCAGAGAACATAAACAATGGACTAGCGAATTAATGGCCCAATTTGACTCACAAACTCATGGCTCAACAAGACAGCCACCCATCAGATAGTTCGGCCCAACAAAGAAAGGAACATACGGCCCAAACAAGCAAAGGCTCTCGACCCAACCTTCTAAAATAAGACTTGGCCCAACAGTCCCATTTGTTAAAATTCTTTTAAAAGGCCACTACTTAAACTGACTTCTCATCCATTGCAGCTCCGATAGAAAAAAATAGGCCTGCAACTTGGCTCGTCAGACTTCACAGGGAAAAAATAATAAAGTGGTTGTTGATTTTTCTTCATCACGTGTTCATAAAAAAAATATAAAGGGAGTTGCTTTTCTTTACACTTCTCACTATAACCCACCAACAAGAATAATTGTGAGTGGAACTTGATTAAGGGTGGTCGGCCAAGTAATTTCACCTAACTCCACTTGCGAACTTTTGTCTCAGGGTTTGATTAAGTGGTGTACTAAATATTCAAAACATCCACTTTAACAAGCCATAAACTGTGAACATTTTCTTCTCATTTAAATCCCATGTACCATCACTTCTCATTGTTTTTAATAGAAGACGAAATAAAAGGAAAGAAAAAACAATAAAACGCAGCTGTTGTATAATCACAAACGAAATCATCAATCTTTAGTTGCTGTAATATAGGTGCAGAAATAAGTATAGCAAGGTAATTGCAGCGGTAACAGAAGAAGGTATCTAGTAGTAGTAAACAAGAGGTTGTAAGTTACATAGGTGTTCGTTCTCGATGGGTTGAGACAGAAAAAAAATGTGGCAAGAACAGTAAACAGAAGGGATAGCAGCTGTAGCTGCAACAAGTCAGCAGTAGTAGCGTATGGTTGTTGTTTTGTGGTGGCAAAGGTGGCGTTTTGTTCGAGCTATTCCCAAGTTGGTTCTTGGTCATGAAAAGGAGGGAGAGATGAGATATATATGGTGATTCATTTAAGAAGAAAGGGAGAGGAAAAGTGAAGAATGATTATAGAGCTCGTCCAAGTAATATGATGTAAAAAAAGTGGGTTTATGTTGTGGTGTTGAGTCGATAATTAAAGAAACAAGGTGACTGGTGGAGGATGGTGGTGGCGGTTGTAGGTTCTCAATGGTGATCATTTGGTTCGGTTTAATTATCACGAGAAAAGAAATTACAAGATGGTGATATGGTTGTCTTTGGTGAGTTTGTTTTGGATTGTCGAGTAGCACAAGCATAAAGGTAGTTATGGTTATGATTTTGAGTTGAGAAAATTTGATGGGTCTTGTTGGTTTACGATTGTAAACCGAAAAATAGAAGAGGTTATAGTAGCCATATCCTACAGTAGTGGTGATGGCATGTAGTCGTTTTCAATGGTGATGAGTTGATGATCCGAGGTGGTTCAAAGTTTGCAGAGGGTGGCGTGAGGTTTGGTGATTTGAGAAGATGAAGAAAAATAGAGATGGGTGTTGTGATGATGGTCGAAGCAAGAAGCATAGAAGGTGATGAGATGTGTGTGGGTGTTTGGTTGATGACTCTATCTTTTCCTATATGCATATTACATATAGATATATATACACATTATTACATTTACATTTACAGTTCATATATAATAATTAATATATATTGATTAATAATAACATTTAATAATGCTCATGTGTCCTAATTTGAAGAGTGATACGAAACAATAACGAATTCAATTAAGCATAGTATTAGAAAAAGATTTCAATGATTTAACAGTGAATTTTAATTTAATAATACAACTCATTATAGATATATTATTCTGCTGACACTTATTTTACATCTATTATATCGTACTCCATTGTAAATCAATGGCGGATAAAAACTTTGGAAAAATTCCTAATTTTTACATAAAATATATTTATTTATTTTGGTCATTATGGTATAAAATTTGATTATTAACTACTAAGTAAAAATTACATTAATTATTCACTCCCAACCCCAAGTAAAATATGAAAAGTTTTAAAATTCAACAAATGGTTCCTAAATATATCTTTAATAAGCCTAAAATTTATAGAACTCATTTTCGGATCACCGTTCATTTTAAAATAATATCAGTTTGAATTTAACTTATTTAATATCAATCGGAACATCAATGAGTATTACAATTATTTAATATTTATTTTTAATATACCTAATTTGTATATAGGTATGTTTTAAATAATAATTATTATTTTTACATAATTAATTTCTAACAATTACATCATAAATTATATTTCAAATCACATATATATATATTTTTAAATATATATATCTATTTACAAATAGTTGTTCGTGAATCGTCGGAAATAGTCAAATGGTAATTTGAATATATGAACATAGTTTCCAAAATTTTCGAGACTCAACATTACAGACTTTGCTTATCGTGTCGGAATTATATAAAGATTAAGTTTAAATTTGATCGGAAATTTTCGGGTCGTCACAGTACCTACCTGTTAAAGAAATTTCGTCCCGTAATTTGAGTGAGGTGGTCATGACTAACAATAAAAATGTTTTCCTGACGAATATGAATTGATAAATAGAATTTTATCATTATTGACTAATATAGATAAAACGATTTGATTATGTGAAGCGTACGAGTGAAGGTGTCACAACAGATTGAGATAGAGGTTTAACTTTTGACGTAGTCACGGTGAATTTCCGGAATTCAAGGGATTTAAAGAAATCTGAATAAAATCTGATTCTTCGGGATTTAAGGAAATTAGGATCTTTTTAATTAAAAGCGCTCATCTGTCTCGATTGCTCTGTCGGATCTTTCACTATAAATTCACCCTCTCCATTTCCTTTATATTTTTGAGTTCCATCCTTTTGTTTACTCTTTCCGACTTTAAGTCAAGCGAATAATGGTCCAAATTTATAGGTATGAAGTTTCGAATGAACATGACCAATGTTCTAAGAAAGAAATAGTAATAGTACAATATGATTTGTCAAATTACCAGAGTTCAAGGGAAAAGATAGGACTATCAAGAAAATATGTTATTGATGTGTTTATAGATTAGATAGAATGTAAGAGTCGTGTAACATGGTACATGATGAAGTTATGGTCTGTGAATCATCATGTTTCATTAGAAAACTCAACGTGTCTTACTGTAATATAATCACGTTGATCAAGTGTCATTATATTATACTAACTCATGCTTCAATTATCAACACTACTTCAAAAATATTCTTATTTTAAATTCGAATTTCTCAGAATTTAGAAACTAAAACAGTTTCTTTTATGATATAATACTGATAGTACGAAGAGATAAATAATCTCAGATGAGAGTAATTATGAATATGTCTTCAGAAATATTGAAGATATTAATAATGAAAGATTTGATAATATCTTAGAATATCTAAGATCAGAGGATGATGAAGAATGTTGTCCGCAAGGGTTTAGAGTCAGGAGCATGGTATTCATTAATGACTTCAGCAGATACTGAATCATTTGGATTCTTTGAAGGTATGTTTTGTCTTTATGATTTGTCCACAGTCTCCTTCATGGTTTGCTCAATCCATTTTCCAGGATCAAATTTTCTCATCTTTTGAGCTTCTTCAGCCCCTATTCTTTATCATCAAACTTTTGACGGTTAAGGTCATTTATGGTTGTCTACAGTTTCTGCTGCTTCATTCAGCTTTTTCAATATTCAGTGTATTGATTCGTAGACTGGGTGCTTTTCAGAATTTCAGAACGGAAGATCATGATTCCAAGAGATAAATATTATATGTATACATATAACTGTTGATGTAGACATGCTGCGAGATTTCAAAATACTGATTCCTGATTCTCGGTATTTGGTATGGAAATTCTCGTTACAAGATGCTGATGAGTATATGATAGAGTTTTAGTAAACGAATATAATGGTTTTTCGGAGAGACTCAAGCCAATGAGTAATGAAGTTGCTGGTAAGTTTACTGCTAATGTAATGGGATATAAACGGTTTCCCGGTAACGATGACGAAAGGCAACTTATATATCAAGGTTATAATAGAGTTTATTCGAATGAAAAGTCGAAATTGATTTGTTGAAGCTATGACAAAATTGGCTACTTTGGTAAGGGATTGCAATGTTATTTCCGGTAATGACAACGCCAAAGAAGCTAGCACAGATACGTGTTAAACGTTTACTCAGGTTCCGAGTGTTCTCAGGTGCATAACTATATGCATCAATCTTTTCTTCCGTAGATGAAGTGCGGTTGGTTCATCCTCCAGATTGAGGTGTTTTCAAGATTCATGAAAGGTTTGAACGCAGATTGTAATCGTCAAGATACAAATGAGGTTTAAGATGAAATCAAGTGGCAAACTTGAAGAATTGTTTAGTTTCATATGTTATAATCAATATTTTAATTCATTTTAATTGTCCAATGTTGACAGTCCACAGTTAGCAGTCCACAATTTGTAGTTCAACAATTCATATATAGTTTAATATATAATATTCGAATTAATTAATACGTGTCGTGACCCGTTATATACATGTCTCAGACTCGATCACAACTCAAAGTATATATATTATTTGAGAATCAACCTCAACCCTATATAGTGAACTCGATCATTACAGCATATAGAGTGTCTATGGTTATTCCAAATAATATATATAGATGCGTCGATATGATATGTCAAAACCTTGTATACGTGTCCCGATATTTAAAGTGCGTAAAATAAATAACAGAAATTAAATGACGATAAATAAAATTGCGAGAATATAATTTACGATAAATAAATTGCGATAAATAAAAATGTAATCAATTAGCTAGGAACAGTTAGCGTGGATTCTTAAGAAAAATTTTTCTCATAGTTAATTTGTTTATTTCTAACAAATTTTATTTTATCCAATGTTTTCTTCATTATGCCACTTGTTGGTTTCTGATAGGTCAAAATCCAAATATGAAATTTGAATGAAAATAGTTATTCTGTGGTGAACGAATTTATATGTCTGTAGATGTAAGTAGGATAGTAAATGATCGTTGAATCAGATTCGAAGAATGTACAGTGTAACTTATTAATGTGGAATCTAAATATTCCTCGGGTATTACCTACCCGTTAAAATATTTTCACCATTAACAGTTTGTACAATAAAACTTTTAATTACAATCTTTATGAAAACATATATACATATATATTTTCTTCAGACGTAATCATGGATTTAATGAGTCAATGTGATATTAAACTCATCAGATTTTATGGCTAGAACTAGAGTATATAATCTCTAAGACATTAGAGATTACATAATCGCCATGAAGGACGAAGATAGTTTATGTAGAACGATTCGTAGAACGATGATTATGCTTGAGGTATAGATTGCGAGGTTGAGACGTGTGATGATGATGTTGTTGTTGTTGTTGTTGTTGTTGGTACTGGTTATGCTGCTGGTGCTGCTGATGGTGGTACTGTTGCTATCGGTGCTACAAGTGTTGTTGGTGCTGAGGTTGGTGATGATGTTGGTGTAGTAAGTATAGCTTGTAGATCACGCACCATTCTTGTCAGGGTTTCTATCCTACCCTCTATCATTTCTATCCATCCACTCATCTGATTCGATAGATCTTGATTATCAATTCGAAGTTCCCTAACTTCTTCTAATATTCCCCCTCGATTGGTATTCGGAAGTAGAGGTTGAATATTTTCTGAGATTGCAGTAATGCGACCTTCGAGGTGGAAAACTTTAGCAAGAAGGGTGAATACAGTGTTGCGCATAGATTCACAGGTGAGTACATCGTTTTCTCCGATGTTAGGAGGTAAGTTTAGTTCGCGGTAGGGCTCGCCTTCTTCATTTCTCCATCGAGTGAGTAAGTCTCAGACCCACCCCCATCTCCTCCAGAAAGAAAAACAGCTAAATGGTGGAGACACTCCGGGTTCATTAACTCCGGAGTCTACTTCAATACGCATCTCGAAATTGCTTCCGGAACTAATGGAATCCAAGCTAGTTGTAGGATCCATCTCTTATGATCAGTTAGAGGATTTTCGATATGAAATGATTTTCAGTTATCGGATAATATTCTAATTATATAGAATATCTAATATAGTACAGAAGATCCCGTAGATTACAGAGGAAATTAAGGAAACGTGTCAGATAAAGTCTACAGTAACATATACGCTAAGATATGGATTTGTCTATACACTATTCATGCAATCAATGCAGTAAGATGTGTCTAGACTAGGAATGATAAGTAGGTAATCTCCTAAGGATGATAAGTAGGTAATTTTCGACACGAAATGATAAGCAAAACTTTTGACATGCAGACATGGTCAAAGTCCAGACTCATTAATGCATCTAAGCAACTATCAGTTAGACACACTAATGCAAGACCTAGTTCGCTAAGACCACCGCTCTGATACCAACTCTAATGACCCGTCCTAATCCATCTGGACGAATACATGACATTTGGTTACATCGCGTGGTACTTGACCTCTATATGATACATTTTACAAACTTTGCATTCGTTTTTAAAAGACAAACTTTCACTACATCGGAAGTTGACGGCATGCATACCATTTCATAATATATCCAACTATAATTGACTTAATAATAATCTTGATGAACTCAACGACGCGAATGCAACGTCTTTTGAAATATGTCATGAATGACTCCAAGTAATATCTCTAAAATGAGCAAATGCACAGCGGAAGATTTCTTTCATACCTGAGAATAAACATGCTTTCAAGTGTTAACCAAAAGGTTGGTGAGTTCATTAGTTTAACATAAATAATCATTTCCATCATTTTAATAGACCACAAGATTTTCATTTTCATTTCTCATAAATATACGTCCCATGCATAGAGACAAAAATATCATTTATATGGTGAACACCTGGTAACCGACATTAACAAGATGCATATAAGAATATTCCCTATCATTCCGGGACATCCATCGGACATGATAAAACAACATCGAAGTACTAAAGCATCCGCAACCATGGATGAGGTTTGTTAGGCCCAATAGATCTATCTTTAGGATTCGCGTCAATTAGTAGATTGGTTTACTAATTCTTAGGTTACCAAGCAAAAAGGGGCATATTCGGCTTCGATCATTCACCCATATAATGTAGTTTCAATTACTTGTGTCTATTCATAAAACATTTATGAAAGCGGCGCATGTATTCTCAGTCCCAAAAATATATATTGCAAAAGCATTTAAAAAGGGAGCAAATGAAACTCACTATACTGTATTTTGTAGTAAAAATACATATGACGACATTTGAACAAGTGTAGGGTTGGCCTTGGATTCACGAACCTATATCATTCATATGTATATTAATACATATAATCGTAATCGAATAAATTTATATATTATATCCTAAATTATATATTTATATTTTTAATTTGTATATATTTAATATAGTTAATGTTTATATAGTTTTATATATACATATGATTAATATTATATCAAAAATCAACAATTTGTTATATGTAAATATTTATATAAATAATCTTGATATATATAATTAGATGTATTGAGGTAGTTGTAAATAATATACTCTTATATAGAAAATATTTATTTGTTATAATAATATTGTTAATATGAAAGTAATAATGATAATAATAATAATAATAATAATAATAATAATGTTAAAAATAATAATTTTAATGTTAAAAGTAATAATGATGATAATACTAATAATAATGTTATTATGTTTGTAGTAAAAATAATAATACTGTAATAATAATAATACTAATGATAATAATAGTGATAATAAAATAATATAAATAAAATAATATAAAAAAATCATGTTAATGAAAATAATAATAATAATAATAATAGTAATAATGATAATGATAGTTATAATTTCAATTAAAATATTAATTTTAATGTTAATGATAATAACAATAATAATAATAATAATAATAATAATAATAATAATAATAACAATAATAATAATAATAATGAGTAATAAGTAAACTACCTCAAATAAGTAGTCCTAAAAAATGCTCAAGTCCGGGTTTGAACCCGCGACATCCCGCTAACCCATAACAACCTAAACCATTACGCTACACTTCCATTTCTGTTTTAATTCACACACCACATCAATTGAACTAATGTATTCGTCTGTCTCATTTTTCTGCTTCAAAATCCGTTACCATCATCATTCTTAGAACATCATCATCATACACCATGATTATCAAGTCGTCCCATTTTACTAACTTCGATCATTAAACTCGACTTCATTATTCTTATTCTATCATCTATCTCATCTTCGATTTATATCATCTCAATCACCACATCAATATCAACTCGCCAACATCTAGAATCTTTATCGATATCAACTAAACCAAATCATCTAATTATCTTAACTATCATTTGCAATCAACATTATCTTAAATGATGTGTGTGTTTTTGTTTTCATCAAATAATAATCAAAGAACATAAACAATGGACTAGCGAATTAATGGCCCAATTTGACTCACAAACTCATGGCTCAACAAGACAGCCGCCCATCAGAAAGTTCGGCCCAACAAAGAAAGGAACATACGGCCCAAACAAGCAAAGGCTCTCGGTCTAACCTTCTAAAATAGGACTTGGCCCAACAGTCCCATTTGTTAAAATTCTTTTAAACGGCCACTACTTAAACTGAGTTCTCGTCCATTGCAGCTCCGATAGAAAAAATAAAAATAGGCCTGCAACTTGGCTCATCAGACTTCACAGGGAAAAAATAATAAAGTGGTTGTTGATTTTTCTTCATCACGTGTTCATAAAAAAATATAAAGAGAGTTATTTTTCTTTACACTTCTCACTGTAACCCACCAACAAGAATAATTGTGAGTGGAACTTGATTAAGGGTGGTCGGCCAAGTAATTTCACCTAACTCCACTTGCGAACTTTTGTCTCAGGGTTTGATTAAGTGGTGTACTAAATATTCAAAACATCCACTTTAACAAGCCATAAACTGTGAACATTTTCTTCTCATTTAAATCCCATGTACCATCACTTCTCATTGTTTTTAATAGAAGACGAAATAGAAGGAAAGAAAAAACAATAAAACGCAGCTGTTATATCATCACAAACAAAATCATCAATCTTTAGTTGCTGTAATAAAGGTGCAGACATAAGTATAGCAAGGTTATTGTAGCGGTAACAGAAGAAGGTATCTAGTAGTAAGCAAGAGGTTGTAAGTTACATAGGTGTTTGTTCTTGATGGGTTGAGACAGAAAAATAAATGTGGCAAGAACAGGAAACAGAAGGGATAGCAGCTGTAGCTGCAACAAGTCAGTAGTAGTAGCGTATGGTTGTTGTTTTGGGGTGGCAAAGGTGGCGTTTTGTTCGAGCTATTCCCAAGTTGGTTCTTGGTCATGAAAAGGAAGGAGAAATGAGATATAGATGGTGATTCATTTAAGAAGCAAGGGAGAGGAAAAGTGAAGAATGATTATAGAGCTCGTCCAAGTAATAGGATGTAAAACAAGTGGGTTTATGTTGTGGTGTTGAGTCGATAATTGAAGAAACAAGGTGACCAGTGGCGGATGGTGGTGGCAGTTGTAGGTTCTCAATGGTGATCATTTGGTTCGGTTTAATTATCACGAGAAAAGAAATTATAAGGTGGTGATATGGTTGTCTTTGGTGAGTTTGTTTTGGATTGTCGAGTAGCACAAGCATAAAGGTAGTTATGGTTATGATTTTGAGTTGAGAAAATTTGATGGGTCTTGTTGGTTTACGGTTGTAAACAGAAAAATAGAAGAGGTTATAGTAGCCATATCCTATAGTAGTGGTGATGGCGTGTAGTCGTTTTCAATGGTGATGAGTTGATGATCCGAGGTGGTTCAAAGTTTGCAGAGGGTGGCGTGAGGTTTGGTGATTTGAGAAGATGAAGAAAAATAGAGATGGGTGTTGTGATGATGGTCGAAGCAAGAAGCATAGAAGGTGATGAGATGTGTGTGGGTGTTTGGTTGATGACTCTATCTTTTCCAATATGCATATCACATATAGATATATATACACATTATTACATTTACATTTACAGTTCCTATATAATAATTAATATATATTGATTAATAATAATATTTAATAATGCTCATGTGTCCTAATTTGAAGAGTGATACGAAACAATAACGAATTCAATTAAGCACAGTATTAGACAAAGATTTCAATGATTTAACAGTGAATTTTAATTTAATAATACAACTCATTATAGATATATTATTCTGCCGACACTTATTTTACATCTATTATATCGTACTCCGTTGTAAATCAATGGCGGATAAAAACTTTGGAAAAATTCCTAATTTTTACATAAAATATATTTATTTATTTTGGTCATTATGGTATAAAATTTGATTATTAACTACTAAGTAAAAATTACATTAATTATTCACTCCCAACCCCAAGTAAAATATGAAAAGTTTTAAAATTCAACAAATGGTTCCTAAATATATCTTTAATAAGCCTAAAATTTATAAAACTCATTTTCGGATCACCGTTCATTTTAAAATAATATCAGTTTGAATTTAACTTGTTTAATATGAATCGGAACGTTAATGAGTATTACAATTATTTAATATTTATTTTTAATATACCTAATTTGTATATAGGTATGTTTTAAATAATAATTATTATTTTTACATAATTAATTTCTAATAATTACATCATAAATTATATTTCAAATCATATATATATATATATATATATATATATATATATATATATATATATATATATATATATATTTAAATATATACATATCTATTTACAAATAGTTGTTCGTGAATCGTCGTAAATAGTCAAAGGGTAATTTGAATATATGAACATAATTTCCAAAATTTTCGAGACTCAACATTACAGACTTTGCTTATCGTGTCAGAATTATATAAAGATTAAGTTTAAATTTGATCGGAAATTTCTGGGTCGTCACACTCCAAAGCCACTACCCGAGCACTAAGCTCGTTGACTTCTTCTATTACATCGGGGTGATTGTCGGTTCGAACGAGCGGATAAATAAAATCTAGAATTTGATGTAGTATATAATCGTAACGAGATACTCTGGAAATGAGAGAGAAAATGGTGTTTCGGACAGGTTCGCCGGTAAGCGCTTCAGGTTCTTCACCAAGAGGGCAATGTGGTGGATGGAAAGGATCGACTTCTTCTTGTCTTCAATGATTGAGGAGGCTACGAACCCATCCCCAATTTATCCAAAATAGATGATGGCTGATTGGTTGATCCATTCCAGCCACACTGCTTTCGGAGCTTGAGTGGGATTCCATATCGGAATTCGAGGAACTTAAACTAATGACGAATTCCATTTCATTCGATTGAATAAAGGATTTTTTGATATGAAATGATTTTTCGGCTATCGGGTGGTATTCTAATTACATAGAATATCTATATATATAGCGCAAAAGATTTCGTAGATTACGGAGGAATTTACGGGATATGTTTGGCAAAGTTTACAGTAACAGATATGCTAAGATATGAATTTTGTCTATACACTATTCATGCAATCAATGCAGTAAGACATGTCTAGACTAAGAATGATAAACAGGGAATTTCTGACAAAAATGATAAGCAAAACTTTTGACAATGCAGACACGGTCGAAGTCCAGACTCACTAATGCATCCTAACGACTATCAGTTAGACACACTAATGCAGACCTGATTCGTTAAGACCACCGCTCTGATACCAACTGAAAGGACCCGTTCATATACATTATAAACGATTCACAATAGTTGATTACGTCGCAAGGTATTTGACCTCTATATGATACATTTTACAAATATTGCATTCGTTTTTAAAAGACAAAATTTATTCACATCTAAAGTTGACGGCATGCATACCATTTCGTAATACATCTAACTATAATTGACTTAATAATAATCTTGATGAACTCAATGACTCGAATAACATCTTTTGAAATATGCCATGAATGACTCCAAGTAATATCCTTAAAATGAGCTAATGCACAGCGGAAGATTTCTTTCAAACCTGAGAATAAACATGCTTTCAAGTGTCAACCAAAAGGTTGGTGAGTTGATTAGTTTATCATAATCATTCATTTCTATTATTTTAATAAACCACAAGATTTTTATTAAACATAATTCCAATAGCAGAATCCTCTCGTCTGCATAAAGGTAAAATCATTTTCAATAATATAATAGACCACAAGATTTTCATTTTTCATAAACATAATCCGCAAGCAGAATCCTCTCGTCTGCATTAAGGTAAAATCATTCATATGGTGAACACCTGGTAACCGACATTAACAAGATGCATATAGAATATCCCCAAAATAGAATCCTCTCGTCTGTATAACAAAATCCTCTCGTCTGTATAAAAAATTGAAGTACTAAAGCATCCGTACCTCGGATGGGGTTTGTTAGGCCCATAGATCTATCTTTAGGATTCACGTCAATTAGGGGTACTGTTCCCTAATTCTTAGGTTACCAAGCTAAAGGGGTGATATTCGATTTCGATAATCTAACCATAGAATGTAGTTTTTAGTACTTATGTCTATTTCGTCAAACATATATAAAAACAACGCATGTATTCTCAGTCCCAAAAATATATATTCCAAAAGCATTTAAAAAGGAGCAAATGAAACTCACAATACTGTATTTTGTAGTAAAAATACATATGACGTCATTGAACAAGTGCAATGTTGGCCTTGGATTCACAAACCTATATTAATTATATATATTTATATGTTTGATCAATATCTGTCTGACAATTTAGGTCAAGTCGTAGTGTATCACAATCCTAATACCCGAGACTAAATATGCAAAAGTCAACAAAAGTCATATTGACCAAAATGTCTTCCAAAATTTATACATGTTTATTATATAGTTTAAATATAGTCATTTTATTTATTTAAATATTTTTAATAGATTTTATTAAAGTAAATAATATAGTTCTTTTATTAATAAATAAAATTTTATATTAAAATTTATATAATAAAAATATACTTTTATATATCTTAAGTAATAAAATTTATAAAGTTCATTTAATATCATAAAAATAATATAATAGGTATTATTAATGTAATTATATTATACGTAGTAAAATATCATTGTATCACATATTTATTTGATAAAATAATATTGATAATAATAATAATAATAAGTAAAAGTTGTATTATTTTGTAATAATTATTATTATTCTATTAATAAAAATAACAATAATTATATTTTCTAAAAATAATAAAATGATAATTTTTATTAACAATAGTACTAAAATGATAATAATAATGATGTTTCATATTAACAATGATATTTTTATTAAAAATAATAATTTTAGTAAAAATAATAGTTTTAATATTAATAATACTTTTAATAATAATAATAGTAAAATAATGAAAGCGATATTTTTCCTTTAAATCAATATCTTAATTTCATCATGATACTCATACTCATTATTTCCTAATCGCCTCGTTTAATAGCTTTTAGTCATCTTTTATATCGCGTTCATATTAATAATAATAATAGTAATCATAATAATTAGATGTTGCTAATATTAGTTTTAATTATAATAATACTAATAATAATAATATTAATGATAATACTAATAACTATTTGAATGATAATAATAATAATAATAGTACTAATTATAACCTTAACGATAATAACGATAGTAATAATAATAATAATAAAAATAACAATAATATCTTTTATTAATAACGACAATGATAATAATAATAATAATAATAATAATAATAATAATAATAATAATAATAATAATAATAATAATAATAATAATAATTAGATTATAACGACGATAATAACGACGATATTAATAATCATTTTTAATAATAATACAAAAATTCAATTGACTATAACTTCTAAACCGTTCATCGAAACCATTCGATATCTAAATGAAAAGTTCTCAATTTTTTGCTAGCTTTCCAACGACGTGCATATCATATACCTTATCTTAATAACATATGTATTTAATTCAAGATTCGACATAACCTATCTAACGACAATAATGAACGTATAAGCATGCATAATCCTATATACTCGAGCACTAGTCAGGGATACACTAATAATATATAAAAGTTAAGTTATGAGTGCTCACGTATCAATATTGAGATTCAATATTGCAGGAAAAGTATGTAGACGCAACAGAGATGATAAACACTAGTTTGACTCACGAGCAATACTCCCGAACCATGCCCATAACCTCCATAGCTATAACCCATAATTTTCTTAGCTCTATCCCGCTCGAAAAACAATTTCGAAATCACTCGGACAACACTCCATCGTAATATTTTATGTATACTAATAATATCTTGAAATAATACGGAGTAAATATATATATGTAAATCAATTGAGAGAGTTTAGAGAAAAATATTTTCAAGTTTCTATGAAATAATGAAACCTATTGAATTCTATTTATAATAGATTTTTGAATTATTAAAGTGAATTATTAAAGTATGAATTATTAAATTGAATTATTAAAGTATGAATTATTAAAGTGAATTATTAAAGTATGAATTATTAAAGTGAATTTGTGACAACCCGGAAATTTTTGACCAAATTTAAACTTTATCTTTAAATTATTTAATGTTTTCGACACGATAAGCAAAGTCTGTAATGTTGAGTCACGAAAGTTTTGGAACTATATTCATGTAATCAATTATTCTTTGACTGTTCTCTAAGATTCACCAACAATATATATATAACTTAATGTGCATATATATATATATATATATATATATATATATATATATATATATATGATTTCAAGTTATTTAGTAAACGATAGTTAATTCGATTATTAATTAGATTGATATTTAGATAAGTTAACTAAAACGTTTAAGATGAACCAGTAAAACACTAATTTGCTACAGTATTTTCGAATTGCTACAGTACCGTAAAAGCTACAGTGTTTTCGAAAAGCTACAAGTCTAAACTAGTGTTTATCATTTCCGTTGCGTCTATGTACTTTCCTGCAATATTGAATCACAATATTGATACGTGACCATTCATATCTTATCTTTTATATATTAGTAGTGTATACATGTCTAGTGCTCGAGTATATATGTTTATGCATGCTAGTATGCTAAATTTTGTCGTTAAACAGTTTATGATGAATCACGAATTAAATACATATATTACTAATAAAAGGTATATGATATGCATGTTTTTGAAAAGCTGGCCAAAAATCAATAACTTTTCATTTAGATATCGTATGATTTCGATGAACGAATTAAAAGATATGATCAACTGAATTATGATTGACATTAATTGAAATTGCTTTTAAATCTGTAATTAATATTTAAACAACTTGTTTATAAGATTGATAAATTGAATTTTTAAATATTACCAGCGGAGTAAATGAATTCTTATATAAGGTACATCTCGTTTTGTTGAACAATTGTCAAAATTGATTGTTTTATCATATTTTAAAGCCTTATAAAAACTATAGTTTAATTTTACAAAAATTAGGAAACTATGTGAAATGTTAAAATGTTTCGATTGCCATGATCATTCAACTATTGTATTGAGTCAGATTGACTTTTTGAAATGACTTTTGATAACTTTTGTATGTCGATCTCGAGCATTAGGATTGTGATACACTATGACCTGACCTAGCTTGATAGACAATTATTGACTAACATATGTTCTCTAGGTTGAGATCTACGATTATTTGGTATTCCAAGTTTCGGTCACATTTCGGTGAACGACTTTATGTGCTGCTAAGGTGAGTTTCATTTGCTCCTTTTTAAATGCTTTTGCAATCTATATTTTTGGGCTGAGAATACATGCACTTTATTTTAAACGCAATGGATACAAGTACATACTAAATTCTACACTGAGTTTGAACCAAAAATCCCTTAGCGTTGGTAACTAGTAACTGCCAGTTATAAGAACTGGTGGGTGCGAGTAGTAGTATATGGATCCATAAGGCTTGATATCCCCGTCCGAGCTAGAGCACTAGCCTTTTAACGGATGTATGCTATTTGAGAAGCGTACACATTGGTTTGCGTGTATTATTAAGATGATTATACAAAGGATATAAATTATATATACGTTAAGTTTAGTTACCAGGGTGCTCAATTTCGTAGAATATTTTGATAAACGTTTCTGGATGAAACAACTGAAATCTTGTGATCCACCTTTATGTACAGATTATGCAAAACATTAAAACTATGAACTCACCAACCTTTGTGTTGACATTTGTTAGCATGTTTATTCTCAGGTTCCCTAGAAGTATTTCGCTGTTTGCTTATATGTTAGACAAGCTATGTGGATGGAGTCTTACATGGCATATTTTTCAAGGAAACGTTGCATTCACCAAATCATCACCATGTATCTTATTTTGACTGCATTGTCAACGGAAGTACTATTGTAAACTATTATATTACGGTGATTGTCTATATGTAGAAATCATCAGATGTCGAAAACCTTTGATTTAAATATTCATTTATGGTGTGCCTTTTCAAAAGAATGCAATATTTACAAAACGTATCATATAGAGGTCAAATACCTCGCAATGAAATCGATGAATGACGTGTTCGTCCATATGGATTTGGAGCGATCGTCACAGTTGGTATCAGAGCATTGGTCCTAGAGAAGCAGGTCTTGCATGAGTGTGTCTAACTGATAGTTGTTAGAATGCATTAGTAAGTCTGGACTTCGACCGTGTCTGCATGTTAAAAGTTTTGCTTATCATTTCTTGTCAGAAATTACATGCTTATCATTCTTAAGTCTAGACACGTTTTCCTGCATTTATTGCATAAATAGTGTATAGACAAAAATTCATATCTTAGCGTATCTGTTACTGTAAACTTTTCCTGATATCTTCCGAAAATTTCTCCATGATTTATGGAATTTGGTATTATATATACATATGTAAATTATGTATTGAAGAATACCAAACTAAATTCTATAATCTAATTCATATCAAAAATCATCTCCTTAATTATACAAGATGGATCCCGTATCTAGTTCAAATTCCTTAAACTCCGACAGCTATTCTGATATGGATATTCACCTGAACTTCGAAGACAGTGTAACCGAAATGGATCAACCAATTAGCCATCATCTATTCTGGATGAATTGGGGATGGGTTCGTAGTCTACTTAATCATTGGAGACAAGAAGAAGGCGATCCCTTCCATCTACCACATTGCCCTCTTGGCGAAGAACCTGAAGCACTTACCGGCGAACCTGTTTGTAATACCATTTTCTCTCTCAATTCCAGAGTATCTCGTCATGATTATATACTATCTCACATTCTAGATCTCATTCACCCTCTCGTCCGAACCGACAATCATCCCGGTGTAATAGAAGAAGTCAACGAGCTTCGCGCTCGATTAGTGGCTTTGGAGAACATGGTGTAAAGGTTACAAGCACCAGTAGCAGCACCGGCAGTAACAAAACCACCATCAGCAACACCAACAGTACCATCACCACCACCAACAATAACATCCGCATCCCACACCTCAACATCACAATCTGTATCTCGAACATCAACGTCATACGTACCATAGATACCAAGGAATACCAACAACAACAAACGATAAAGTATTGATTAATAACTTCATCGAAGAAATATTCTACAGAGAATATGTAGTGTCAAAAAGTTTTAGAGATTATTTATTCTAGTTCTAATTGTAAACAAGATGGGTGAGCGAATAGAAATGATGAAATAAAACCCTGATAGGAATGGTGCACGATTTACAACCTAGATCTGTTAGCAGCAGCACCGTCAGTACCATCAGCATCGTCAGCATCAGCAACATCTACAACAACCACAAGCTCCGCCAGATCCATAATCACTGCAAACATCATCACTAATCAACAACGCGTATATCGTATCAACGAGTTATGAAGTATTAACTCATTCCCTCTAAAAAAATTATATGTATATTTTATATATATATATATATGAATTCTGAGATCAAAATAAATCTTTTCGTACTAAGCTATTACGTGTGAATCTTAACTAGTAGGTACTACTCGGTTAATTCATATTACTAATATGCTATGATGTACATTCTTCGTTAACGACTTAACCATCATTAACTATAATATATGTTTCAACTCAATGAATTCCATTTCATAATAAACTTAGTGTATTAATCAACTACATGTTTGATTTTACACTTTTATCTTCGATGTACTCGAAACTTTCTAGAAAACATCATTTATATCTTATGAAGTTCATAAGAATTCCACGAGCACTAACATCATTCACCGAGAAAATATCAATAAAAATGAATAACGAAGTATTGATTCATAATTTCATTTACGTTGAAGAGGTAATCCACGAAGATTACGAAATTTCTAAAGTTTTAGAGATTATTCATTTCTAGTTCCAGCTGAAAATTAAATGAGCTTAATATGATATTAACTCATTAAATCTGTATTACATTTGAAGAAAATATACATACTAATATTTTCATAAAAATTGTGATAAAATTTTCTTGTACAAAATATTATTTGTGAAACTTTTAACGGGTAGGTAATACCCAAAAGATATATAAATTCACAAATAATATGTTACATTCTTCGAATCTGATTCAGCAATCATCAACTATATTCACTACTTTCACAACAATATAGATTCTTTCATAGAAATCAAAACAACCATTCACATCCAAATTTGATTACATATTCTGATTTTGAAAAAAATCAGAATTCAAGCCCAGATTTAACAGAAAACATCACTCTTAGATTCTTACATCTTTTAAATGCCATACTTTGAATTCAAAACTGTACTAGAACATCATATGTATACATATAACATTCATCTCTTAGAATTATGAGCTTTCATTCTGAAATTTTGAAAAGCAACCAGTCTACGAATCAATACCCTGAATGTTAAAAAAGCTGATGAAGCAGCGAAAACTGTAAATGACTTTAACAGCCAAAAGTTTGATGATAAAGAATTGTGTGTGGGCAAAGCTCAGAAAAAGAGAAGGTTTGGAACTGGAAAACGGATTGAGCAAATCATGAAGGAGGCTGTGGACAAATCACAAAGACTAAACCTGCCTTCAAAGAACCCAAATGATTCAGTATCTGCTGAAGATATTAACGAATACCTTGCTCCTGACTCTAAACTTTTACGGACAAATCTTCTTCATCATCCTTCGATATTAGAAATTTTAAGATATCATCGTATATTTCATTATAAATATCCTCGATATTTTTGAAGATATTTTCATAACTATCCTTATCTGAAATCATTTATCTCCTCGCGTTATCTGTATTTCATCATAAAGGAAACTGTTTAGTTTCTATATTCTGTAAACCTTCGAGTTTAAATTATGAATATTTTGAAGCAGTGTTGGGAACTGAAGCATGAGTTAGTATAATATAATGACACTTGATCAATGTGATTATATTACAATAAGTCATGCTGAGTTTCTAACGGAATGTGATAAAGGTTCACAGATCCTACCCTCATTATGAACCATGTTACATAACTCTTTCATTCTATTTAACCTCTAAACTATCAAGAAAATATTTTCTTAATGATTCGGTCTTTTTCGAGGTATTCTGGTAATTTGACAAGTCAGATTGTGCTATTAACGTTTCTTTCTTAGAACATTAATTATGTTCATTTCGAAATTCATACCTACACAATTCTGGACCATTATTCGCTTGATTTAAAGTCGGGAAGATAAAACAAAGCATGAAGCTTCAAAATATCAATGGGAGTATATATAAATCACAGTAAATTAGAGAGAGTATTAACTGTGGATGTCAATGATTATAGAAAGACAGAAGCAGAGACATCGAAATATAAGGGAAGATATAAAACCCAACAACCACCCAGAAATTATAAACCATATATATCGATGAATATAGTAATATAAAGACAAGAGAGGACTAAAAACACTATAAAACCAAGAGTATAGTAGAAGTGAATAGATTCTTCTGGCGGCAGATGGAAAAGAAGAATGACGGATACGAAGGTTAGAAGTATATCAAGAATCAGAACTGGATGGAGCATATTGACAAATGCTTTAAAATAAGAATTGAGGGAGAAAGAATAAAAGGTATGAGCTGTAGAAAATAAGGAAACGAAGGGGGGTAGATTTATAGTATAATATCAGACAGGAAAATCGAGATAGATCATCACATTAAATCGAAAAGAATCATAATTTCCTTAATTACCGAAGAATCAAATCTTATTACGAAGATTTTCTCCAAATCTCTTGAACTCCGGAAATCAACCCATCTACATCAAAAGATATGACGAAACTTACTTTTTCTCATTTCACTCTTTTGTGATAACTTCACTTGTACACTTCACATAAATAAATTGTTTTATCCATATTACTCAATGATGATAAAACTCTAATTTTCAACTCGTATGAGTCATGAAAACATACTTATTGTCATCCATGACCATCCCAACCAAATTTTGGGACGAAATTTCTTTAACGGGTAGGTACTGTGACAACCCGGAAATTTTTGACCAAATTTAAACTTTATCTTTAAATTATTTAATGTTTTCGACACGATAAACAAAGTTTGTAATGTTGAGTCACGAAAGTTTTGGAACTATATTCGTGCATATATATATATATATATATATATATATATATATATATATATATATATATATATATATATATATATATATATATATATATGATTTCAAGTTATTTAGTAAATGATAGTAACATTCAATTATTGATTCGATTGATATTTAGATAAGTTAATAAAAACGTTTAAGATGAACCAGTAAAACACTAAATTGCTACATTATTTTCTAATTGCTACAGTACCCGAAAAGCTACAGTGTTTTTGAAAATCACTATTTGATAAAATAATATTGATAATAATAATAATAAGTAAAAGTTGTATTATTTTGTAATAATTATTATTATTCTACTAATAAAAATAACAATATTATATTTTCTAAAAATGATAAAATGATAATTTTTATTAACAATAGTACTAAAATGATAATAATAATGATGTTTCATATTAACAATGATATTTTTATTAAAAATAATAATTTTAGTAAAAATGATAGTTTTAATATTAATAATACTGTTAATAATAATAATAATAGTAAAATAATGAAAACGATATTTTTCCTTTAAATCAATATCTTACAATATCTTAATTTCATCATGATACTCATACTCATTATTTCCTAATCGCCTCGTTTAATAGCTTTTAGTTGTCTTTTATATCGCGTTCATATTAATAATAATAGTAATCACAATAATTAGATGTTGCTAATATTAGTTTTAATTATAATAATACTAATAATAATAATATTAATGATAATACTAATAACTATTTGAATGATAATAATAATAATAATAATACTAATTATAACCTTAATGATAATAACGATAGTAATAATAATAAAAATAACAATAATATCTTTTATTAATAACGACAATGATAATAATAATAATAATAATAATAATAATAATAATAATAATAATAATAATAATAATAATAATTAGATTATAACGATGATAATAACGACGATAATAATAATAATCATTTTTAATAATAATACAAAAATTCAATTGACTATAACTTCTAAACCGTTCATCGAAACCATTCGATATCTAAATGAAAAGTTCTCAATTTTTCGCTAGCTTTCCAATGACATGCATATCATATACCTTATCTTAATAGCATATGTATTTAATTCAAGATCCGACATAACCTATCTAACGATAATAACGAACGTATAAGCATGCATAATCCTATATACTCGAGCACTAGTCAGGGATACACTAATAATATATAAAAGTTAAGTTATGAGTGCTCACGTATCAATATTGAGATTTAATATTGCAGAAAAAGTACGTAGATGCAACGGAGATGATAAAGACTAGTTTGACTCACGAGCAATACTCCCGAACCATACCCATAACCTCCATAGCTATAACCCATAATTTCCTTAGCTCTATCCCGCTTGAAAAACAATTTCGAAATCACTCGGACAACAATCCGTCGTAATATTTTATGTATACTAATAATATCTTGAAATAATACGGAGTAAATATATATATGTAAATCGATTGAGAGAGTTTAGAGAAAAATATTTTCAAGTTTCTATGAAATAATGAAACCTATTGAATTCTATTTATAATAGATTTTTGAATTATTAAAGTGAATTATTAAAGTATGAATTATTAAAGTGAATTATTAAAGTATGAATTATTAAAATGAATTATTAAAGTATGAATTATTAAAGTATGAATTATTAAAGTGAATTATTAAAGTTAAAGTAAAGTAAAAATAAAGTAAAGGTAAAGTTTAAGTATAGTAAAAGTATAAAACTATGTACGTATAATACGCGTATACATATATATAATATTAATTTAAATCATTATATATATTTAATAAAATAAAATATAAATATCGTTATCTTTATCATACTGGTTAAGTAATGAGTTGTCAAAAGTGGTTCTAGATATTTATAAAAGTTATATACGTTTTAATAATAAAGTTCTTTTTAAACTGAAAACGTTTTTGTACGTTTGAAACTAAATCAAATAAATATGATAATTTTGTTTTCCAAAACAAAATATATTTAAGAATCATTTTGTTTAAAGGTTAAAATAATGGAAATCGTTATATCATAAAACGTTTTAGAAAAGTAGAATCATATATATTCATAATAGGTTTCAAGTTTTTTTAAATTACAGACTGTTGGTGAAGCATGGGATAAAGTTCAAAGGTTAAATAAACGTATGAAATCATCTTAATGAAAAATATCGAGTTACTTAACTTGTCGATATCCAACATCTAAGTTATTTACACTCCACGTTCTTACTTATAAATCACTTTACCGTTTTCCGAATGTTGTCAAAAAGAATAGATTTCTTAAATCACAGTAGACCTCATAACATAGACCCGTAATCATATCACAATGTATCTGATAAATCAATCACTTGATATTATCTTCTAATTCCATCGATAAACATATTGAAACAAATACGTTCATGTACAGTATTATACGTTTAATACTTTATTAATATTCTCAAGTTATAATATAAATATATATACATATTTATTTATATATAACGGTTCGTGAATCGTCAGAATTTGGTCGAGGTTATAATGAATGTATGAACACAATTTCAAATTCTTGACATTTAACTTAACAAACTTTGCTTATCGTGTCGGAATAATATAAAGATAAAGTTTAAATTTGGTTGGAAATTTCCGGGTTGTCTCAAAAAGGGAACATTTTATGAACGCAAAGATTTCTAAAAAAATTTATAAGACTGCCACCCAAAGTGGCTCAAGAGTTTTTAACAAAGATTTTAATAGTAAGCTTCATCCCTAACGGAGGGCGAGAAGAAGTGTGATCCATACATGGTGTGGTCTAATACGAAAACCTTTAATAAAATCAACCAAGGAAGTTTTGAAAAGCCTTTAAACGTTTGATGTGACAACATAAACGGAACGAAATTCCTATTAAATTTAGAAGTATGTACAACGTGTACCATTTTGCACAAAATTTTTTGACTTAAGTTGAACAACTCAATAAAGGAGCGATTTTTAAATAATTAGGAGGTATAACTTGGTATGTACTAACCAAAATAAGTAAGGGTAAATTCATACATATATGATTTTATAAATCGCATAAGTGACAGAAAAGTTTTTAGTACTTTCGTTTGTCTATAAATCTCGTGAGAACCGCACAAATAAACATCGTGTAAAAATTTTGATAAACATAGTTTTTCGTATTTCAGAGGTTACGAGTTGAAAAAGATCGAGTTAAAAATCTTTAAATCATCGGGTGACATGTTACTAGGTAATGAAAACTAATGAATTAAATGTAGTTTTAATAATTATCGGGACATAAGTCTTTGGGCCAAAAAATGTTCACGTGTGAAGCCGTTACTAAAAAGTGAGGTATGAAGGATAGAGCGTGAGGACGATAAGTTAATCGCTTCTTGACTTTGCAAAATGCCAAACAGGTTATGACTAATACTAAAGTCGGAATACTGATGGTGTTTGTATCACTAAATGAAAGTCCAATGGAATAAGTCAGGACTTAAAGTTATGTAAAAAAGAGCATCACTCCGACAGGTGTGACAAATAAGATCCCTGGGGTAACGCAGTAATTTTGAATGGTTTAAGTGTTAGTAGATACCCGAAGGCTCTGCATGACGTGGTAGTAAGTGCCTTCATCACATACACATACATGAATTTCTTAATTTCGACGGTTGTAGAGTCTTCATGATGACTTGGATACGAATAAGCAACGAAAAATTTTATATGACAAGCAACGAAAATTTTATGGAAATTGTTTAAGGTGACAATGTAAGAAAAGAAACGAAGTTCTTAGTAAACTAGGGTTATGTACAACACGTACCATTCAAGGTAAAATATCTTTTGAATAAAAGATTTGATTTGTAAAAGCGAAAGTAAAATTTCATATGTATTTGTCAAAAATAAGTAATCACTTACTTTACTTTATACATAACATATACGATTTCAAAAATTTTGCACGAATGGCAAATAAAATAAATTTACTTTTATAAGACTTTGAGAGGATCGTACCGTCAAATTTTGGCAAACAAAATTTTTATATTTCGGAGGTTACAAGTTGGAAAAGATTCATGAGTAAAAGATTTTCGAAATTTTTCGGGTGATAGGTGAGCAAAAATGTTACGAGGTAATGAAAACTGTTGAATTTAAATGTGGTTGATAACTATTAGTAGGGCATAAGTCCTTCGACCAAAAATGCTTAAGTGTAAAGTTGTTGCTTATAAGTGAGATACGAAAGGGAGAGTATGAGGATGGGAATTAACTACCCATTGATTTTGGAAAATTTCGAATTAGTATGACTAATATCAAAGTAAGAAGGGTGATGGTGTGATTATCATCAAATAAGAAATCTCTCATAATAAGTTAGGATTCAGAGTCGCGTAAGTATAAGTATCAATTAAGATTCTTGGGTAGTCCTTAATATAGAATTTGAATCGCTGAAGTGACGGGATACAATTTCCTTTATGTATCGTTGTGCAAGTTTATCCATTGTATCGGTTCCTTTCATGGCTAGAAAGTAAGCAGATTTGGTGAGATGGTCAATAATAACCCAGATAGTGTCCTGACCGCCTACCGTTTTCGGTAGCTTCGTGATGAAATCCATTGTTATTCATTCTCATTTCCATTGTGGGATTTCGGGCTGTTGAAGTAACCCAGATGGCTTTTGGTATTCGGCTTTGACCTTTTGTGCCTTCATGCAACTAATAAGGTTTAGCTTCGGCTACTTCTCTCCTCGTAAACTATTAATGGTTCGCCATTCTCGTGAGGTATATGAATAATCTTCTCACTATAAATAACTTTCACTTTCATCCTTGAAAGCCAATCCGTTCCAACTATTTCATCAAAGCTTCCTAACTTGATGAGTATTAGGTTAATCCTAAAGTCCATTCCAACTATTACATCAAGCTTCTCAAATTGATGGGTGTTAGGTTAATCTTAAGGTTCATTCCAACTAAATCTTATTATACTACCGTGAAAAATTCTATCAAACTTCTCAAATAACATCAGCTTGTGCGTAGGTAACTAATCCTTTCCAACCATTACTTTAAAAATTCCAAGTTTTGTTGACATGAGGTCATCTCCAAATGACCCACATGTTAATTTTAAGGTACTACATTAAATTATTCCTCTATCTCTGCCAGCTTACCATTTGCTTGTCCTATAGAATACTTAACCCTCATGGTTGTTGATGGCTTATTAGTCATAACAGTAAGGCCCTTAGATATAAGGTTTCAATCGCTCTAGTAATAAACAACCTCGAGAAAATAAAACGTTGTGACGAATCGTCCCCTAACTATAATCAGGATCCATGCGAGTCTCCATAACGATTGCTCTACCGCAAGTAAGTCCAAAGTTTTTCTATTTGAGAACTTTTTCCTTAAGTGTCCTGGATGTCTATATCTATAACAGATTTTCGGGTTATCAATTCTGCAATCAAGGCCCTTTTTGTACAGTATCTAGGCTAGGTGGTTTCCTCTAACAGACCATAATGCGTATACTCAAGTGGTTCCTACCAAAATTTCCTTTGAATCACTTCATATTCCTTATATAGTAGCATTGGGACTTCTGCATGATTTACTTCAATATAATCACGCTGGCCTGACGTCATTATATTGTACTAAATCGTACGTTCATTCCAATATCACTCCATATGGTCAATGTAACGTGATCACTCCAAGTTCTACTCAATTTTATCTAACGGTGCTTTATCTATGCTATCTCAAAACAAAATCTACGAAATTAATCCCACGGTTTCTCGGTGTGGGTGCGTAGGTTTCGTAGGTCATGCATCAATGCCTAAATGTCCTAAAATTTCTTCAAAATGTTCGGGTTCAGGTAATTTCGTTGGGTTCCTTTCTAGAAATTCAATCTGGGTCTCGCGTCGAGTTGTACGTGTATCAAGTAGTAATACAATATGTCTTGAGGCGACTCCCAAGTCCTTGGGTATGGCTGTACATCAGTGGAAGACACTATGACCTTGTGAAAGGAGATGTCCTCCCGAATTCTCCAATGCCTAAGAGTGTTAGGGACCTAAGTCTAAAAGTGTCGTTAGATCGTCGAGTAGTGGTGGAGAATGGAAGAGATAAGTGACGGTCATGAAAGCGTACGGGATACGAGTTAACTTGCGAAAACTGAACAACCTTCTAATGTTCATATATTGTACGTGGCTAATTAGAGTGAGCTCGGGGTGCGGTTACTCCGACAAGTCCTCACATATCTCCTCCTCCGAGGATCAACTTTAGTGGGCGTGTAGTCCGAGGGGTACTCCTCCTAGATTGCGTGAAGTAATGTTTCGATCTCCGGAATGGTGGAACGGCAGTAACAGGTGGATTACAATACTAATCCTTAGGGTTAGACGAGTGGGAAAGGGGTTCAGAAAAACATCTGAACTAGGAAAGATAGATTATCCAAGTCGGTACAGCGAACAGCGGAAATGTAGGGAGAACGTAATCATGCATGATAACTACAGCAACCTAGATTGTCTACAGCAGTACATAGCATGGCAGTAATAACAATACTAACAGAAGTATCATGCCGAAGTAACATGCTAAAAGCAGATAGTAGCATGCAGTAGCGAGAATAAGCAAAAGCATACAACAAGTTCACATAGCAGTAAAAGTAAGCAGTAGCATGCAGCAAGATCATATGGTAGTATAAGTAAGCAGTAGCATGCAGCAGTTCCATAAAAACAAGTAAACGAGCAAGTTGTAGATTAGTCCTATTAGCGAATCCTACTCGACTCGGTCAAGACTCACTAATGCAACCTAATTCCCTACAACCAATGCTCTGATACCAAATGTGACGCCCCGTACAAAACCATCGTGTATGATTCGTCAACAACAGGATCTTTAAACGGTCAAACACTACATGCTATTTGAAAACCAGTTTTGCATTCATAAAAAGATAGCGTTTACAAAAGATAACATGCTTACTAGAAGCGTTAACATAAGTATGTGACCCACAGGTCGTTACAAAGCCATTATTTGAAAATAACATAAGTTATGAATGCAAGATAAAAGTTTCATGGTTGAGACATCTCTAAGTAATGAAGTAGAAAACTAGCACAGCAGGTCCATAACAGCAAGTCTATAACACCAAGATAGCAAGTTTAACAGCGGAAGCAACATTGTCTAAGCACATGAGAAATACACGCTTAAAAGTCAACACGAATGTTGGTGAGCTATAGTTTGTTTGTAATCAGTAATGTAATGTAGACCACGAGATTTCAGTGCTTCAACCAGCAGTTTAAATCAGTGTTTCAAAACAGTATGAATAGTATATGCTTATCCGTGGGCACCCAGTAACTAACTTAACGTAATAGTAATACCCCCTAAAAGTACACTTGGCGAGTGCATATATCCTCGAATATCAAACACCCGTTAAATGCTAGCGCGACTAGCCCGAGTGGGGATGTCAAACCCTATAGATCCATATCTAATATTCGCGTTCACCGGTTCAAAACCAATGATTAAACGTTACCGTGCTAAGGGGAATGTTTATGCCGTTATATAACCCACACATATGTAAAGTTTAAGTACTCGTGAAAAGTAAGTAAAACATAAAAAGTGCATGTATTCTCAGTCCCAAAAATAGTAAAAAGTAGTACTATAACTCACAGTGAATAAGCAGTAAAAGTCGATATGAAACGTATGCAGGTAGTAAGTCGGTCCGAAAGGTCGTCAACCTAAGTCAAAGGTCACTAGGTCAGTATGTTGTCCCAATAAGTTTAAAAGTGAATAAATTAAGTTTAAGTGTCATCATTCATCATCATAAAAGCTAAGTAAGTTTGACAGGAATAGAGATCGAAACAATAAGCTGATTTCGGTCAGCTGATACGACCTCTATACAAAACAAAAAGACGCGTAATCAGTGGCTATGGCTCCGTATATGAGTCCTCTAACTGCTGACCAATTTTCAGAACCTAACTCATCTTCGTTTGACTGTGGCGACGGTTTAAGTGCGAGTAGGTCAGAAATTTCAGCACAACATTACAAGGGCGTAGTGACTTTCGGAAGGCTATAAATCCTAAACCGTATATCGGATTAAGTCGAGGCCTAAGCAAAAAGTCATCTACTCGAAACGAACTATCTGAAAATTAATTTTCTAGAAGCCCTGGAGTCTGATCAGACCCTGAAAAACAGCAAACAAGTGCTCCGGTGAGGTTCTTGGTGCTTGATGCTCATCACGGTTCTCATCCTTGATGCTTGTAAGCTTCAAGTGTACAACTCTTTGATGTTTTAGCATCACTTTGACCAAGGTTCAACCATCAACACACAACTAAAAGTAACATCTATCATTCTACAAGTTTTGAACATCAAGATTGCCTCTTTATTGCATGAATCCAATAAAGCTTCAACCTTTGTCCATTTTACACAAGTTCATGCATCTATATCATATGTGAAGATGAAGACTTGATCTTTATCATCACAACAAACAAAAAGGTTCCAAGTAAGTGAGATCTACAATAATAACTTAGATATCAAGTATTAAGAAAACCCTAAGCTAGAAAGCTTGGATCTTTACAAGATTAATGAGACCATAAGCTAGAAAGCTAATATCTTTAACAAAATAATGAAAGTAATGAGACCATAAGTTAAAAAGCTAAGATCTTTAACATAATAATGAAACCCTATGCTAAAAAGCTTGGATCTTTAGTGTTCTTGAAGATCTTGAAGCATAAAGCTTGGATCTTTAAGATACATGAAGATTACAAACACAAGTTTGAATCTTTATAACAAAATAACAAGATTAAAGCTAAAAGATTTAGATCTACAAAGTAGGTGCAGATTCAAAGCTAGAAAGCTTGAATCTTTCATGTTCTTGAAGGATTCAAATCCATGTTTGAATCTACAAGATGTAATCAAGATCAAAAGCTAAAAAGCTAGACCCATGATGATGATGATGAATTCGTGAGAGAGAGGAAGAAGAAGAAGAAAAATCAAATACTTACATTTTTTAGAGAGAGAAATAACTAGAGAAAGAATTAGAGAGTAAGTGTGTGTAAATTACAAATGAAAGCAAGTGTAAAATGGATGAAATAAGGCTTGTATTTATAGGTGGTGAGGGTGTGGGTGGGTGGTCTAGGCCGTAGGTTGTATGGGGGACAAGGGGGCACCTTTTTGCTTTTTGGTTAATGGTTGTCTAAAGTTGGTGCTTATGTTAGGATCACATGCAACATTAAGGATAATACTTGACAAAAATGCTAGCATGTTTCCTCTAATAAATGGGCATTTGTCTTATTTATTAATGGGTCACTAGTTACTTATAATTGGGCTAATTAAATAGTCCACTAACTAGTGTAGGGTGGGCTAAGGTCCAACAAGGTAGAAAGTCCAATAAGACTAGCTAGTGTGCTCTAGTAAATTACTAAGCGTAATTAAGCATCCAAAAACCCAAGTAATTGTTATTATAAAATAACAATTAGTATTTTGTAGTCATAATATTTCGATTACGACAAAAGTTAAACGTGTACGCAGTACGCAGTTCGTTAAAAACGTCAAGTGACACTAACGATCATAAAGGCTTTCGGGGATCAAGTTAAGTGATTACACACTTAATAGCACGTTGTAAGATATTAACGAAAGTAATTATCATGAAATAGGATCCCAGAGCATAAACTAGCTTAGTACGCACAAATACGCTGTTTCGTGAAAGCACAAAGCACAAAAGCAAGTCGAAAAAGCCGGGTCGTTACAGATACCTCGCCGCAAAAGGTCTTTTGCGGCGATAAAACCTATTTATTGCGGCGTTTTTTTGCGCCACAAAAAATGTATTTTCTAGTAGTGAATGTTGCTTCCTGCTTCCCTGATGTAAGGAATTTCTCTTGGCCCTCTGTTGTACATTCTTATATTTTAGTAATAAAATTGTTCTTTGCCTTGACAAAAAAAAAAAAAAAATTAATAACTTATTTTTCTTTTAGATGTTCCAAATTAATAATTCACTTATATAAATAGATAAAAATAATTAGTTTTTTTATACTTTTAGTCATATAAAATAAAATAAAAAAGTAAAAAATAAAAATAAAATTATAAAATAATAAAAAGGTACAGTGTGATAATAATAATAATAATAATAATAATAATAATAATAATAATAATAATATTTATTATAATGTGTGTTCTTTTGTCTGTAAAATTAGGACTAAGAGAGTATTAATTAATCATAAATTACGATGTAAGGATGATGTTTTTTGAGCTGTTAACATTTGTATGGTGACAACTGAACGAAAGCAATAATTTATGTTATACTCTATATATAAAAATATATACACTATGTAATAGATATAATTTGTAGTGTTTTGAAATGTAGTAAGCCAGAAGCATCCCTTTAATAATGCTCTATATAATTTTGCGTACGTAGAGTGGTATGATACGCTTTACTTATGGGTTTTTTTAGGTAGACACTATCTTTCGTGTTGTAATGCATATATGTGGACTTTATCAACTTCTTACGCATGTATTACCATCCTATAGTTAGTTGTGGAGAATTTTTTTTTGACAAAAATATTGATATATATATATATATATATATATATATATATATATATATATATATACAACAATACAACAATAACAATACCCAATCCCGCGCCTGCGAGGTATGGGGGAGGTAAGATGTAGACAATCCTTCCTCTACCCTAAAATAGAAGAGAAGTCGTTTCCTTAACCACGAGTCAAGAAAAGGAAATCTCCACCCACAGTAAAGAAAATTCATCCCCCTCTCTACTCCAGGGTAGAGAGATTGCTTCCGTGAGGACCTCCGGCTAAAAAAGAATTTTTTATTTTTAAATAGATAGATAAATAAAAAAAAAAAATAATAAAAAAATAAAAAATAAAATAAAAATAAAATACAAATAATAAATAAAAAAAGTAAAAAAAAATAAATAAAAATAGATAAGTAAAAATAAAATAAATAAATATATAGATAAATAATAATAAAAAAAAAAAAAAAAAAAAAAAAAAAAAAAAAAAAAGGATAAACGCCATGAAAATGGTAGAATCAAATTTTCATGGGTTTAAAGTCTGCCTGAAAATATAGTGGTAGGATCAAGAGGGAAGTAACCAATCGGGGGAAGCAAAAACTTTGTTTTTTTCGTTTTTTGAAAAAACTTTGTTCACGAACATTATAGATGAGATGAAAATATGAACATTTAGTAGATACACTTTGTGATAAATGTTTTTATTTTGGCGGAAAAACGCTCGAAGAAGTAATATATAACAATTATCGTGTTTTTCGAGCGTATGTTGAGGTTTTAGGTATTGGGGTTTAAATATTAGGGTTTAGATATTAGGGTTTATAGGGTTTAGATATTAGGGTTTAGAAATTTAGGGTTTAAGGTTTAGATTTAGGGTTTAGATTTAGGATTTAGATTGAGTTTTTAACACGAACGGTTTAGAGTTTAGGGTTTAGGGTTTGGTGTTTTGGGTTTATGGAATAAACCCAAAACACCAAACCCTAAACCCTAAACTCTAAATTGGGCTAAATTTTACTTCTCAAAACATGAAAAAAAAAAAAAACGTTCATATTCTTCACGAACAATATTATCTTGAATGTTATTTTTCTCGATCGTTTTTCCGCCTAAATAATAACATTCATCACGAAGTGTCTCTTCTAAATGTTCATATTTTCGTGTGATCTTGATGCCGAAAAAAAACTCCAAAAAAACGAAAATTTTTTTTTGCTTCCCCCCGCTTCCCCCCGATTGGTTACTTCCCCATTGATCCTGCCCCTATATATATATATATATATATATATATATATATATATATATATATATATATATATATATATATATATATATATATATATATATATATATATAAGAACATTGAGCAGATCATGACGATTTGTTTTGGAAGTACTTGGTCACAAACGATTAAAACTCATTAACACTCGCTCAATTCGTTCAAAAAACTATGAACGATTACATTGAAATACCAAGCGAGCACTATAGAAATTACAATTGAATCTAACAACCCACCAAACCTAAGCCTAAAACATATACATAACCCTGATCCCGTATCCAACCCCGCAACTTCACTCCTCAGAAACCGCAAATTCAGCCATTCACCAGGCAACCCAAGAACACCTAACCCGAGACCTATTTTCCAAAGTTAACAAAGTCAATTACGCCGGCAACAACACCAAGTCCACTAGAGACTCGGCAATGGAATAAATGGAATGAATGAACCAAACAAGCAGCAACCGAACAGAACCCAAAGCAGTGCAAACCGTAAAGGAATCAGACCATTTCCAGCAAATTTTCTAAGGACTTTACAAACCCGCAAATTTTAGCCGCCATTTAGCAGCATCCAGCCACCACCAGTACCACTGAAGGCTATCGCCTACCATTAACAGCTGCCAACGGCTTCACAAGTAACAAAAAGCCGCCATGTACCGTCGGCAACCGCCAGGTAGCCAGCAAATTATTTTAGGCCACCAAATAACCACCAACAGCCCTAGCAGCAGCCATTGTCCTCCATGTGCAACTACCTACAGCCATCAGGGACCACCAGCGACCGCTAGCAACCAACCTAGGACTCCAGCTGTCGCCAACCGTCCTAGGTAGCAACCGGCAGCTGTCAGACGATCGAAATCAACGAGCTTCAACAAACTCACAGCACTACAACCACCATCCTACTAGATCTAAGGCCTACCACCATAAAACCGAAACCCTACCTAAATGGGTATAGAACTCCGTCGGAGCTCGTCGCCTACACCCACCCAAGATAACGAATCTGCAAAAGGCACTGTAACCAAAGAAACATGAAGGCTTACTAACACCAACGGCCATAATGGAAGGACCAAAGCAAAACAACCCAAAACCACGGCCAACGAACAGATCCCGTACTAAAACAACCCGGAATCGCCGCCTGTTCGCCAGATCAGTGGCCGGAGAAGTTGATCGGACCTCACAACGCCAGAAGAAGAGAGTGGCGGTTGGACTTTATTCAACATAAAGCTGGTAAAACCGAACCACCAGCGAGATGCCGGTGGTCGAAGATGGCAGCAGCGAGAACTACAAAACGATGACGGCAGATGGATCAAGTTAGTTGTGGAGATATGTACACTTAGTTTGATTGTAATAAATATATGTGTTTTTTGTAGTTCCCTACAGAATACATAGATCTATGCTTGTGGTAGCAGAGTGCATGACAAAGTTTGCAAGTTTAAAGTTGGATGTGCATATCATGATGATGTTGGTGTAGCTCAACTCACTTCGGTTTAATGAATAAAAATGTGCACCTTATACTTCGGTTCAAAAGTTTTGAGTAAAAAAGTGTTATGGTTGTTCATATTAGCAAATTGAACACGTATCGTGTTTTTTTTATTATAGAAGTCCAACATGTTGTAGACAAATGAATTGAATATGGTTATTTCATTAATGTTTTGTTTCATCATTGTAAGGCCACTTGCTATGGTTCCCAACTTTAACACAAAATTTCTTCTCCACATCAGCGTCACATCAGCACATACACTTTAACATTCCTTTCACATTCCTTTCACTAAAGCCTCACTATTTTACACTCCATTTCAAACTTTAACCAATTTAAAAATATTAAATAAAGGGGGATGATTCTCACACACACTTTTTTGATCCTCACACACCTATTTTAACTTTTTACTCTTCTAATTATACTCAATTGGTGTGTGAGGATCAAAAAAGTGTGTGTGAGAATCACCCCCCTTAAATAAAACAAATAACATTTTATTAAATAAAATAAAAACATTACACTATTAAAAATAAAAACATTACATAATTAAAAATAAAAGACATTACATAATTAAATAAAAATGTTACATAATTAAATAAAAAAAAACCAAACTTATTATATAAAAATGAAACTGCTCGAGAGGTGTCGGGTCGTCGTCATCGTCTTCGTTGTGTTAAATGCATAATTTGACGTTTCGACTAATCCTTCGACTAATTTACCTTTACCCTTTCTTTTAGCTTTTTGTTTTTCAGTCTCGGGTTGTGTTTCGGGTACACTTTCAAGAGTCGGTTGTGTTAAATGTTGTTGTATGTATGGAAGTGGTTGTTGTTGTTGTTGTTGTTGTTGTTGTTGTTGTTGTTGTTGTTGTTGTTGTTGTTGTTGTGATTGTGAAGAGAATTCTTGTTGGTTAATAGAAAATTGTTGTTGTGAATAATATGTATTCATGTTTTGATATTGTAATTGTTATTGGAATGATAGTGGTGGTGGTTGAACAAATTGTAATTGTTGTTGAAATGGTGGTAGTTGTTGTGCTGGAACAAATTGTTGTTGTTGAGAAAAACTAGTTTGGCTTGGAGACGTATTGCTAGCTTGGTTCGATGATGAATGATTCGGTGACGGGATTGGATTGTTTAACATATGGTTGAAGAAATCATTGTTATTTGGTTGAGACATTTGTTTGAATTGATGGAATGGAAGATTGAGAGTGTATGATGTTGAGATTATTTGATATTGAGTGGCTGATTTTGTTTGTGTAAAATGATAATATATATAGTATAAGTATAGTGTATTAAAAGAAAAAAAAACAGCAACTAGCCGTTTGAAAAAAAAACCAAAAAACAAAAAATCGAGTGGGGCCCACTTTTCCACCCGTTAGGCTCGTTGCAGGTCCCACTGGCGGAGCCTTTAACGGTTTGCTAGTGGTGGCCGTGAGCTGGTGGCGGTGGTTAACGGATGTGGTTAACGGTCGATTGCGAGTGGCCTAAGTGTATATTGCAAATAATCGGTCCTGATATTAACGCATTTGAATACTATATTTTTTGAGTTGTCGTGCAACGCACATGCTCTTAAACTTTGAGGTTGTGGGCTCGGGTCCAGTGGTGGATAAAATTTGTATATTTTCGAATTAATCATGTAGGGAGTGTGTGTTTGACTTTAAAAAAAAATGGGATACTGTCTTTATATGCAAAATGGGTTTTTAAAAAAACTGATTGCAAAACATATATTAACATACTACTTATAATACTACTAATAATTTGGTTGCAAAAACATTAAAACATTTAAAGATATGTACAAGTTTGTAGTTTTATCATACTGTTAATTTGATGTAACATTTTACGTTTTCAATTTGTTTGATTAAGAATCGTCGTGCAACACACGAGCTCTTAAATCTAGTATAAATATATAAATATACACAATCATGTACCTTAATAAACGATAATATTCAAAAGTACTATATTAAACATTGAGATAGTATACTACCTTATTGTTGTGAGGAATTTGGTTGGTGGTATTAAAGTACTATATATGTTTTCTAAGGTTAATGGGTTTGAAATTTGTGTTTTTATTTAAGGTCATTGACTTTGAGAAATCGTTTACAGTTCATTTAGAGAGATGAGAGAACCTAGAGAGAGAGAAAAATTTCAATGGAGAGAGGTGAGGAAAAACAAGATAAGGAGCTCGAATGGAGATCGTGATTCGTATAGCGGTAACTACACAAACCACAACTCGCGTTCATTTGGAAATCACTTGAAATCGTTCATGTTTTTCAATTTACCAGATGAGTGGAAAGTGGTGGAACTATGGAAGATGTTCAAACATTATGGCTCGGTTCGAGATGTGTACATGGCAAAGAAAAGGTTAAGGAATGGAATGAGATTCCCCTTTGTGAGGTTCGGGGATGTAACAGATGAAGAAAAGCTGCTTTAATGAATGCAAAATATACAGATTGATGGTCGGGTTCTAAGAATCTTTAAGGCAAAGGAAAGGGCAGCAAAAGAAGATGGGAAAAAAGATGAAGAGAGTGGGAACGATGACATGGAGGGTAAGAACAAGGAAGAAGATTTGGGAAAGAATCCTTCCAAATCCCCATACTCACTTCTAGATGATAGGATGTTCAGGGATGTGGTCATGAACAAAAGGCATACCCCAGACCTGCGTGAAATCATCTTGAATAGGAATAAAGAACCACCATGTTTCAACCAGCAGGAGCGTACCATCACCATCACTTCCGATGAAGACAATCAGAAGGTCATGGAAAGATCAACAATTGGAGAGGTGAAAAAGGTAAAGTTCATCGTAAACTTTAAGTCTATCTGTGATGCTGAAGATTTAAACAACTTTGAGCTAAAATACTTGGGGGGTTTAGAGATGATGGTTGTATTCGAAGATGATTGCAATAGAAATACTTCACCTAAAGGACCACTTTTTGCACAACTAGCTAACTAATGTTCGTTTGGGTAATGGTGATTATAGAACATTAAGCAGACTCACGTGGATAAACGTCACTGGCGTCCTAATTAAATATTGGACGGAGAACACATTCCGTCAAATTGGCCATTGGTGGGGCATATCTATGACACCGAGGACTGCTATTTTAATGGCAATCAGAATCTCATCACTGGAAGGCTTCTTGTCAAAGCATGCGGGTGTAATTTGATTAATGTAAATTAATTAGGCTAAGAGTTGATCAAAAGATATTCTATATGAAAGTTGTTGAGGAAGTCAATAGTATCATCGAAGTAGATATGGAAGATGAGAATCCTAGTGAATGATATGATGAAAATAACAAGACAAATGAAGATGATTCAAGCTTTAATTCAGAGGAGGACGATGTTAAATCTGTGCCTGAAGATGATGAGGTTACTAGAGAAAAACAACCGAAAACACGACGGAAATTATCCCTGAAGATGAAGAGTCTGGATGTGGTGACGTTGGCATGGGAAGGGGTGCTGACAACAATTGCAATAATGACGACGACTCATGTATTCCCGATACGAATTTTAATGATGGAAGAATGCAAGATGATATGGGGAATCCAAAAGGTGCCTGCAACATACCAACGGATCGTCTCAATGAAAACCCTAATTTGAATATGGAAGAGAATGTGCGGCCCGAAAATAATAATGAGTCAAAAAATAACCTGACACGTGAATTACATCTCGAAAGACTTGAGGAGGGGGAAATAAAATATAATGGGCCGGTTGAAGATGGGCTTGAAGATGGGAACTCTCAACAGCCCAATAAGGTTGGGTTAAGTGAAGAAAAAGAGGATCAAGTGACATTATAGATGGATCGGGTAAAAAGAACAAAAGGAAAAAGAACAAAAGTAAGGGCTAAGCGTAGGATTCGTGTTGGCGATGAGTTAAACTCTGATGAAGAGGAAGAATTCGACTCAAGTAATGCAGATGTATGCGAGGATGGAGTCAACATTGAAATACCAGTTCAAAAAAAGACGTTGGGGAAGGTTACCTGGCAGAATGTTCGAAGATGACACTCTTCGACGGTGATCATGAGAACTAAAACCTTGGCCAGGTCAAAGTGTAAGGGAGATATGAAAAGCAAATTGAGTAGGCAGAGTTCATCGGACAGTAGTAGAAACTCAATTCAGTCAAAATCGAAAAAGAATTGACCTAAGCAAACTGGTTCCCGAATTTCAAAAGCAAGCCACATGGAGTTATCGGAGAACAGTGTAGGATTAGGTGACTTCACAAACCAAATCGTCCTCAAATGGGATGAGAGACGGGTCTAACCTTTCTATTTATCTCCTTCTATCGTTTCCTTTTTTGTTATTATGAAGATTCTTTCCTTGAATATTCGTAGTTTTGGGTCGGGTAAAGATAGTAAAATCGGGAATTTTAGAAAGCTATTGTTTTGCGAAAGGCCTGAGGTTGTCATGATTCAAGAAACCAAATTTAATACCGTTGATAGGAGATGGGTCAGTTTCTTATGGAATTCGGATGACTTTAACTTCATACAAAAGGAAAAGATAGGGAAATCAGGGGGTATGCTACTTATTTGGGATTCTAATGAATTTATAGCCGAACAAAGTGTGGTAAGTGACTTTTATATTACGGTCAAGGGAAAATGGAAGGGCGGGATGATGATTTTGTTATTGTTAATGTTTATGGCCCGCACGATGATACTAACAATTTAAAAATGTGGGCGAGCCTTGAAAAATTTGTAGGTGAGTATGACATGGCTTGGCTACTTGGTGGTGATTTTAACGAAGTTCGAGATCCGTTGGAAAGGAAAAAATTTATTTTCATGGAAAGGAGGGCAAGTTGGTTTAATGACTTTATCAACAATTCAAGACTAATTGATGTTCCATTAGGTGGGAAGCACCTCACAATAATATGTGACAATGCAATCAAGTTTAGTAAGCTCGATAGATTCTTGGTTTCCGAGAAATTCAATCACATGTGGGGGTGCCTCTCGGCTTTGGCATTAGAGAGGAAACTCTCGGATCATTGCCGTGATATTTTAAGAGATAAAGAGATTGATTTTGGTCCTAAACTGACAAAGATTTTTGATGAATGGTTGGAGGCGGAAGGCACGGAAGAGGTTATTAAAAAAGCATGGAGTGTTAATTTAAAATGAGGAAGATCCGATTGTATCTTTCGTAATAAGTTAAAAAATTTATAGTTTGCGTTAAAAGAGTAGAGTGTGAAGACTTCTGGGAAACTAGATGAGGAGATTAGTGAGCTCAAAAATGTGGCTACTAAGTGGGAACTTATAGTCGGAAGTAGAAGTTTAAGTGATACCGAACGTGATACGTGGTTAGATTCGAGAAAGAGGTGGATAGAAAAGGAAAAAATTAAGACAAATATTGCAAAACAAAAATCTCGTGTCAAGTGGTCTTTAGAGGGAGATGAGAACACGAAATATTTTCAGTCTATAATGAAAAGAAGATACTCGAAGTGTACTATCTGTGGTTTGAATATCAATGGTACTAAGACCCGATAACAGTAAAGGAGGAGGCACATATGCATTTTATGAAGCATTTTAAAAAAACAGTCTACAAATTGCATGAGATTAAGGGCTGGTCACGTGCAACATTCTAATTGGCCGTATCAGATCAGTAGGCAGCAAGCTGATAAACTCGAGACTAAATTTTCTGAAATGGAATTGATGGTGTTTGTGCAACGTACATCTTTTACCCTCAAAATTTATATATGATTCAAACACTAAAAATAAGCACACACAACTAACGAGCACTTAGAACCCAGTTATTATAGCACTTCAATGTAGGTATTCTTATCAAGTTCGTCCCAAGAGAGTGGTGTAAGTTGAATATTTAAAACTATCAATTGTCCTAGGGTTTGTTTGATTGGGGGGTGGGGGGGGGGGGGGTTGATTGATATAAACTAACAACTAAAACTTGCACAATTAAACAAACTTAAACTTAACAAGTAAACTAGAAGCAAGAAACAAGTAACGAAGTATTAAGACTTAAATCAAATTAACTAAGAAGTGTTCACTTATCTAATCCTCTCTATGTTTGGCTTGCCCCATTTTGCCCAAATTGCTATCGCACTAGTTGTTGAACTATTAAATGTTTAGCATCACTACTAAACCTTAATTCAAATAACACTCCGCGAATTCACATAAGCATTGTATTCTAAGATCAAGTTAAGCATGATTTGGTCATTGAGATTATGCTTGGGTTGAAATCACTTAAAACCCCCAACTATCGAAATCACTTAAGATAATCGGCACTAATATGTTGACTAAAGGCCAATTGAAAACCAACCTAGATCAAGAACACAATCACTTGAAATTCCAAAACTAGTTGTCTAGATCACCCAAGGTGTTGAAGCACACATTGATTCACTTCTCAAATCACTAAGAGAGCTACTCAACATATGTAATCAAAGTCAAGCCTAAAACAAACTCATAGCAATGGATCTTTAGCTAACTTAATAACACAAGATCATGTAATTCATTTAAACAACATTATTCAATTGATTTTTGGAGCAAACACTAGCATTAGAGATTCATAGATAAGCAAACACAAGAGATTTAGCCAATCATGGCTAAGATCAAACTAATAATAAGCATAGAAACATAAACAATCATCATCTTAAAGTTATTACAAGAAATAGATTTAAAATATGTAAAGTAAAGTGGAAATTACAACCCAAAATGTAGAAGATGAAGATTTAGAGCTAAACAATGATGAATCTAGAGCTAGCCTCCTTGAATCCACCCTTAAATACCAATGGATGATGGAATTAGGGTTTTGTATGTAAAATTCGGACCTAAAACAGCTGCTCTCTAAAGATGCATATGAAAAATGACCTAATCTCGATCTTTTTATAGTGCTGAAAATCTGAGCTGAAACATCGACAGGAGCGCCGCTTTTGACTCAGGAGCGGCGCTTTTGGCTTAAATGAAGAGCGGCGCTTTTGATCAGGAATGCCGCTTTTGGTAACATTCAGGAACGACGCTTTTTCTTTAGGTGCGCCGCTTTTGTCTGGATAGGAGCGGCGCTCTTGGTTTTAAGAACGGCACTATTGCTTACTGATGAAAAATGAAGCTAAAACGTGCATAAGAACGTCGCTTTTTATGTTGGTGCGACGCTTTTGCTCCACAGGAGCGGCACTCTTAGTTGAGGAGCGGTGCTTTTTGAGCTGAATCCTGCACTTGCCATTTCCTTAGCCAATTTTGCCCAAGATTTGGTTAATTTTACACTAAATCAAGTCCTTAGCCCTTAAATTACCATTTAGCTCAATAGCACACAAAATAGGCTCCAAGATCGTCAAAAACCGAACAAAGTGAGGGAGATATCGCGAGATAAAACATATATAAATGGAGCGATATCAAACCCCCTAAATTTGAATCTTTGCTTGTCCTCAAGCAAACAATCGACAAAATGAGCTTTGGAGATAGAGAACAAATAAGTGAAATATGCCAAAGCGCAAAAAGTTTGGGCACAAATTGATACCTTCATGAATATGCACTTGATGGCTAGAGTGTTCTCCAAAAACTTGCACTTGCTTAGGACCAAGCACAAACATCATCTTCTTCTTCTAACACAAGCTCAATGCAAGCTTCACATAATATCTTCAACTAATAATGACTTCAAATCTTCAATCCTCAATCACTAACACAAACACATTTCAAGCCTAAGTCTACCCGAACCAATCATTCCCCCGGCCAAAGACAACTTAATTTTCGAGAAGGTCATCAAACATCAATCACAAAGTATTAAATCCTCACAAACTCAACTTAGACCTCCTTGACCTTGACCAAATATGTAAGATTCACGAGATAGCCATAAACTCATCAAACTAATCAATCACATCAAATCTCCCAATCAATCATAATCTAACACAAAACTACTCAAACAAACAAAAGGTGTACCCAAATGATGTAACATGCATCCCAAAATGAATAAGGGCCATAAGTATCATACCAATCACCAACTGTCAAGATATGCATCGTGAAAAGAATACGCTTCCAAAAAGAATGCTCACCTCATCAACCCACGATGGCTATCCCTTTTCCACCTCCATGCCCCCAAAACACCTATTTTCGTCAATTCCAATAATGGTCGTCAATTTCAAATGATAATCGTCAATTCCACGTATAGGGTTAAGGTGGGTGTGCCAAAGGTAAGGGACTGGGTACCCCACCTTTATTGGTCACCCGGGCACGAGGTAACCGGCACTCATCAAGCTTTCTATCACAACTCTACGGTTTCTCTCATAATAGGGTGAAAGCATAGATGGAGGTTCGTGGAATTAGGGCCCCACGTGGCTAAATAAGAGAGTCCACCAATTCCAAGATTTGAAGCACTAGGAAGAATTTAACTTCCTTAAAGAGGATCGAGCTAGACTTAGGAGACTTTACTTCCAAGCTTGGAACAAACATAACTTGGAAGAGTTTACTTCCAAGTTTGGAAGACTTGACTTTCAAAATGAGGCATTGGGAGAGCTTGACTCTCCCGGGAGTGTCAAAGCTTGAAGCTTTTATTCACTCATCTACTTCCCACATAAAAAGCTTTTATGCTTATTTTAAGAAAAGGTAGGAAGTAGCTACTACCTTTCCGTTAATTGAATGCACAAGTGTGCCATAACTTTTGGCTATGGTGTGTGTTGTCTAGCAACACTAGCACGAAGCCATTGCTCCTAAAAAGGATAGCACTTTGTGAAGCTCGGTGGCTCCTCTTCCTACGGTATGATACATCGGTTGAAACATCGTGAAATGATGAGACAACTAATGTCAATATGAAATGGTGTAGATTAGGAAGTCTCCTACACCAAGTAATGCAAAATTCGGGAGACTTGACTCCCTACAATGGATGGACTCGATTCATCCGGAAGTGTTGAAGCACGAAGCTTTAAACACTTGGTTTTGGTGCACATGCATGAAAGACTTTAACTTCCAAGCACAAGTTTGATTTTTTTCTCTCAAGATTTTATCATTTTCGCACAAAATCATATGAAAAAGTGAAAGACTTTACTTTCACTTGTGAATTGCAAGAATGAAACAAAAAGAAGACTTTACTTCCTAAGTTTTGAAAAATAAGGAAAAGACTTTACTTTTCCAAAAATTTTGAAAACTTTACAAGTTTTAACCATTTTAGTGTTTATGAAATGGATTAGTGTAATGGTTAAAAACTTGTTCCAAAAATTGTTCGACATTGCAAGCTTCAAACTTTGTATTGTATGTGATACGTTTACTCGAAAAAGTTCAAAATGGCCCGATATTTTAACTCTCCCCCTACATTTAGTGTATGCAATGCCCTCATTGCATTAAAACAATAGAATAAGTGAAAATGAAGGACATTTTGAAATAGAAAAGTTGAGAGAAAAGAAAGTAAAATCCGGGTAAGATTGAACGATCTTTGTTGTCACCATTCGAGAAACTTAATCACCAAAGAATGCAAGTCGATGAGCTTGACGCCTGAACTTAATGCCAGACTTGGATCAATCACTAAAAAGTGTGTCCTGCCACTAAGAACCACAACAAGTAAGAGAAATACAAACAACCACAATAATATCCACGCACGCCCATTGTCGGATTATTACAAACATAGAGATGATCATGTTTGAGAGTAGAAATATAGGTATACTACCTCACACCGAATCGATAATTCCAAGTTTCACACACACAATTACCAAATTAAGTTAAGTTACATGCCAAATTATTAAAATTGTGTCACAAATCATGATGAACATTAGCATCACACAAATTTACTTGCAACCATTCTTGAACATTGGTTGACTTTGAAAGGCCTTTTCCTTTTCCACTTCCCTGAAAACAATTCAGCAAACAACAGACACAAAGATGGCTTCATGATATTAGCATAAATCAAATATCCCGCATTCAAACATTGATGGGGCAAGGTGCTCCCCCTACATTTAATTCCATAGCAAAAGCTTCATAATCTTGAAGTGTTTAGGTCGTGTAGAAAATTTAAATTCCCAGGTACAGGAGCGCCGCTTTTGAAACAAAAGAGCCGTTTCTGGCAAACAAAATCACCGCTTTTGAAAAACAAAAGCGTCGCTCTCGACCACTGTCCAATTTTGGTCCCAAAACATAGGTTAAAGCGTCGCTTTTAGAAGCAGGAGCACCTCTTTTGAAGATCAAAAGCGCCGCTTCCAGGATCAAAAGCGCCGCTTTCATACCTGAATGAAATTTTTGCAGTTTTAAATCTATTTTGACCCATTCACAAACTATTTTATTGGTATTTTCCACTTTACCCATATGCATGAAATGCAACTACATGCAAATACAACTAACAAAAGGAATAGCACACAATTCTAAATGAAATGAAATCCTACATGAATGATTTATATACAAGTTTTGTGATGTTTGCAGGTCACGGGTCCATCACTTGACCCGTTTGAAGCACAAAGGTAGTCATGAGGGTTTAAAGTCGATGTCATCAAGCCCTTTTTGCTTAACTTCATCGTTAAAAAGTTTCAAATGATTCCCGTGAACTTTAAATGGGTTGCCCTTTCTAATCAACTCAACAAACCCTTTATCAAATATGCATTTAACAACAAACGGCCCATGCCATCTTGACTTAGACCGAACGGGTGACTTTTTGAAATCAAGATTAAATAACAAGACCTTGTCACCTGGTTTGAACCTTTGGTTTTTCACATAGTGATTATCGACCTTGACTTTTTCTTTTAAAATCGGTTTTTGTAATGACTTCTTTTTAACTTTTTCAAAACCACATTTTTCATCCTTTTTAAGAACTTGGGTGGGTTTAACCACATTCCCAAAAACATTTTCCACAATTGGGTCCAAAATGACCTTTTTA